>NC_133384.1:24627972-24805892 GCF_049309525.1 Garra rufa | reverse complement strand
AAATGACCTTGGATATCGACCCGATTGCATGACCCCGTGCCCCCCTGGCAGAAGAGTCTATTTAGCTTCTGCAGACACCTAGCCCCTCTCGCCAGCACGCTAGCCTCAAACTGCCTGGATTGCTGGTTCCTTATCGATTCTCAAAGACTTTCATTTGAAATGATACTTGATAGACCTCTCCAAGCACATGTCCGTGAGCATAGTTCGATATTATGACTGATATTTTTCTTTTCGTATCAGTTTTGACTCGTTATGGATCCACTTCAGCCCTGCCTGCTGCCGGCCTCACGTTTTTTGTAGTTGCGTGTAGGTGGAAGTAAATAAAAATCTGATTAAAATATATTTGGAACCAAAATGTCACATGGTGATGTACTTTTTAAGTACTTTTTGGTGTACATTACTTGTTCTTTAAAGTAGAGTTTTACTATTAAATGTACTACTGATATAATATGTGACTCTGGAGTAGCACGGGTGTATTTGTAGCAATAGCCAAAAATACATTGTATGGGTCAACATTATTGATTTTTAAATGCCAAAAATCATTAGGATATTAAGTATATTCCATGAAGATATTTTGTAAATTTTCTACCGTAAATGTATCAACCTAATTTTGGATTAGTAATATGCATTGCTAAGAACTTCATTAGAACTTTTAATACTCTTTTTTTTTTTTTTTTTTTTTTTGTCTCCATCCTCAGATTTCAGATTTTCAAATAGCTGTATCTCGGCCAAATATTGTCTTATCCTAACAAACCATACATCAATGGAAAGCTTATTGTTCAGCTAAGATGTATATATCTATTTTGTTGTCCAGGGTCACATATGATAAATAATATTATTAATTTTAATAAATAATAATAATATTTATTCTTGTTAATACTAATAAAAAATAATAAATTACAATGAATTTTTACTACTTTTAATGTTTTTAAATGTACAAAAATCATATCTTACTACAGATTAATAGACAATATTCTCTACAAAAATACTATGAAATATTTATTTAATGCAAATTAAATACTTTTGAGACATTTTAATTTTAATAGTTTGGCAAAAGTTAGTACTGTCTTTATAATATGCTCAATATTGTCTTATTTTATTTTTATTTATTTATTTTTTTTTTGTTTGTTTGTTTTTTGTTTTTTTGCCCCTTGTGCTTTCTAAAGACTGGTTGTATACCATGCTAACTAGCCAAACTCTGAACCCGTCCTTATGTTTAAAAAAAAAAAAAAAAATTATTTAGTTATTTATTTTTGTTATTACTACTTAAAACTAACTTGTTCATGATTTATTCTATTTTTTTTTTTATTGACAGTCATTATTTATTAACAATAAATAAATAAATAAATAAAAACAATAAATAAAAATCCTCATGCATTTTAAATTTTTTCTTTTTATATTTAAATGTTTTTAACTTTTCTTCATTATGACTTTCAGTAAATGGCAAAAAAAATTATCTTAATGTAGATTTTCACTTTCGCTTTGCTACAGTCACTTGATTGAGATACAGGACAATATTCTCTATAAAGCATTTTTTTTTTTTTTTTTTTTTTTTTTACAACTATATTATTAAATGCAAAGTAAAAAAAATTTAAATCATTTTAATTTTAATAGTTTGGCCTTGGCAAGTCAAATTGTGCCAGTTAATGTTTTGCTGTCTTTAAAAAAATATATAATTTTTTGTTTTTATTTTTATTTATTTATTTATTTAATGCAATATAAATGTGTGTTTATATGTTAGGGAAGGGCAAAGGGATAATAATGTTTAAGGCATCAAAAAGTTTGAAAAGTCTAGTGATTTTTAACATATTTCTTTCATTCTTTTCACAGGGAGATTCAAGTCCGGCTGGAAAGAAGAAAAGGATGCGTACAAAGTGCTGAAGGATGTAGTAGACAACGTCCTCTCCACCAGCGGATACTCTGAAGTCAACCTCGCCAAACTTTTCCAGGCGTTCACAGCCCTCAAGTATTGACCGGCTGTCCTGAAACAAACCTGGGTAATCAGATACGGCATAATATTTATGCCTATCTGCCCACCAAGAGAAGCCTTCCAATGTTATGTTCTCATCTTTTAATTCCAGTCTCCTGTAAATACACCTTGTGATTTTGTAATCCATGCTATTTTCTAGCTCACTCACTTTGCATTTGTAATCCCTGATGGTGTTTTTGTCCCTGACGGCTCAGATGTGAATTAAGGTCAAAGGTGACGAGCTCACAGTCAATCTGCATGTAATCACCCAACCTTTCCATGTTTGAGCACCTGTCTCTCAGTCTAATCTGTGTTCTTGTGTCCCATCCCATTTAGCCTTTGTCCAGGTCTAATCGATGATGAATCTGTGGTAAAATGGCCATGATAAGGGGCTAAAGATGCTCTCAACACAACCCAGCCCCCCGGTAGCACCGCACACACAGGGTTTTTAGAGATAACAATCAGGGGTAATGACAGGCAAGTTCATGGGGGGCTTGTAGCGGTTTGAAGGGGTCTTAGTTCAGTAATGACTTCTCCACAACCCCCTTCATCTTTAACAGCACAGCAATTAGCCAATGATACAGAGGTAGCCAGTGATTTGTGGAGTTTCCAACGATTGAACTCATGTTTGAACCGCTCTCAGCTGGTACGTTGCGAATTTATTAGACGGATCGCATACGCCTGAATGTTTGTTGCTTATAAAAGTGTCTCAAGCTTCTTTATTGTTTTTGATACAGAAACATCAATAAAAGTATTTCATAAAATGTTCACATTTTCTTTTTTTCCCCCCCTTTTTGATTATTTTATTTCACTGTGCTGCAGGGAGTGATGACATTTACACATTTGAAGAGGGCGAGTTAACTTCTCCAAATGGAAGGCTCCATTTGCAAGACCTGGAGAATGGCAAGCCAAGAGTGTGTGAAAGCGAGGAGATTAGTCCACTTAAATCGAGTCGGTTTTAAGAATGTGGTGCTTCACGCGCTCATTCCATGTGTTTATAATGACAGTTAGACGATGTCTTAAACCATTTCATCAGATGTCAATTTCCATAAATGCCATGCTCGAAAGAATCGCCTTAAACGGCTGCGACTAATGGCACCGACCTTGGAGAGTGCAGCAACACTTAAGAGCTACTTTCTGTCCGCAGCATGACAGACGGCATTTTGCGCATTGTAGGCCTTTGCGGCTGATGTATTAAACACATATAGGCCTATGTATCCATTTAGCTTAATGCGTGCAATGCTTAACCGATAGGTAGTTCCCTAAGGTTGTATCGCACTTTTACGAGATTAAGTCATCGCACGATGTGGGGCTTTCAACAGGACATTCCTTTAAGCGCGAACGCGCTTTTGCCGTGCCCGCGGAGGCTGTTTTCAAACTGGGCCACTCAATGCAGACGAGGCTTTGCATTAATTTACCCCACTAAGCTAATAAGAATGATTCGTTTTTGTTATGCTAAGCTTTATTGCCTGTCTTTTTGACCAGAATGGTGGTGTTGAGCAAAGCGGTGGACAAGGTTCTCTTTGATGAGGGAATTAGTGCCCTATTCTTTCTCTATTATTCATGGCATCGCGGAATATGTAAGTACCCGTGGGTGTCAAAAGGAAAGCCGGCCCTATTGCAAAGTGCTCCTCTTGTTTCTCTGAATAGCAGGCTATGAGATGATAAACCGCTTAATACACTGGACTAATTGGATGAGGGTAAAAGAGACGAAGGAATTAAGGCACACCAAAAGGGGACAGGGTTCCAGTGGCCCGCCATTCAGCCCTTTTCACCGTGATTTCTTACTCTACTGCTCCAATAGGAGACGAAAGGCTCATCAAAGCGCCTTTAGTGCTTTCGCCTACCCCCGGTGTCTCGAGCTGTGTCGGGATGGAAAAGTGTGATTATTCGCTGGTTGTTGAAGTACAGCCCAGTGAGCTAAAATCAAGGGAATGCATGTGAAATTTTTATGAACTGTCAATGTACACGTGTTTTGATTTTTAGTGTTGTTTTAGTGTTCCTTGTGAACAGGAAAACTGACTTTTAACCAAAAATGTTTTTGTTTTTTATATATATATAATTATCTCTAAAGATGCCATTTTGCCCTGCCCTCAGCAGTATACTTAGTTTTAGTAAATATGCTTCTTCCTCTGTTTATACTTTTATTTGTATTTTTTTTTCTAGTGGACATGTTTTATTAAAGAGACTAAACCTATCCACTCTGCTGCCATCATAAGGGTTACTGAAATTATGCACAAATCTTTTTTTTTTAATCAAAGGGAAGGGTTTGTCAGTACAAAATGATTTTAATAAATGAAAAGCTGCTACCACGATTTTGTACATTAAACTCTATTTACAGATTAAAAACTTGATATTTGTAGAAACAAATATATAATAAATAAGGGCTGTCAAACGATTAATCGCATCCAAAATAAAAGTTTGTTTACATAATGTGTGTGCACTGTGTATATTTATGTATATATTAATAATAATATACACACATATACACATATTTACAAAAATGCATGTGCCTGTTTATATTTATAATTTATTTAATATGTAAATCTAAATAACATAAATGTATTTATCTTCAATATATACAAGATTGTATGTATATATACATATAAATATACACAGTACACATATTATGTAAACAAACTTATTTTGGATGCCATTAGTCGCGATTAATCGTTTGCCAGCCCATATTTGTGTGTGTATATATATATATATATATATATATGTGTGTGTGTGTGTGTGTGTGTGTGTGTGTGTGTGTGTGTGTGTGTGTGTGTGTGTGTCTGTGTGTATACACACACACACACACATACATATGATATAACGATTATATATAATGTGACCCCAGACCCAGTAGACCACAAACCCAGTCATAAGGGTCCATTTTTTTTTTTTTTATTGAGATTTATACATCGTCTAAAGGTTGATTAAAAAGCTTTACATTGATGTGTGGTTTGTTAGACTATGACAATATTTGGCCGAGATACAACTATTTGAAAATCTGGAATCTGAGGCTGCAAAAAAAATCTAAATATTGAGAAAATCTCCTTTAAAGTTCTAATGAAGTTCTTAGCCATGCGTATTACTAATCAAAAATTAGGTTTTAATATATTTACGGTAGGAAAATATCTTCACTTAATATCCTAATGTTTTTGGCATAAAAGAAAAATCGACCATTTAGATTTTTTTTAAATGTATGTGTATATACACACGCACATATTATTTATTTAGGCTTAAAACCTTTTTTGTTTATAAAATGTTTAAATTTGTTTTTGAATTGCTTTTTGCAAATGAAATCTGCGCTCATTTTGCCGGAATGACTTGGTGCCTTTGATTTTTGATGGTGGCTCCCAAACAGGTGTTTTGGCACTCTTGAGTGTACTTTGTGGTCGGAACATTGGCAATGAATCATCTACACACTCTCCACAAATAGAGAGGCAAATTTAGTCTCCACAAAGGCTGTTTCTTCATTCATTCATGCATTGTAAGAAAAGAGTTAAAGAAAAAGTCGCCCTAAGCACTTCAGGTCAGTGCCTCTACAATTGTGGCGAGCATTCCCCAGATATTACGAGCAAATTGGTTTGCGATTCATTAATAATGCTCACAATAAGATTAGGGCATTCTGGAAAATCTCATAAAAATCCCAACAGAAGTGGGCTGCACGCTCCAGTGGTCCCTTCCACAGAAAAAGCCTATGCACCTCGCTTGGAGGTATGGCACTGGAGAGAAAATTGGTTTCCTTTGCTTAATGCTCCTTTGAACATATTCTCGCATGCCAACATGTTTAATATGGACTTGCTGCGAGAGGGGGGTCCTTAACGCGCTATATTTGTTGGGCGTTTTAGGAGCACTGATCCCCCCACGCCTCCCAACCCGTCTTCATTTCGTTCGTTTCCATCTTCACTGATCCTGCTTGTTTGTGGCGTCATAATGAAACGGATTAGCGCGGGTAAAACAAGGAAAAGCGAACTCTTTTCAGCGGCGCGCCCGATAAAGGAGAAAATTAATCCTTGAGGTAATTTCACGCGATTTGGTTCGACACCATGGACGGGTCAAATGGGCGAAAATGACTTCGTTTGAATAGAGCGCATTGATTGCAGTAATGGCATCGCTTCGCTCGTGAGATCCAACGGAGAGGGATTTGGGGAATTAAATAAGGAATTCGAAAGACTTTTTGATAAACTGCTTGTTACTTCATTAATGAGAAAGGGACTTAACGGAGTCGGGCATTTACAGATGTTGCGTCCAATTTAGCGCCTCTACAAGTTGTAAGGCCTACAACGGATGAGATGGCGAAATAATTACAAGCCGCTTTTTGTCAAGGCTTGAAGAATAGAGCCGTCATGAATATCATCATCTGACTAAATACAAATAAATACGTTATGCTGGACGTAAATTATTCTCAATCATTTAGCAAGCTGAAGCAAACAAAAACGGCTCTTTCCAGGACAGAAATGTTTACGATTGCAGTTGCCCACAGCATTACTGAACTGAACTGCTGTGGTAATTGATTCATGTTTTAAGTGACCACTTAAATTGTTTGCTCTTATTAGTGACTCCAGACTCCCCACCGAATAATTGCCCATTTACTTGTAGAAATAAACTCTTATGGCTATAAATCCGCACTGTGTTTGATCATTAGATCGTAAAAGAGTCCATTTAAAAATTTACGATAAAATATATATTTTTAGTGATCGACACAGAAAAATGGTATATTATATTAAATATGTAAAGTATATTAATTGTGTTTTTTAATTACTTTTTAACTATTTGAGAATATAAAATATAAACAAACAAAAAATAAGAAAATGAAATGATTGATAATCTTTAAAATCATTTGTAAATAACACAGAAGGGTCTATGTTTCACCAGTTTCTTTTATTCCGACTTGGTCCCTGCTTGCGACAGGGAAAATTCCCACTGAATAGCAAAACTTCCCGGTCTGGATTTCAAGCTCTCTACCGGGCAGACATAAATAATCATCTAAAAATCTAAAATTTGAATCAAACGAACAAAGGATGAATCTACGTGAAACCATTCCTACAGTACTACACCGAGAGCATATTCTCAAAACATCTTTTGAAATAAACTATTTTTTTCTTGTTTGCCCCCATTTTCATTCCTTTTTTTAAACAGAGCTATATATACAGGATACCCTTAACAGATCAGTAAACAGGCTAAAGTTTAGATTTTCACATTGTTCATCCTTAAAACAAACAAAGCATTTATTCTTCATTATTTTTTTTCTCCTAAATATCATATTTAACATAAGTTGGAAACGAACATAAAGTAAAGCTGAGTATTCATTTTCAGAAATTTGATTTGTTTTGCCAATATCGAGGCTGTGGATTCGTTTCAGGATGGGTAGCATGTTGTGGCAGTTCCCTTTGGCATATTGACCCATCTCTGCTTCAGCACTGAGAGAAGACTAGGAAGAAAAATGTCGAGTTCTGTGTGTATTGCAGTGTGGCTCCAATGATTCTTCTCTGTGTGGCTGTATAAATGTCTTTTACCACATTTGCTCCTGACCCAAGCACAGCCTCACCCTGTGAGGTGCCTACATTACGCTCAGAATCTCTATATTCAGGGTTTTCAAACATGTTTGGTTCATTTTAGTGATGATGTCCAGTGGGTGATGACTCCAGTGTCGAATGGGTCTCCGGTGTTGCTAGTGCTATATGGATTTGGTCGTGCTTTTTGTTGAGATGGTTTCTTTAATATTTTGTTTTGTTTTTTAAGGAGAAGGATCAGCACACTTCCTTTCCTGCAGTGCCGGATGGCAGGATGTTTAGTTGGGTCAACTGGGCCGAATGTTCCTTTGCTTTGAGGCGCAGTGCTGCGATGCTGGATGCCCTGCGGTCAGCCGCTGTAGAGGATGAGGAAGAAGAAGGCTCTGGCAAGGTGGTCGGTGGCTGCACTGGACTTTCCACTGGTGGTGCGGTTTGACGCAAGAGAGCGGCGGCCGTGGAAGCACTGGTCAGAGGACCCATACTTGAGAAGAGTCTAAACAGAAGAGAGTGTTCCTGTGATACAAGTACTGCACTCATAGAGGAACATGCTCGCACCAGTGATTACACAGCTAATTTTTAGGTTTAGCAGCAGTCGGTTGAGTCCAGAGTCCATAGGCATTTTTAGATGTGATATTACACTCTTACACTCTTAAAAATAAGGGCTCCAAAGGGGTGTTTTTGCAGTGATGCCATAAAGTACCTTTTTTGGTTCCCCAAAGAACCTTTCAGTGAACAGTTCTTAAAAGAACCATTTTGAAAAACATTTTAAAAGTCTAAAGAAAGGTTCCATGGATTTTTAAGGTTCTCAATGGAATGATCAATGCCAATAAAGAAACTGTTTTTAAGAGTGTAGAAATAAAGGTTCTTTATTTGCATCTACGGTTCCATGAAGAACCTTTAACATCAATGCAACTTTGCCATTGCACAAAAAAGATCTTTAGACCAGAAAAAGGTTCTCTAGATTATTAAAATGTTGTTTTAAGAATTCACTCTTAAAAATAAAGGTTCCAAAGGGGTGTTTTTGCAGTGATGCCATAGAATAACTATTTTTGGTTTCCCAAAGAACCTTTCAACAGTTCCCAAAAGAACTATTTTGAAGAACATTTTAAAAATCTAAAGAACCTTTTTTGACTATAAAGAATCTTTTCTGCATTTGAAATGTTCTATGGATGTTCAACGTTCTTCATAGAACCATTGATGCCAATAAAGAACCTTTATTTTTAAGAGTGTTGTTCATTGATAGGTTCTTTGGAGAACCCAAAATGGTTCTTCTATGGAATCACTCCAAAAGCCCTCTTGTGATCGCAAATGGTCTTTACCTGCCAAAAGTAGGTCCAATAAAGGCTGGATGCCTGAACATTGCCGTGCCCAGGAAGGTTCCAAGGCCGAGGGGTGTGGCAGGAGGGAGGCCGGAGCTGTTTGGGGGCGGTGCCAGACCTGGGAATGCAGCAGCAGCTGCCGCTGCGGCGGTCCATGCTGACTCCAAAGCTGGGTGAGGGTGAGGTGGGAAGGGTCCTCCTTCCAGGTAGTGACTCAGGGGGTGAGCGGCTGCCAGCGGTCCGGGAAAGGGCAAGCCTGTGGGGTGAGCCTGGACACCTGCCTTTTCACGTTTCCTCCACTTCGCCCTTCGGTTTTGAAACCAAACCTAAGAGTTGGGAAAGAAGCAACTTCATTAAAGAACCTCATTAAAGTCCAAACTTTACTAATAACCGCTGATGTTCAGATACGAGTGAGGAACACGCTTAAATAGCTAGGCTTGAGAAGTTGTCTCTTCACGGTTCTAATCCAGAGCCATTAATATTCCACCTGACAGCTTGCATGGTCGTTTAAGCATGAGCTTGTCGCTCTTGTTCATGTGCAATATTTGGTTCGCTTTAATGAGGTGACAAATAGGCTGGAAGTCAAGGGTAATTACATGGCCCCAAACTTACGGTCTGTTACCCTAACTTTGCTAATTAAAATCTGGTTCGGGCAAAGCAAAAAACGGGGTGGAGCGTGGTAATTAAGAGCCGTGTTAACAAAAGACATCGGAATAACAGCTGAACGGCATCCAATAACAATTAATGCACTTTAAATTAAATTCCCCCAAATGTAAGTTGCTTGAAAAGGCTGTTTAGCTTTCCCACGATCCCCCTCCTGTCCCACTAAACCCCACCAGGTTGTGCGGCAAGAACACGACCTGCAGACAGGGGCTTCGTAATGAAGGAAAGTGTCAACAGACAAACCAACAGGGACCTGGGCCCCCCTCGCCGTTTTGCATGACGCGGCCCCTGGGGCATTTATTAGCTTTATCACCTCCTGATCGAGCCTGTTAAGTGATTTGTTCTCCCACATCTCCAAATTGACATCTGTTGTTTTACACGGCCAATAACCCTGGTAGCTTCCTCATGTTTGCACTGTCTCTTTGGTTATGAGAGTTGGGCTTGAACATGCGAGCCACGCTTTGAATAGAGAAAGGAGGGGTGGCAAACACCCTTAATAGTCTCTCACTCGTTCCAAGTGCAAAGCATCGGATCAATGCCGGTCTATTGCAATCACAAAATGGGAAATCAAATAGCATTATCCCCCCTACCCCTCCCTCTCCCCCGCGCCGGCGATGAGAATTCAAACACCATTTTCTCCCTGGAATAGCAGTGTTTGCTCTCTCGCTAAGTGCGCTTTTATGAATCAGGGGCGTCTGTGTAATTGCCGCTAAAATGTTCGCTCTATTGTGTATAATAACTTTCGATAACAGGAAAGACCTTGCCATGACGTACAGGGTCATTTAACCAAGTTTACGATTGTCACTTTAAAATGAAATTAAATATAGACCATTAGGTATATTGTCTTAACGTCTATAAGTAAGCAAATTGCAAGAATTCGCAGGCTCGCATCATTTAGTTAATCTTTACCTTCAAAATGTCGACGAGTTGTCATATTATAGGCAATTTCTCTCAATTCGCTGCAATTTAAATGCTTTTAACATCTGAATGGAGTCAGGGTTCTCGACGGTGTTTTATACAGTACGCGTTAATATTATTATGCATTTAAATTCGATCTATTTTTGTGTTTTATTTTTGTGCTAGAAATAAAGAAAAGTAAGCACTTACTTGCACTCGCGCTTCTGTCAGATCCAGCCTCATTGCAAGCTCCTCTCTGGAATAGAAAATATAGATCATCAAAAATGTGTGCAGGGATTTTTTTCTTTCCTTCACAAACACCGTAAGAAAACAGATTTTGCCTAAATTGTCAGAAACCTATCAAAGCAATTTAGGGCTGATGAGAATCGAACGGATAACTTGTACGTTTTTCATAATGGGTCGTTTCGTTGGGCGAGGCTTTAGTGCACTGACTGTAACGACATAATGATGGAAATAATGGCATCTAGACTATTATATGACAATTGAGCATTTACTGAAAATATACCTGGCTAAATTTATGACAATTATCTGCCAAGTCAATATAAACATCGATATTTCGTGATCAACAACGAACATTTTGGTTAAAGAAAAACGCTCCTCGGGTAAATTTGTCATTAGGCAGACTTGATGTTTTTTATTTAATAGACTTATGTTTGTGTGGCATATTGATTATTTTTCTTTTATACAACGTGACTTAGGAATAAATGTAGGGCAGTGTTGTCAAAATAAATTTCAGAAACAATTCTTATTAATGTTAATCATTTTCATCAACTGAGATTTCCATTACAAAATAAAGAACAACAATTGTACATCAAGTTTTTAATAAACAAAATAGTGTAACTTAAATAAAATTGACATAATGATAAAATAATACAGCACATCCGTTTTAAAATAGATCTATATTTATTTAAAAAACCATGACGTTTTAAAATGTTTATGATTGTTTAGTCTTGTCGGCAATTTATGGCTTACTTTTCTAATGCTGTTCTAAAATAGCATAAACCCAAAAATTAGCATTGTATCACTAACACTAAAAAAGGACCTAAAACCTTTCAGAAAAGCCACACTTAAACCTCTTATTCAAAACTATTAATTTATACATATGAGTTTGAAGTAGGCTGCTCCTGGCCTTGAGCTCTTTTAAGGCCCACATATATTTATTTTGACGGCCACGAATGTTTAAACTAACTAACCATAAAGAATAATGTAAGTATCGTCGTATACGAATAAATTGTAGCTACAAAACATAAACGAAGGTGCACACATTTCAGTGAATATTTCTGTCTGATATCTATTGTACAGAATGTCAAGCCGATTATCTCCTCGATTTAAAAATAAAACGATCAACCGCTGTAATTTTAGTTTTCATAAAAGGAAAAAAATTAGCTGCTAAACGAAATGCATAGGCTATAGCCTAGATCCACAACAGAAGCGTTAGCCACTAAGGTTTTTTTTTCATGAATGTACCCTTTTTGAATGGTAGTTTTCTAAAAAATATATATATATTGTATTCGTAAAAATATGTTAAAAATATTTATAATTTAAATATAAATATTAAAATGTTAAATTCTTCGAATGTTACTAGATTTGTATTGGAGAAATATGCTAATGTAAAGTATGGATTAGTGATGTTCTTTCGATTCAAATTATGATAATATATATACAGATCTGTACTTTTTACATTTGTTTGTTTTTTATTTATTTATATGATTTGTTTTAGTATTTAAAAAAAACAGATATTTTCTAAGGCATGCATTCTCTTCATTATATGACTTATGTTTTTTTTTCTGTCATCCTTTTTGTCAAAATCTATAAACCACAAAATGCGATATCTACCTGGTGAACACATCAGGGTAGTGCGTTTTCTGGAAGGCCCTCTCCAGTTCCTCCAGCTGATAGCTGGTGAAGGTAGTCCTGTATCTTCTCTGCTTGCGTTTAAGCATCCCTTCCTCCGAGTCGCTGCCGGCCGACAGACACACACTGTCCTCTCCATCTTTTACATCCCCATCGTTGTGCATGCTCTCTTCATCCTTGGGAGACAGACTGGCGTCTCCGCACGCCTCCTCTTTGACAACATCCTCTTCAAACTTCAGCGTGCTGAGCTCCACCAGGTCCTGGGCCGTGTGCTCGGGGCTCTGGCCTTCATCGCTCTGGCTGAACGGTGCATTTTCCCTGTACGACTTGCTACGGCTGATGCTGACTTGTGGCGCTTGGCTGATTTTGAGACTCTCACAGGCTTGGTCCAGCAGTCTCTCCCTTTCACCCTTCTCGAGGTGTTCGTGAAACCCCCTCCCGGAGTCCAGGTACTTCCCCCCAGGGCCGTAGAGCCGGCGCAGTTTGGGCGGCAGGTGCATGTCCGAGTCAAACGAGTTCTCTTTAGAGGTGACTAGATAAAATAAAACAATGATATGTTTTAAATGCTCAAGTACTGCGAATTAAAAAGGTATTATAAATGGAGTGTTATAAATAATATGCACTCTTAAAAAATATTGCTGTATTTTTGCTGTATAAGGTTAAGTTTTTATTATACGGTATTTTAACAGGTTCTTCAATACTGTACTATAGTGCTATCAGATGGTAATTTGATATATACCATGATCAAAAGCATAAGTATATTCGTATCAAATATTGATGAATTAAGAAACCCCTTTGGTTCTTGCACGGTTTTCTAAAGAACTTTAAAAAGTCTCCGAATGCATAAAGTTCTAAAGCCTTTTAAAAACATTTTTATTTTATTTTATTTTTTTTTTACAAATGAAGCATTTCAACGCTGCTCATTTAATTTATTTTTTACTTCGCGAGGTTCTCCAAACTTTCAAGACTGTTTTCACACCTAGAGGTGTGGACACAGGACACTACCTCTGTACACATTTCTACAATTGTGAAGTAAAATACTCACGAAATCAATTAATGTCATGTTTGTGACAAAAACGCCATACAAGAAATAACGCCAAAGCGTTAAGGCGCTTACCTTCGGCTGACTGGTCGTGGTCCGGTCTGACGGGTGCTGACAAACTTTGCGCTCCCAGTTGTCTGACTTTACACGGGCTTCTTCTGCCCAGTATACTGTCTATGCAGTAGGAGGAAAGCACGGTGGGCGACTTGCTTTTACATTCGCTTCGGTCGCGGCTATCGTCGTCGTACTGACTAGTCATATTTGTGTCGTCCGAGGTTGCGCTCGAGTGGTGGGTGACTGTTACTCTCTCTCGCACTGTATCTGAAACGTCTCTCTTGCCTATCCCACCCTGGCCGCTAATGCCATATGCACTGATCCGCAGTAGCTCCGCTCTCCATTCTGTTGCATTGACGTGTAACGCAAATCTGATTGGCTCCCAAGGGAACAAGGGGGATCTTTATATATTTTTCTATTAAAGTTAAACGGTATGAACTCAGCGAATGTTGTGATGGATTACTGAAGTTACTGAATAAGCGCCTCCACATTTAGACCGAAATTAGATTAATGAAGACTAAATACGCTGCAGATAAATAAATAACTCTGAAGTGAAATCATTTATGAAATTGTTTTATTTACCAAGATGCTAGATGCTTTATTTGTATTATTATATCGTGTCTTTTTAAAATTCCAAAATATATCTAAATTGGTACAAATAAGAAGGGAAAGGCAGTACACTAGAATTACACAAAATACAAATGCCGATCTTAATTTTTAACTATCATTGTTTTATTTTATATTGACTTTATATTATTTGATAGGCTACTGCATTTATTTCTAGCCATTTTTAAACAGCCCGTTTGTCTTATTTTGGTTGTTAGGTCTATCTATCTATAGTTGTGATACTACGTGATGTTATTTTACACTCTCTGTGCCATAGCCATTTGAAAAAGGAGACACAAGCCCATTTAGCAGAGGCAAGGCCTGACCGGGTGAATCGTTCACCTGGTCCTCGTGTGCGTATACACACACCTAGCCTAATTGCCTGTCCTCTCAGAGTGAAGCGATCAGATAGCCATAGATGATTGACTTAAAAAGTGAGGGTGGTGATAATAGGCCAGCGAGAGCGTACTGCAGGCAACTAGACTCCAGAAGACTGGAGAGACAGATTGAGAATGTAATTTTAAATGAAAGTCTATTTAACCTGCTGCGGATGGCATGACCCTATCCGCCGCTCAGACCCATCAATGTTAAAAGGATCATTTTCACAATTCAATCCCAAACTTGCAACGAAGCTGCAATTTACTCTCTCCTCTTCATAGGTTATATGACTCTGCTCTGGTACAGACCGAGATTAGGGTCGTGAAAATACTGTATGTGAAGAATACTCGAGCTTAAAAACATTTGTGAAAAGTTTTTCTGTTTGGCCTTAATTGGACTTTGAGATGGCAGCTCTAACATTCTTCATAAACAACACTGCACATTCGTCTTACGACGAATTATTATTTTTTTCTTCCTTCAAAACTTCAGAACGACCTACAAGCAGATCAACAGAACAGAGTAATGACAATAATAACAATATAAGACATTTTTCCCCGTTCCCAAACAGGCGCGTAATGCAGACGGGTATTTAAAGTCGCTATGTAATTTGGGGGCACAATTTGATTCATTTATACGCGCTCTGTTATTAACCCAAGAAAAGAAATGTCAGGGACTATTACCGCCAGCAGGACATCCGCGCTTTGTTTAAATGCACTAATTACACGCAAGCATTTGAAAAAAAAAAAAAAAAAAAAGAAAGAAATGCGCAATTTTCCCATATTCAGTCCTGAGTCTATTTAGCGCTCTACGTGCGGGCAGGCAAGCTGTTAGTGGGTGCCAGTCAGTTTCACGCTCCTCTATTACCCGATACCACAGTGTGTCATATTTTCACAACAGCCTAACTTGATAATTTCTACAATCGTCTTCTGTTTTGCAGAGTTTACATGGCCCGTAATCCGTTGGGCTTTGGCTACGCTTATGCAAACCTCCCCCTGTTCCGATAACAAGAAGCTTTCCTCAAACTGTAAGTAACAGTAGGTGACACTTTACATCGTTTCGGTGATGTTATACCAACAGCTCAACAGCTGTGTGTCTAAATCCCTAATATAGACTCCATCACTCCCAGGTTTTCAAGCAGCGCCATCTCCTGGTGTTAACAACAGCGCTCATGGATAAATCCACTCTGTTGAGCAAAAAACTAAACTACGACTGCATCATGATTGACGCTCTTTTAAATCATCAGTTGCAATTCATGTGGAAAGTTTCTGCCACATTTCGTTTTGATGATGGATAATCACGGGTAATTGCATATTAATTTAAAACATTTTGTCTTTTTTTATCTATCTATCTATCTATCTATCTATCTATCTATCTATCTATCTATCTATCTATCTATCTATCTATCTATCTATCTATCTATCTATCTACCATCTCAAAACGTCATGAGCTGTAAATTAAGATGATTAATTAGTTGGTGGTAAAGGTTACTGTGTGGTTAGCGGCTCACTGTTAAATTTCGGAGCCACACTGATGACAGTTGTGCTCCAGAGGTGGTGTGTCTTCATTCCTGTTGCTGTGACTTAATTGGATGCTGCTCTGCTTGAAAGGGCGAACAAAAAGACGTGCTCTCAGACGCGCGCGTAAGCAAAGTTAATTAGTGGTTATTAACACCACGCATAATGAGAGCGCGAGGGAGTCAATTTAATGACTTTGTTAGCTTAAGTTTAGAATGACAGTCGATGATCGGAACAACAATAGCAATCTAGGACGCAATGATCATCTGTAATTTTCAACAGTAATACGCACTAATAAAAACAAAAGGACTCTAATTTTGTTCAACTGACTCGATAATTTGAATTTATTTAAAAAGAGGGAGAGAAGAAGGAAGAGGAAAGACAACTCAAACATTTTAACCAAAGATTATCCTGTCGCTGAAGACACAACTAAATAGGATCACAATTGCTTTATTGCTTGAATGCCAAATTATTATTGTTTACTGCTTGGCTTTCTGAAAGATTCTTCACTTGATTTTGATCCATAAATGCTTTCCGGCATCCATAGGAATCAAGAGTCTGCAGCTCACAGACTTTATTTGCATAATGTATTGCACTAACAATCACAGCAGGCCCAAATTTTAATTCATATATCCACTTTTATTTTCGTAAGAGTGGGCGCAGCCATTTGTACATTTTATGGGTCAGTCTTCCCAACCATGTTTTGCTGCTTGATATTGCAAATTGTTCTGTCTTACCATATTATTTTAATGCATTATCTTAATTATGAGCACACTGGTTTGTAGTGTAAACAGTTTTACAATTTAATGCACGTTGTTATTCTTCTCCTTATTTCCCTATAGTGGCTAATGAACTGGAAGTCTCAACCATTGGCTTACTTCCACGTTAAAGAATAAGGTGAATACATTTGTGTTTCTCAGAAAGAAAGAAAAAGAGTCATACAAGTTTTTGACATTTGACATATGAGTGAACTAAATCTTTAAGTGTGGTCCACTGCATTGTTTACATGCGTAAGACAATGATAATGATATAGATAATGGAGATGCTGACAGGTTGATATGCTAAGAGTGACGACATCTGACATTCATGTAGTTAGCGGTATTGCTGCTTCAGTGATGCAAAAGTCAATAGTTAGTCTAAATTAATTAAGTGCCAATTTGCTTTTTCGGTCCTGAGGGACCATTGTCTTGGGGCTGACAAAAAAATTGATTGTCTCACTTTAACTTCACCTCACCATACAGGTGCTTATATTTTCCGAACTTTAAACAGAGAGCTGTCTTCTAAATAATACTGTTATGCAAATTAACCAGATTTAGCTTACTTTTGATATAGCCTCGAATAAGGCTTTCCTCTTAAACGTAGCTTTTTCGAGCCAGTCGTGGCCATTCACACAGAATGCTTTGAAAAGCTTTAAAAACACTATAGGCCCATTGTTAAACCATGGTTACCACAAATTAACCGTAGTTCTGATAATCAACGTTTTTTCTATAATAAATCTTTGGTTAATTTTCGTAAGTGACGGGAAAAACGCAAGGCCGCGAGATGCGTTTTTTAAAAATTTAACTTATTTTAACTTAAGCACTCCGTGTTTAGAACGTCACAGTTAAATACATCCGCCTAGTGAGTGTTTACACTGAAAAGCAATGGAAAAGGAGCGGTGTGAAATGGGAAAACGGGTTCTGTGTGAACGGCCGCTTATTTAGCGACTTTCAAACAGGTCGAATTAGAATGTTATGTCTTAAGTAATATTAAAGACGTTCTAAATAAAACACGTTTTTGGTTTTATATTTGGAATGTTTAAATCTATAATAAAAACTAAATGATGACAGGCCAACTGTGTTTTGTTTTGCACGATCCTACCTGAAAGCGGCAGAGCAGCGAACTGTTGCTACGGTAACATCCTCAGGCTAATGCAACACTTGTTCGCTGGCAGTTATTTCGCGCACTGTATAGTTCTGTGGTAACTAAACGTCTTTTGTAACAGTGGTTTAAACATATATGTGATCCTGGATCACAAAACAAGTCTTAAGTAGCACGGGTAGGTTATATTTGTAGCAATAGCCAACAATACGTTGTATGTGTCAAAATGAACGATTTTTGTTTTATGCCAAAAATCATTAGGATAAAGGTCATGTTCCATGAAGATATTTTGTACATTTCCTACCGCAAATATATCAAAACATCATTTTTGATTAGTAATATGCATTGCCAAGAACTTAATTTGGACAACTTTAAAGGCGATTTTCTCAATATTTAGATTTTTTAAACACATTTTCAAATAGTTGTATCTCGGCCAAATATTGTCCTATCCTAACAACCACATATCATTGAAAAACTTAATTATTCCAGAGTTCCCTTGTGACTGGTTTTGTGGTCCAGGGTCACATATAGGCCTACTACTTATGTTAAAATTTTGCATATTTTCAAGATTCAAGTCTTGAAACCAACCCACCAACACTCAATTGTATTACGGCGCAGTGGCCTAGAGATCACAGAAGATCATTTGGAAGTTTTTCAAGTTTTCTGTTTTTCTTGCGCATCATTTCATATAAGTCTGAATGTCATTTTTGTAGATTAGAGGAGACAGTGAGGTCTCCTCTGCATTGTTATCGATTTGTGGAACGTGAAGCGTGGAATGGCTTCTTTAATAATGCATTTGGGTGAAAGGTCACAAATATGAGTTGGAACAATTTTGCGTCTCCGATCTTATTATCGTTTCGGTCTGAAGAAGTGTGCAGGGGCTTCTAGACTTAGAATATATTTATTATATTTTCTTTTTTTTCTCTCTCTTTGCCTGTAAAGAGGGTTCATGTGCGCTGATGATCTAAAGAGGTGCTCCTGCCCTTTATTGATTGCTTCTTGGAAAGAATATGAATGTCTAAATTCAAGAATGACAATCCTTTATTAAGTTAATCAAAGTAATACATGCAAATTATTCTTCTTCTCCCATGAGCTTATCAAAACCTCTCCCCTTGAGTTTGAAGAAGTCCATTTATTCAGTTAGCGTCAATAACGCGCGCAAATATCGCCATGCAAATGAAAGTTGATTAGAGTAAATTAGGGACTTAGCTGCTATCTGACCTTGTCTGAGTTTTATGTAAATTTTGCAAAAACGACACAAGGAAATAAATGACATTTAGACGTTCGTATAAAAGAAGTAATCAAGAGGTTTTCAACGACAGGAAAAGAATCTTTGTCTATTTCGCTGGGCTTTATCACGAGCCGGGGAACAGCACAGAAGGAGGTCATGTATTATGGAATAATATTTTACCATCTTGAGCATAGGAGGCTATAGGTCAATAATAAGACGCTTTTTTATTTCATACAGAACATGCTTAAATCTTTTATAGTGAACATCTTTTCAATTTCTTATACAAAAATGTATTTTGTAAAGCTTGAAGTAAAAATGTATGTGTATGAGATTTTAAAACGTAAAAATGTTAAATGTTACAAATGTCATTAAAAGGTGGAAATTCTTGATAAAAGAAATGTTGGCAGAAGTAGTTTGAAGTATTTATTTAAACAGCTATGTGATTTTGTTTTAAAAGATTGATGTTTGAAAAGATTAGAGCTGTAAACAAGAAACCCGTTTGCTGTCACAAAGCCTCCTGACACTTTATTTCATTTTTAAAATGAAAAATGCATGTTATTGATATTCATGAATATGAACTCTTAAATTCATAATGTAAAAATGTACTTAATGCAAGACCTGTATTTCTGATCATATCTTTGATATTTTTTAATGGAAAAATATTGTGCAAAGCCATGTGTATTCAAAGACGAAAGAAGAGGTGTAATTAAGGAAGATTAAAAAGAGGCTTTGTACTTTTTTTATGGGTTACACCACATGACATTTTCGTGTTATTCGAGTCAAAATTTATGTATAGGGCAGGGCTAATATTGTGACAATCGATTCAACTATGTTGATGAATGGCCATGGCCATACCCAGAAATGTTGTATTGGTTCTACTGACATCTAGTGGAGCTGTAATGCATCAGAAAAAAACTGGAGAAACCCCAAATTGGCGTTTGCACTGTAGGCCAAAACTTAGCCCAAAAATTTGCTTGCCTATATAACCAATTCAGCGAGGCCCAGGAGATGTTGATAAAGCACCAAACTTGATGTCTTGGGGTATTGTTAATGATGTCTGTGGATACTTATAGGGGATAATCGCCAGCAGTTCATCAGAGACTTCATCTCAAATGAAATTAGCTTCCTGCGTGGTGCTGAGATGGCTTCTCTGGAGTTCAGCTGTGATGGTAATGGCTGCTGTGACAGCTCTCCTCTAGCTCAGTCCAGCTCCGTCCCTCTGCCTCCACACGAGGCCAGTTATTCTATTCCCCTCTTTCTTTTTCTCCTTCAGGACTCTAGCTCCCATAGTTATGTTTGTTTTGCTTCCCTGTTGCTGACAGATTGGAAGTGGTCAGGGGTGGCTGACAGCGATAAAAGGGGATATTTTGCTTTGTTTGTGTGTTTTGCGATGGGCCGTGTTGTGTGTGTGTGTGAAAAGGCCAAGAATTTTATGTGAATGTATCGGAGGGCATCATTAGTAGAAGCTGACTGCTCTCCAAGCCCTCCAGACCAATTTAGTGGGAGAGACAAAAACGTTTTGATCCCGGGTTGCAGCTCTGAACCGCACGATGGGGAGCCGAGTGAAGCCATGCAATCTATATTGGATTTCTTACTTCTCCATTTCATGGTGCTTGGAGTCCCTGTGGTTAGGAAGTAGTAACAGTAAATTCGGTCTGTCCCTCGGGGTCATGGCGGTCTCACCCCTGTTTCCACCAACAGGAATTAAACAGGGTCAAAAAGCTACAGTAGACACCCAAGGGTCATCATTTTGTCTGTCATTCTCTTATCAATTCTTTGTTTTTCTCTTTCACCCACAAAACTCAAAACAAATTTCCTCCTTGAGCTTAGAATGAGTTTGATGCAACATGTCACTCTTAAAAATAAAGGTTCCAAAAGGGTTTTGGTTCCATGAAAATCCTTCAAAGTCCCCATGAAATCAAAATTGAAGTATTGTGCATGTTTTTTTTAGTATGAATATGTTAGCCTTGAGGTTATCTGTAAGCTAGTGTGCTCTAAAACAATGACAAAATTTGGATTAAAAAGGCATAACTTACATTCAAAACTTACAGTCTCTAACTTCCGCCAATATGGATCAACAATTTTGATGACATCACCCTGCACTTCAGCTTCTCATCAAACTTTGTCCAATCAAATGCTCTCTAGAATCTGACATGTCCCACCCCCTTCACTATAAATAGACAGAGGCTGTGGCTGAAATTTGTTTTCCAAATTAGTTTTTCTGCACGGTAAATGGCACGTAGTGTATATTACAGGGGATAGGAAATGATTCAGGCAGTGTAAATATGCATTCGGTCGGGGCGAATGAAGTCTGGTTTCACGTTGTGTCACACGAACCGCCGCAGCACACTCACATGCTGCTCTGGTCCAGAGAGACATCAGCATGGAGCAGATTATATGCACAAGCTGGCGCAGACCACAAAACGTATCGGACACATTTGAATTCTACACAGAATGCTATTTTATATATGCGATATGGCTGTCGTACGCTGTCAAATGTGGCTTTACCAAGCTCAACGGCTTTGGCCCAAGCTGTTTTGGCTGTTTTAAAAAGAGGGTGGAACTGGAAGTCCCTTTTAAGGAAAGTCTGTTCACTCAGCGGCCATATTTGCAATGCCCCCGGGCAGCTCATCTAGGACTAAGTCCTACAGTTGCGATCAAAATTATTCAACCCCCTTGACCTGCAAGACATTTTGCTGCAGAGAACAACATTTTGTGGAAACAATTCAACAAAGGCATCAGTACACTATTAGAGAAAGTTTATTCATACACATTTGAGTAATTTTGAGAATGTAAGTTGATGACTAATGAAAGAAAAATAAATTGGCTCTAAATGTTCATGTTCAAAATTATTCAACCCCTGTTCAACATTGCTGTTTTTTAGTCAGTTATTTTTATGGTGGGGAACAAAATTGTCTTAAAACACAATAAAGCCTTTAGAAACACTATTTAAAAACAGAATGAGCTTGAGCTGTTACAAATACATACAGTTAGTCCATGCATGTGCTGAAGTTGAGTAGCAAATATGGTAAAGTCAACAGAGCTCTCACAAAAGCTATAGAGAAGAAATAGTTTTATTATATTATAAAGTCTAAGGCTGTATGAGAATTTTCAAGACATTTAAAAGTCCCTAGAGACACAGCTGGCAGCATTATTCTTTAGTTTAAAGTGTGTTGCACCAGAAAACCATTGAGGGTGTTGAACAAAAAAACACAATTTCATAAAATGTTTGATCAGAGCAACTGAGAAAAACCTGCAAAGTACAGCCAAAGACTTGCAAGATGACCCAACGAAAGGAGGAAAAACATTTCAATGCAGAGCACAAGATGAACACTAGACAAGTTTGGTCTTCATGTTGTGGCATCTTGCCGAATACCATTCTTGACCAAGAAGAACAAAAAGACCGACTTGAACATCCTAAAATTCATCTGGATAGACCTGTGGAGTTCTGGAAGAATGTTTTTTGGAGTGATGTGACCAAACTGGAACTTGCAGCCATGGATCCATGGATCAGCAGTATGTCTGGTGCAAAAAAGGCAAAACTTGTAAGCAGAAGAACACCATCTCCATCGTCAAACATTGAGGTGGATCAGTCCTGTTATGGGGTTGTTTTACTTTAGCAGGAAGTGGAAAACATGACTGTATGAAGGACATCCTGGATTCTTTGAAGTATCAGGGCATTTTTACAAGAATTGTGATGCCTTTGGTGCAAAGGCTGAAGCTATTAATCAATTGTCTTTCCTGCAGGACAGTCATCCCAAAGTAAACATCCAAATCTACTTAAGCTTAGTTCAGGGATCAGTCATAGAATGTTCTTGAGTGGCCTGTTCAGTCTCCAGATTTAATTCTCATTGAAAATATTTAGTTGAATTTGAAGAAAGCAGTAGCAGTGTGAAACTAAATATTATCAGTGGTCTAAAAGCTTTTTCAGACGAGGAATGGGCCAAGATTGCAGTAGAGAGGTGACAGAAGCTTCTAAACACTTCCAAGCAGTGTTTATTGCTAGTTTTAAAGAATAAAAGATTCTGCACCAGATTTTACTTTTGGGGGTTGAATAATTTTGAACATGAACATTTAGAGCCAATTTATTTTTCTTTCATTAGTCATCAACTTACATTCTCAAAATTACTCAAATGTGTATGAATAAACTTTCTCTAATAGTGTACTGATGCCTTTGTTGAATTGTTTTCACAAAATTTTGTTCTCTGCAGCAAAATGTCTTGCAGGTCAAGGGGGTTGAATAATTTTGATTGCAACTGTATGTAAATGATTGGGGGAATCCTGAAATCTCAAAAACTGCTCACTGAACTCACAATAAAATGACATATTTCACTGCCCCATGAATGTTGTTTTTTATAGGCTCAAATAGCCTTTAAAAAGCTTATTTTTCAAGCTAGGCCAGCCAATGCACATGTGCAGCCACAACATGCTAACAGCCACTGCAGTGACGCAATGACTTTACCAATCAGCGATTGGCTCTTTCATTTAGAAGGTGGGACTATTCCACTATATTTCTTGTTGCAGTTTCTCCCATTTATAAGTATAGGAGTGAACGTCTTTTACTTCACTAACCATATTTCTATAGTCTTTGATGATATGCTCTGCCCTGTCTTCCTGTTTTAGTTAAAATGACGTCAACACATAGAATAAACCTGTGTGTTTAGAAGCACTTCAGTGGACCCTTAAGAACCGAAAAATGTTTCTTCTATGGCATCGCTGTGAAAACCCTCTTTTAGAAACTTTATTTAGAGTAGGAGAATCATTTTGGATCCTCATAGAACTTTTTAGTAAACAGTTTTTTAAAGAACCATTACTTTTTTGTTAGAAGAACTAAGAACATTTTAATAGTATGAAGAACCTATTTCTACTTCTAAAGAACACTTTTACTGTGATGCTAAGAATGATTTTTGGTTCCCAAAGAACCTTTCAGTGAACCTAGCTACAAGTACATGCGCTGCGATGGTTCAAAGCAAAACCAGTTTATTCACCCCAGTGGAAAGCATATTTACACTGTCTGAATTGTTCCCCATCCCATACAGAAAATACTAATTCTGTCAACAAGTGACCAATTTCAGCCACAGTTTCAGCTTCTATTTATAGTAAAGGGGGCGGGACACGACAGATTCTAGAGAGCAATTGATTGGACAGAAAATTTGATGAGAAGATAAGTGCCAGGGTGATGTCACCAAAACCATCAATCCATATTGGCAGAAGTTAGAGACTGTAAGTTTTGAATGCTTTTATCTTGTAAATGCAAACTTTGACGTTGTTTTGGAGCACACTAGCTTACATAAGGCTAACCTACTCATACTAAAACCCCAAAAACCTCTGAGTTTATTTGACTGTATCTCTTCAGAAGAGTTTAGATGGTATTTTTGTTTCATCTTACCTCCATTTAATGCATATTAATGTAGTATTTAAAAGCGCTGTGCTGCTGTCCCATAAGCGCCACCTGCTGTCAGAGAATGAATTTGCGTTTCATTCAGCCCATCTGCCGTTTTGATTTGTTCAGATGTTTCATGTAGCTAAGGCCCGGTTTAACCTTTTTAATCTGAAGAACGTTTTTCCACTTCAAAGAACCTTTTGTTTAATGTGAAAGTTCTATGGAAGTTAGAAAACATCAATGCCAAAAAGAAACTTTATTTTTAAGAGTGTGACTGGTGCTTTTCCACTATCAGCAATTTGAAATCAATCAGATATTACCTTAATCCCTGCTGTGGTTTTTTATATTAGTGCTAAGCTGTCTCGCCAAATCTGAACCATTATATAGTCAAACCAAACTTTATTCAGACACCTTCAAAAATTTCTCACATTATCACAGTTTATTCTTTGTAGTTTAGAAAATGGTAATAAAATATGACAAGAACTCAGAGTTAAACTGTGTCAGAACAAATTAATTTTGGTAATGTCAGATAATTTTGATAGAAAGGTATGTAATTGATTGCAATCAAAAACTCTAACAACTGTTAGTATGACAATATTGCCAATATGCATGTAGTATGCCAATGCTTAATTTTGTTCAGTCTTTGGTGTAAGTTTCAATTAAAGAAAAAAAACAGTTTGGGTCTAAATTTGTATAATTTTTACTGGTAGTCCACTGTATGAAGAATTATTGGGTATAATATGTCACAGTTTACTTTATTTTTGGTTTGACTGTAGCTATCCTCTCTAGCTTGTGAGTTGTTATGTCAGTTAGTTTATGCTTAATGCACTGGTCAATAACAGCATGGTTTTTGTTCTTGTGCATATCCAAACATAAACACGAACAGATGCATTTCCGCATAATACCCTAAATAAATTTCCAGCGCAACCAGCAGCAACAACTGCCAATGAGATTTTCAACACAAGTAATTATGTTTTTGCATGCCCCCCCCTCCTAAAAAAAAAAAAATCCTTATAACTAAGCGATTCAAAAGCAATTTTCTCTGTGGGAAGAGAATGTAATTTGCTATTCAGTGACATTCTGATGTGTAAAAAACCAGGAGCCGGTGGTAAAAGGTATCTCTAAAGTCTGTGTACAGTGCATTAATGGGCATAACCGGGGGAGGAGGGGAGAGATGTCAGGGAGGGCACCATTTAATGACTCCAGAATAATCCCTCTCTCATTAGTGAAGGCTCTGAGGATCCACCGGGGCTTGAACTGGTAGAGCGTGGCATGCCGCTACAGTCTTTATCTTCATATTAAACCATTTGCATAACATTACAGCCGCTGGAGAGACTCCCTTAACAAGGCCAGTTGCTCTTCATTTTAAAAGGGGACAGTGGGTGTCTCAGCAAATCTATTCAGCGGTAAGTGGAACTACTGCCGGCGTGAGGTGAGAGGGATCAGGACGCAGCATTTGGAAGCATGTTTATCATACGCTTGCTCATGCATCAGCCTCGGTTTGGGGTGCCTCTGAAAACCCATACACGGCAGCTCTACCATCTATCCTGAATTTCCAGGATTTACGGAGAGCCTTGCATCCTGTGATTGTGAATTGCACTGAAAGGAATGTGTGGGGGACTGATTTCAAGTCCATCAACATGTAGTTTGTCCAGGGGGGGGGAGAACATCAAGGCTATATTGTAGAAAATACTCTTGCTCATCTGTGCACCTATCATGAGCCATTTTTGTCACTCTATTGCCTGTGGAAGAACGCGGCTTACTTTGAGAAAGGCGAGCGAGAGAGAGAGAGAGAGGCGTGACAAAATTAAAATCAGTCATTTTTTCCCTGAGGAGCAGATCAATTTCCGCAGACTGGGTCGAGATATTTTCCGGCATTAGTCTTTCTCGACTTGAGCACAGCACCTAAACGGCCTGCCAGCGGGAGGCTCGGCACAGCTGCACGCTTCAGTAGAGAACAGTTACTTCTGCCGCTCTGAGTTTATTTGCGCCTCACCATGAGAATTGCCATAATTTACCCCACCAACACATCACCTCCCCAAAAGATGAGAGAAAGGGAATAGTGTGTGGAATGAAAGAGGCAAATTGATTCGACGTGATATTGTTTTCGCTTTTTTATTACGCCTATTCATTTTCTCAGAAAGAAATGCACAATTGGACCCGTGCCCGAGTTCAGTGTCATACTGGGGAACCTTAGACACAAACCTACATAATGGCTCGGCCTGTTGGCTATGTTTAAATTATGGAAACAACGACTGCATTTGAACAGCTCTGGCCTTCTCTAAGTGCATCGCAGGATGAAACATGTACAAATCACAGATTTCCTTTTCAGGCTTGTAGCATCAAAAAAAAGTAATTTGATGTCTTGCATTTTCATTTGTGATCTTCTAAAATGAATGTCAAATAACAGAATTGAAATCTCATGAATCAGCAACAACATCTACATGTTATACACTACCAGTCAAATGTTTTGAACAGAAAGATTTTGAATGCTTTTTAAATAAGTCTTCTCTGCTCACCAAGTCTGCATTTATTTGATCCAAAGTACAGCAAAAACAATACAATTTTGAAATAGTTTTACTATTTAAAATAACTGTTTTCTATTTAAATATATAGAAAAATGCAATTTATTCCTGATTTCACAGCTGAATTTTTAGCATCATTACTCCAGTCACATGATCCTTCAGAAATCATTTTAATATTCTGATTTGCTGCTCAAAAACATTTGTTGAAAAGATCTGAGTAGAATTTGTTGTCTTTATCATCACTTTTAAACTATTTAAAGCATCCTTGCTAAATAAAAGTATTAATTTCTATCATTTCCAAACTACAAGCTTTTTAATGGTATAGTGTATGATGTTAATAAAATGTTTTAAAAAATGTATTCATCAAAGAATCCTGAAAAAAAAAAATGTACTCAACTGTTTTGAATATTGATAATAATATTAAATAAAAAATGTTTCTTGAACAGCAAATCAGCATATTAGAATAATTTCTGAAGGATCATGTGACACTGAAGACTGGTGTAATGATGCTGAAAATTTAACTTTGATCACAGGAATAAATTACGTTTTAAAATATACTTAAATAGAAAACAGTTGTTTTAAATAGTAAAAAATATTTCAAAATTTTACTGTTTTTTATTTTTATTTTGATCAAATAAATGCAGGCTTGGTGAGCATTAGAGACTTCTTTAAAAACATTCAAAATCACACTGTTCAAAAACTTTTGACTGGTAGTGTAAATACAAAAATAAAACTAGAAACATGTTTGACAAGATGGGGCTGGTTGTGACCAGTGTTGTGTAAAAAAAAGTTATTAATTAAAAGCTACTAATTACATCTTCAACAGTGTAATTAGACTACTGTACTAATTGCTGTCTCTAAAAAATACTGCATTACTAATTACTCTCTAAATCTCAAATCAACCTTGATCAGTATTTAAAGGGAAAATGTTACATTAAAAACATACAGTTTAACATCAGATGTTAAATTTTGATGGTCAGTCCACTATATTGTTTAATACAGAATTGTAATTAAATGACAGAAAATTAAGAGTAATACTTTACCTTACTTTTTCAAGGTGAAACTAATTAAATTAGGCTACATTAATTATTTACTTAAAGCATTGGTTGTGAAACTACTTTCTAATGTAGACTACTTACAGTCCGACAAATAGCAAAAAGACAGTATATAGGCCTACATTTACCACAGTGTAAATGTGATTAACCTAGCTTTTAAGTAAATATGTCTTCATTTGTTTCTAATTGTATTTGTTTTACATTTTGTATGAACTTTTGTAATATTTCCACAAATATGGTAATGATATATCATGGTTTGAGACGCGGATTAAAACCCCAAATACACGGATGTACAGTAAGCTACTACCAAAAAGCTACATTACTCGGTCTCTCTATATCGAACAATAAACAGGCCTACGTGCATTTGCTAAGTCCTGAGAACTGGACTTTACGATTTTGCCTTGACTGACATTTGCTGTACCTGTGCCAGGGGTCATTCTCTGCACGATCTGTGAACATCAAACCTCGCCTCCCCTCTGCTAAACGTTGCCCAAATCTCTGGTTGCGTCACGAGTCGTGTCTGAGTCTAATTAAAACCATATTGAGAAAAACGTAAATACGACCCAAGTTCCTCCCTCGGTCTTCTGCTGCAAGAGAGCACGGACTCGGTACGAGCCGTTTTCAAGAGACCACTGCTGGGAGGATATTCTGAGGGAAAGTAGCATCTCTACAAAGTTGCAGCTTAGTCTGAAACGCTTATTTATTAGACTAGACTGCAGTAAATCACGCTATAATGGCTGGTCTGAAGGTAAGTGCACTTTGGACTGCATAGACGAATGCTTTTCTAAAATAAAACATTAGCCTAGAAGTTCTGTACTTACATAGCTTATCGTAATGCAGTTTTATTCACGATCTTTTTTCAGTCATGTAACATTTTCGCCAAAATATTTTTTTCCCTATTTTTTTTATTTACAGACATATGCTTGCTTATTATGTTTGAAACCGGTACATATGAACATAGTAAGGTCCGAATCTCTCTTGTGAGTCGAATCTTTTAATTGAAATGGTAGAAGCGATTCACAAAACTAGTAAGGGCTGCGTTTCCAAACACTGAAAAACCTAAAGAAACTTCTGAAAAGCTGCTCTTGATGGACAAATCATAGGGACATGTAACAGAATTTCTATCTTTGTTTAATGTAAATAAGACTTTATCATTTTATGACGATAACAACAAACACCAAAACCAACCTAAACAGGAAGTATATGGCTTTATTGGAATGTTTTGGAACATGTAAACATACATTTAGTCAACTGATTGTATGAATCGATTCTTTGAAGCGAACTGTTCAAAAGAACCGATTCGTGGAAATTAGTTTTTACATGTCATCGTTGCATGAGGAGGATTTGGGGGGCGTTCCATCTTGGCCAATCAGATCCCAGGAATCTGCAGCTGCCCAGATGATGTTAATCTCGGGTTTAGGCTACATAAACTGTAGTCTACATAAAAACTTTAGCCTTTTTTTTTATCGTTTTTAGGCTTAATCTCAAAAGGAATTTGAAAGTCTACTACAGTGGACTCTTGCTGACCATTTGTTATGTTTTCAATTATACAGACTTATTTGAGATGTTTACAAGCTGCTGGTATGCATCTGCAAATGCACCATGACTAAGCACATTTGTGGATACTCAAATACCGCTACACAGCTTATTCTTTTGTGTTTTTCTATTCTTTTATCGCATTTTGTCCCTTATTTTGTTTTTAAAATCAAATGAACTCATACTTAATCAATACTCTTGAAATAACTCTTGTAGTACATGAGCGGTTTTGGAAATGAGTTTGCCTCTGAGGACCCTCGCTGTCCTGGATCTCTACCTGAGGGACAGGTAATAGCAAAACTTCTATCACCTATATACCTGACCAATTAACATTACATGTCAAATACTCATTATAGTTTGTTTTATAGAACAATCCACAAGTGTGTCCATATGGCCTATATTCTGAGCAACTCTCTGGTTCTGCGTTTACCTGCCCAAGGTCGACCAATAAGAGAAGGTATATATTGCTTTGCAAATGTACAGTAAGTCAAACCTAAACCTTCATGATTTTTAATAACTGAGCACTGCAAACTTTTATGCTTATAGCTGGCTGTACCGCATTTTACCCTCTGTGTGCCACAAGCCTTTTACAGCAATGAGCTGTGGAGATCTCACAGAGAGCTGGAATGAAGTGGCACCTGACCCCAACCAGCTACGATGGAAGCCGTTTAACATTCCCAAATCTTCTGAGAAAAAAGTGGATTTTATATCGGTAAAAGATTTCATACTTGTACATACGGCTTTATATTTATATAATCCAACGTCTCAGTGCTGCCCATCGTCATCGGTTTGATATTTTCAGGGTCTGCATACAGTCTGCGGAGCTGGAGATTCAAAATCCCGTAATGGAATTGCCATCCACATGTACACCTGTAATACTTCAATGATTGACAAGTAAGTTTGAATTGGATTCAACTCACCAATGTCTATACAGCCATGCTCTGTACAGTGCTTTTTAAAGATGGTGATTTTTCTTTTCATAGATGTTTTCAAAATGCAGATGGTGATTTCCTTATTGGTAAGCTTTTGGTCTTCTCATTCATGGCATATTTATATATTTTTTTTTCATATCGTTTTTAGTAGTAGTAGTAGATTATTACTGCAATTTGTGTTTCAGTGCCTCAACAAGGCGAAGTCCTGATTACTACAGAATTTGGGAAGATGATGGTGGAGCCCAATGAGATTTGTGTTGTTCAGGTGCTACTCTAATATCTATAAAAGAATGAGATACAAATGTTTGGGTTAGTACTAATTTTTAAACAAACTAATAAATTTAGTTTAGAAAGTCTCTTATGCACGCAAAGGCTGCATGTACACTACCATACCAAGATTTTAAATGTTTTTTAAAGAAGTCTCTTCTGCTCACCAAGCTTGCATTTATTTGATCAAAAAAAAAAAACAGCAAAAGCAGTAATATTGTGAAATATATTTATAATTTAAAACAACTGCTTTTTATTTGAATATATTTTAAAATGTAATTTATTCCTGTGATCAAAGCTAAATTTTCAGCATCATTACTTCAGTTTCAATGCTGATTTGCTGTTCATAAATCATTTATTATCAATATTTACAGTTGAGTATTTTTTTTTTTTTCAAAATTCTTTGATGAATAATCAATCCAAAGATCAGCATTTATTTGAAATGAAAGCTTTTGTAAAAATATACCCTATACAAAAGCTTGGAGTCAGTATAATGTTGGGAAATATGTTATAGAAATTATTACTTTTATTTAGCAAGGATGCTTTAAATTGATGATAAAGACATTTATAATGTTACAAAAGGTTTCTCAGACTATCTGATCTCAGATCAGATAAATTCATCAAAGAAACATAATAATAAATGTTTTTTGAGCAGCAAATCAAAATATTAGAATAATAAATGAAATTTGAAAATATATTCAAACAGAAAAGTTATTTTAAATAGTAAAAATATTTCAAAATATTACTGTTTTGGATGAACGTTGGATCTGCTTGGTGAGCAGAAGAGACTTCTTTAAAAAAATTACAAATCTTTTGACTGGTAGTGTATTTGATCAAAAATACAGTAAAATTGTTAACTACGGGTACAATTTAAAATAACAGTTTCTATTTTAATATTTAAAAAAAAAAAAGTATTCCTATGATGGCAAAGTTGACTTTTCAGCAGCCATCAGTGTCACATAACCCTTCAGAAATTTCTATATCAATGTTGGTTAGTTGTGCAGTTTAATATTTTTGTATAAACAGTGATATATTTTGCTTTCAGGACTCTCTGATGAATAGAATGTAGAAACAGCATTTATTTGACATTGACATTTGAAATCTGTTGTAACATTTTTGTTGAATTTAATGCATCCTTGCTGAATACATTTGTAATGATTTCCTTTAAGTCTTACTGACCCCAAAATTTTAAGCGGTATTGTACATTCATGCTTAATTCAATATTCCAAATAAACAGCATAGATATTACACTTTTTGATTCATTTTTTTTATCATGTACTCTTTTGTTTCCCAGCAAGGGATGCGTTTTAGTGTCGATGTGTTTGGAGAAACTAGGGGATACATTCTAGAGGTGTTTGGGGCCCATTTTGAACTCCCTGACCTGGGTCCTATCGGTATGTACAACACAATTTCTTTTTTTAATTCCTCTGAACATATTGCTGTGAAAAGTTGATTAATTTGCTTCTGCATTGCAGGGGCTAATGGACTGGCTAACCCTAGGGACTTCCAAACGCCTGTGGCTTGGTACGAGGACCGTACTGTAGCCACAGGTTACACGGTCGTCAACAAGTACCAGGGAAAGCTCTTCTCATGTCAACAGGTGCCTTGAAATGATTGCGTCATTAGTAATTCCCATTACTAACATTGCTGACATCAATAAAACACTGAATGTTAGATTACGCACAAAATGTGCAATTTGCCCATGCAGGATATGTTTTTAATAAGACTAAGATTTCATCATTCTGCACTGAATTTATTTCCCCGTGTCCTGTCGAGTAAATAATTGACTTGTTATGGCTGTCAGGAGCAAATTAGAGCGCAAAAAAGTCACATCACAAGGCAGTATCACTCATTGTAACGAAACAGGTCCCGCCGTCTGTACTCTCCTAAACGGTTTACGGTCTGTCTTGAAGGAGAAGGTACAGCCTTATCCTGTTGTTTTGTCCTCCAACTGAGTGCTAAAATTGCTTAAATTAGCTTATTATTTGCTTGACTGGGAAAATATGTTTGTGTTTTGTGTGTATGAGTTTTTTTTCTTCATTTTAATAGAGTCTGGTAGAGTTATCCCGAGAACTGTTATGCCTGTGAGATTACAAACCTCAGGGTCCCAGAAACCCCAGGGTGCACGGAGAGCGTCTTTGTGTGACTGAATGTAACTGTAAAAACAGTCATGTTCTTGTTTGAGTCTCTGGATTTGTGTTTGTGTGTACAGTTGTGTCTGATGTTTTACCTGGTGTGTGCGCGCGTGTGTTTGTACATGTGGGTGGGTTGAAACAACAGGAGGGCGCATGAGGGTCAGGACAGCAGGCAGTCTTTGCTGTAATGAATTATATTGATTTTGCAGGCAGCATTCAAAATCTGTCTGCTGCAGCATTATCAAGCGAAGGGTGTATAAAATTGCGGTTTTTAACGAAGACATTTCTTCGCCCCGCAACCTACTATTTCAAGTACAGGAGAAGAGCGTCAGAGTAAAACGATGTCGTTTAAACGTTTTACTGAGGGCATTGATCGGACGTCGTAGTGTTTCGCGTTTGACATTACTATTGATTATATACTCAAAGCCTACAGAAATTCATTACGAGGTTTATTATTACAGAACCCATGTTTTTGTCATTTTAAATGTGTTCAAATAGGACTTCTCGCCGTTTAACGTGGTGGCGTGGCACGGAAACTACACACCGTACAAATACAACCTGGAGAACTTCATGGTCATCAATTGTGTGGCGTTTGATCACGCAGTGAGTAACTTCCTTCATTTTATATCTTAAAATCACTATATTTGCCCATGTCAGTCAAATTACCTCAATCTTTATTTCCAGGATCCGTCGATTTTCACCGTTTTGACAGCCAAATCCACACGTCCAGGTGTGGCCATTGCAGATTTTGTCATCTTTCCTCCTCGTTGGGGTGTCGCTGATCATACCTTTCGGCCTCCTTACTACCATAGTAAGTTAGTGTTGTTGATAAACACTTGTTTTGAAACCAAGTTTCGAGCGGTTAAACAGCGCCATCTGTCTGTGGTAACAGGAAACTGCATGAGCGAGTTTATGGGATTAATCAAAGGCCACTATGAAGCAAAGGAAGAAGGATTCCAACCTGGAGGAGCCAGTCTCCACAGCATCATGACTCCACATGGCCCTGACGTCGAATGCTTTGAGAAGAACAGCACAGCAGCTCTGAAACCAGAGAGAGTTGCTGAGGGCACTATGGTAGTGTTTAAATGTTTTGTTTAGGCCATATTGGCAATACTCAGATGTAAACAACAGCATTGATTGCACAGTGAATGTACTACTGAATACATTGTTCTGCTAATTTATGATGTCTAAACCATGGAAAAAAACCTGTGGAAGCTGCTAAACCATATAGGACTTAGAAAGCAGCAATGGGTGCAATATTTTGACAAACTAAAGCTAATAGTTGGCAAAGATATACACAACCAGTTTTAAGATATTAGCCTAATATTTCACCTACCTTACTTGAAATGATAAGAACAAACATGAATGTTGTCAAGATTCTTGCCCTGGAAATCCTGGTTCAGTTTGGGTAACCACAAACGCCCTTTTGTACCTCAGACAGTTCTTCTCCTTGGCTTATAACTTTTGGCAGTCTGTAGTTCTCCAAATGTTTTTTTACCGGTCTGACCGATCAGTACAGGCCAAAACATGACAATAATTGACCATTTTCAACAGCATTTATAAGCAAAGTATGCAAGTTTCATTCGAATCAGTGCTGCCAATATAGCTGATCGATGATGTGTCGTGAAAACACTCTATACATGTAAAAAGACTAAATGATGTTCTAAATAATTCTGTATCCAACAGGCATTCATGTTCGAGTCATCTTTCAGCATGGCTGTGACCAAGTGGGGACTGGACACCTGCCAACGTCTCGATAAGAGCTACTATAAATGCTGGGAGGCCTTAAAAAGTCACTTCAATCCAAACTGGAAACCCAGCAGCAAGTAGAACATGAGGAACAGGGTTACACCCTAACAGTCATCCTAATTTTTGCTTGATATGTGGATCAGTGATTCACAATGGTTTTACATCTAGAATTGAGTGTTAACCAGATCTATGATATCAAAATTAAACATGCAATTGGAATATAACCAATAAAACAAAACACAGGGTTTCTGTAGGTTTTATAAAGAAAAAACTAAGACCTTTTAAGATCAAATAAAGAAAATTAATGAAAGGGAACACAGTGCATCAAAATATAAATGTCTAGGGAACACATCACAAGTTGTATTAGCAGCACTTTAAAGTTTGAACATTTAAGAGGTTTTTACTTCTTTATCATTAAAAGCTCTGCCCCCAACCACTAGTATATATCGAAATGTTTGGTGTACCTCTCCAAAAAAAAAAAAAAATCTATTGTTTTTCAATGCAAATGTCTAAAGATTTTTAAAAATGACACAAGTCTTGTTTTATGTAAAACTGAGCAAAATGTATACGTTTAGAACAATAATATCTGCCAGTGGTCTAAGAAAATGTAAAGGTAAAATAAGTTTACATTACCCATAAGCTCACATAATTAATAATTCTTTCATAAAACAAGACTATTAATTTGGCATCTTAAGGTACATCCCATGCATCTTGATTTAAAGATGTTTAGATATATATACGTTTACATATATTTAGATAATACTGAGGAAGGAAATTTTTTTAGCAACGCATGCAACATTCAATGTCATGACTTTATAACTTAAGATGTTCTGACCTTTTTAAGGAATGGCCAATTAAGACTTAAGACCTGCAGAAACCCTGTATATGAAATGGAAAAAATTGAGTGATTCTTGTTTTTCTCAATAACTGTGATAAACGAAACTTCAACAATAAAGTATTTTATTTAGTACATAATAACAAGCACTCTGTGTTACAATAAACAGTGAAATCCAAAAGATTTAGGCTGACAGGTGATAGGGGCGCTTATAGGTCCCTGCCTTAATCTTGGCCTCTCTTTTGTCCTGGAACGATGGAGAAAACATGGTTAAAAATATAACCACTGCATATTTGACATCAATACTGAATATGAAGTGAATTCATACAGCTTTAACTCACCCTGTCTGTTTTAAACAAAACAAAAAAGAAGAAAAGGGGTACAACTCCAATCAAGCCACCAATCAATGAAGTTTTAGGAGTTGGTTTTATGTACTTGTTACTGGCGCGTGCATATGTCCACCGTGTAAGAGCAGGATCCTCCTACGAATTAAAACACACATGGAGGTTGATGACTTAATCAAACTGTTTAAATGGAAGTGTCAACAATGCATTAATAAACATTTTAAACAATAATGTGGCAAACAAGACACCCAGGAGGATACATTTAACAAATCACATATACATGTGAATTGTGGACCAAAACAAGCTAGCAGGCAATAACTGCTAGCCAGCGACCAGTGAAGGTCACTCACTGCAGCTTCAATATAAAGAAATCTAGGCTTCTCAAACATGAATGTAGACTAAAACATAAATTATTAAACCATTATACAATTATAAACGAGTGCAATATGGGGAAAAAAGCATCTATAGCTTCACTGTAACTGTTTTACTCCCAGCTAATGTTTGCAGTGATATTCGGTTCGTCTTACAATCAGCTCTTTCCGATGAGGATTATTCAGCTGCTGCAGATACTGCCTCTTCAGTTGTGACCGCAGAGCCGCTCTCTTCTCCTCAGCGCGCCGGTACTCAGGTGAAAGACTAAAATATTCAGCTGGATCCAATGTTTTTGGCCGAGAGGCCAAAGGAGCCTCTTTGTAGTCCGCCATGACTGCGAACAGTGAAAAACACGCCCCGACAAAAAGGAGAAATCTAATTGGATGCGCGTCAGCTTCGCGAGTCTCGCGGTAATGCAGAATGTCTCGCTAAAGAGATTTCGATGATAGAGCATGTAACATCGGTGTTTTATTTTAATATATAATAGGATATACTATTATAGTTTTTAGTATCGCATTTCAAAAGCATTTAAGTATTCAAATCTTAGATGTTTACTAAGATCCTTCTATTATCTATTGAAACCCACAACAATATCTGATATATTGGTAAGCTTAATGTATTTCAAATCATCATTTATTGGGCACTTTCAATTGGGTGGTGGCTGTCCCGAACCCTAACTCCCAAATTTCAACTTATGAAAATTATATTGTTAAACTTTATAAAATAAAGTTGAAAATCTTTATTTATTTTATATTTTAAAATATAAAAGTTTCATGTAAAAAAAATGTGTCCCACATTTTCATGTCACTACCAAAACTGTGTATGATTGGTTTTAACTAAACCCCTACATTTATTATCAGGAAGTATGTGTCCCTCTCTCTCATAGCTACATGGTGACCAGATAGGCCCCATCATTTTGAGGTAAATGTCTTCAAAAGTCTGAAAAATCTGTGTGTAACTTCAAGTAATGTCACTACTACCACTGTGCTCGGTAACCATGTGATGATTAGCATCTCGGAGCTAGGTTCAAAAGTATCTAAAATTGTCACTACTGAAACATTTGGTGGAGTTTTGCTAGTGACATCATTGATTTCTTTGGTGTAATTACATAAATTTGTCACTACCAACATAGTCACGACCGAAACATGTCATCATTGTTTTTATATTTTAGTGGGTTTTAGTAGTGTTTTAGTATGCAAGTTAAACATTCTGTGTGATGTGATGTGGTCACTACCAAAGCATTACTGTCAATACCGAAACATGGGATGTTTTGACAAAAATAAAGTATACTGACTGAGTGGTTCAATGGATATTCAAACTAATGAATCCTTAACTTTGAAATCAGTATGATCAACTTTTTGCCTTTTACAAAAAAAAAAGCGATTAAAAATACAACAAATCAATACAAAAAAATGTAACTTATTGATTTGCCTCAGAAAATGTTTAATAAAAAAAAAAAAATCTATATATATTTACAATGTAGATGTGAGCAAAATCTCAATAGGTCAATATAATCCTTCTAAAAATTAAAATTAAATAGTTATTACAGTGTTTGGTAGTGACAAATTTGCGGAGAGACAAATATTCCAAAACTTTGTGAAAATACAATATGAGATTTAACTGCACAATTACTAGAAATGTGTACCTTAGATATTATACACAGTGTTTCCCACAGGATTTTTGGAGACTGTGGTGGGTGGACCCCAGTCCCTCTAGGGGGGTCCGGTCCGGTATGGGGTCATGCCCCCCGTAAGAAAATTTTGTACATTTTAAAGTTAAATTCATCTCTCTGGTGCACTTTGAGAGTTTAAAATTAAGAACTCCAACACAGTGTGCATTCTGTGCAAAGCTGGTGAATTGACTTGTAATTAAAGTTTAAAGGGAACTTGGTCCTCTTTTTAGTTGTAAGTCTAAATCACACTCACACTGGTAAATTTGGAGGCCAAACAAATTAGAATATAATGATAATAATAATATTAATAATAATTGTATATTATTATTCCTATGACAGTCATAGCCATTTCACTAGTTCGCTTTTGCATATAATAAACAGCGTAAAGTTAAGCGTGTTTGGCATGCTGTCCGGGAGAGGGCTCCGAGCTCGGTAGTCATTCCCGAGCCCGGGGCACTCCCCCTGCCCAGGGAGAGGGGTCCGAGCTCGGCCTTTGGCCCGAACCCAATAGCGCTCCCCCCTTTTCTGCAGGAGAAAGAGAAAAAAAGGGGGGGTGGGAGGGATGCTGGAATCAGAGATAGCTGAAGGTAGGACTGCTTGGTTATTTAAGGAACTGTAGTAATTGGATAGGGAGAGTGGCTGATTAGGTAGTGATTGCTGATGATGAATTGGCCGTGTTAATTATCTGCGCGAGCTCCTCCTGAAATTTGTTAATGAAACATCACATATTGTAAAACAATTTCACTGTAAAAGAAAAGAGTAAATAAATTAGTCATTAGAAAATAAAATAAATGAAATAAAATGAGTATTTCACAGGTATATTATTTTACATTATTCTACAGTAGGGAAATTACAATACTTTTGTCCTAATTTCTATACTTGCAAGCAGGGCCTAAAACTAACGTTTTGCCACACCTGCCAATGGCTGGTGACTTGTGAAAATTTACCAGCAAATAAATATTTTTTCCTGGCCATAAACATTTTTTTCAGTTGCTGCTACTACAACAACAACTAAACATATTTAATAATACACCAAAGAACCAACCATTGCATTTTAATCACAATACAAAGATGAAACACGACTTTACTGATAAAGTTTTTTTTCCTTTTAGTGTCCTCAAAATATAATAATTTGCGTATCTGACTCCGAGTATTCCATATGTTTGTCAGTTGTTAGGTTAAATAAAGCTTGCAACATGTCAGCCTGAAATATACAGCTCATATTATCCTCTCATGCAGTTATAAATGCAGCATTTTGACTGAACCACTTCTGCTTTTGCGCAAACAGCCTTGATGAGAGGATAACGCCATAATTACGCTTAGTTCGTCTGACGGACACTTTGCCAATGCGATGGCACGAAACACAACATTAAGTACATTTTATGTTAAATTGACGAGTATGAATATATTTTCGGTTTATTCTGAAACTGTGGCGGGACAGATTAGACTGTGGTGGGCCGCCACACTCTAGTTAATGAATGGGAAACACTGATACATTTGCATACATTCCATTTTTTCAATACTTTTCCAACTCTGACTTTGAACCAATTCCTTAAAATGGCCCATATATGCACAAAACAAGCTAAAACACAAGACCTGTTTTATTCATTCAAATGAATAAAGCAAATCAGACTGTGCAAAATATTACTAGAGCTGTAGGATACATTCCAGCCTCAAATGTGATCCAGATGTTGGCTCACCACTGGATCCTGAATGATCTGAGGAACTTCACTAATATCACGCACAGAGACACAAGCAAAGTCCTTCTGATTACCCTCCGACAGCCTATCTATAAAAAGAAAAGTACAATTACATTTAATCATTTAGCAGACACTTGTATTCAAAGTGACTTACAAATGAGGACAATAGAAGCCATTTAAAACAACAAAATAGCAACAATATATAAATGTTGTGACAAGTCCTAGTTAGTCTAAGTGTGTAGCAAAATAAAAGGGATTGTACAAAATGCATGTTATTTTTTATTTAGTACTGACCTGAATAAGATATTTCACATAAAGGACGTTTAATTATAGTCCACAAGAGAAAATAATAGTTGAATTTATTAAAATAACCCTGTTTAAAAGTTTACATACACTTGATTAAACTGTGTTGTTGCCTGAATGATCCACAGCTGTGTTTTTTTTAGTGAGAGTTGTTCATAAGTCCCTTGTTTGTCCTGAACAGTTGAACTGCCCGCTGTTCTTCAGAAAAGTCCTTCAGGTACCACAGATCCTTTGGTTTTTCAGCATTTGTGTGTATTTGAACCCTTTTCAACAATGACTGTATGATTTTGAAATGTATCTTTTTACACTGAGGACAACTGAGGGACTCATATGCAACTATTACAGAAGGTTCAAACACTCACTGATCCTTCAGAAGGAAACAAAATCCATTAAGAACTTTTGAACAGAATGAATTTTGCCTAAATATCATATTTTATCATTTAGTACTGCCCTTCAGAAGCTACAGTAGATACCTACATGTTGTTCCCCAAAAGACAAAATTTTAATTAAGTTAAATTTACCTAGATCTTTCAATTCAAAATGTTTTCACCCCCTGGCCCCTGGCTTAATGCGTCGTGTTTCCTTCTGAAGCATCAGTGAGTGTTTGATTTGAACCTTCTGTAATCGATGCATGATTCCTTCAGTTGTCCTCAGTGTGAAAAGATGGATCTCAAAATCATACAGTCATTGTTGGAAATCGTTCAAATACAGAAAAACGCTGAAAAACCAAATAATTTGTGGGACCGGAAGGATTGCCCTGAAGAACGGCAGACAGTTTAACTGTTCAGGACAAGCAAGGGACTCACGTACAACTATCACTAAACAAACAAAAAACACAGCTGTTGATCATTCAGGTAACAACACAGTATTAAGAATCAAGTGTATGTAAACTTTTGAACAGGGCCATTTTTTTATAAATTCAGCTATTATTTTCTTTTGTGGACTACATGTAAATATATTTTATGTGAAATATCTTATTCAGGTTAGTACTAAATAAAAAAATAGCATGCATTTTGTATGATCCCTCTTTTTTGTTAAATTAATTAACATTTTGCAGATTCTGCATGGTTTATGCAAACTTTTGACTTCACTGTAGCTAGTGTTCCAGGGTTGTGTTTTTTAATATAATTAAAAAGAAAACATGTACACAGAATAGAAAAAGAATAGAGAATGCTAGTGTCAGAGAGTCAAGTCAAGATTTTTAATAAATAAAAAGAAAACAAGTAGATACAACAGAAATAGAAGAGCGTTCTATTCTCCCATTTTGAACAGTAGAGGGAGCTACAAAGCAACAAAAGTGTTTACCTTTGGGTCTTACCTTTAACTATGCAGCATTTGCTGGTACCCAATTTCCTCCATTCGTTGATATACCTAAGAGACAAGCAAATATTATTTCTAAATGGGACATTTAGAAACCATGATGCCGTATTACATGTAAAATTATATTAGCTTAATTACTCATCAAAATTGAGAGCTTTGGTCCACGCAAGCAGCTCATCCACTTCCTGCTCAGAAACCAAATCTGGTTCAATCTGTTCAAGGGAGTCCATCATGCTCTCTGTTGATTTTTGCACCAGCAGAGCTGTTTCGCTGTGTTCTGTATGAGCATGCAGGAGACCCTCAGCATACCTGTGCACAAGATATGCATTCATATCTCATTTCCAGTTTTCTGTATGATTTGTATGATTTTAATCACATTACATTTTCCTCATCCATTCAATTTTCCGAATCTTCTTTTTTCTTGCAACATCTTGTCGCCTACGGATTTTGCAGTGATGGAATTGTATCTTCTTAACATTGGTATCTTGAGTTATTGGGTCTTCATACACGGAAATCTTTAATCATAAACGACATATTTCAACGTTAATATATTTTAAAATGTAATTTATTGAGAGTGGAGTAATGGCTGCTGAATATTTGGGTGGATATGTTTATTTACTGAATAGCATTTATGTACAAAAGCTAAAATGAAAACGAAAGTATTATGAATGGATATGTCACCTTGCAAGACAAAATCCTCCAGCCATTGTTCTCCGCCCGCTGGTACCACCCAGAGTGATCCTCCCTGTCATTGATCATCAGTCGGCCATTATGAATCTGGCTCGGAGCTGGTTTCTTCTGTGTGTAGTCTTTAGGACTAGAGGCACACATGTCGACTATGGGTGCACGAGTGTATATTTTAAAGTAGATGTTTGGAGGATAGGTTGGCTGGAATTTTATAAACATTAGTAATTTGCAATTTGTTGTAATGTGTCTGCTTATAATAGCTTTCCAATAACGTAACCTTCAGAATAACACATTACAGCATGCTCTTGAGTAGAAATAAGCATCTAATCTAGGAAAGACGTATTACATCAGCACTCACCCCACCCAGTCTGAATCGGACAAGCGCCCCTGAAGCAGCATCCAGAATATCAGCCTACAACAAAGTATTCAAAAATAAGATTTGACAAACACATCTCAAACATGCATTGTAACAAACTTACCTCTGCTGGGTTAATGAATCTGAGGAGGAGACGTGGATCCCCTTGATTATGGAAGCTCACTAGTTTCTTCAGGTGCTTGAAAACCGCAGTATCCTACACATGATGGGCACAGTATGCATTACTTTTTATTTATGCATTTCGATGCTGGAGAAAATGTAACATGAAAGCTGACTGATCACTAACAACATGTGCCCTCCATGCTCGCTGGATGATCTTAGCTGCTCTGCTGTAAACTGTTTCCAGCTGTGGGACAAGTATGACATTAGTGTCTGATGTAGTTTTCCCAGCTGGAGATGTTGGGTGATGCCTAAAGGGGAAAAAAATGATTGACATTTTTTTCTATTGCTTCACTGATTTAAATGAGTCTGTATGTTTTGCTGTATTTCATACCTGTCAGAAGAGTATGTGTTTTCAGTCATTTTCTTGTTCATGCTAGCACGTGTTGCTTAAAGATTAAAAGAGAGAAAAAAGTTTATTTTGTGAAACATTAACATGGATTTACATTTCAATTAGCTGAAAAGGAATAATCCTGTTTGGAGAACACATAGCCGATAAATAATACTGATTAACTGAGGCTAAAGCTCTGCACCCTGATTTGGCATGTCAAGAAATGGGAAATAGGATTAGTCAGATATTATTATAATTATCATATTGAATTAATACATTAAACTCCACCCAATTTTCTCAAATCAAAATGAAAAAAGCTGCTTTCTCTTAAGCCCTCAAAACGTAGCCTACTTGATATCTGGAGTTCTCTTCATTCCCTAGCTAATATTCCTAAAAAATACCTGTTTTAAAATGTCGAAGGTGGTTAAAATTGGCAATGTATTGCATACAAAGCGTTACTTATTATCTATAACATTCAAATCAAACCCATTCGGTGACTATCGAAAAGTAAACAAAGCGACAAGTTGAGGTAAAAAACGTAGAGAAAGCTAAAACCTGCCACCAAAGAGTAAGCTTAACATCGAAGGAGTTAAAAAAACGACAAAATGATGCTTACAGTATGACTTTATTCCTTTATGAGGACAGGTGACTGCACGCCTACAACAGCCGTTACCGGAGCAACGTGAAAACAGACTCATTCAACTCAATGCTAGAAAGCTAGAAATAGGTAGAGATTTCTAGTCAAAAGTGATTGATTGTTTGAGCTTTATTTATTTATTTTTTAAATAAAAGACAACTACGTGTGGTTCGTTTACCAAAAAATATTCGTTCAGTAGCCCTTTCAAAAGGTTACATCATTACAACAGTAGGCTACGTTGCAAAAAGTGAAGGATTATTGTGACATTGAATCGTTCACTAATTTGTTTCCATAAAAACCCTACTTAAAATATTGACCTTTGAACGCAGTTTTTTTTTTTGTTCTTGCTCAGCAAACCTGACAATCATTACTGAAACAGTGACCCTTTTTCTTAACTTAAGAGTGGGCGGAGTCATTGTAAATTTATGGGTGTGACTTCCGGTCTCATCAGAGTCCAAGTATTTTTAGCTGTAAAATATAACTAGATTTGTTGCTTGAAATTGCAAATTGTTCATATTATTTTCATGTATTTTCTTAAATGTGAACACACGTTTGTAGTGCAAACAGTTTTAGCGTTTACTGCACGTTGTTATTGTTCTGGCTATTTCCCTATAAAGAGTGGGAATCTAAGTCACTGTGCACGCATTTTTGGGTAGTCGCGGCCATGTGTGGGGACACGCTGAGTAGCGTACAATGACAACAAATACAAATCACCAGAGGAAAAAACGGCTACATTTGCATTATTATTTTAAAGAGATGCTTGCATTTGCACTTATTTACAGAGCTATACTATGACACACTTCTCTAGTAAATTTCGTCTATGTGTGAAGACGCTGCAGGTTATAGCGCAGCGCAAATCCATGAATGAATGTTCTGAAGTAAAGTAAACTTGCAGTTCTAAAATCAACGATATTGTGAAAGCATGACACCAAATAACTTTCACTGGAGTTAAATGGAACAAATACAATTGCTCATTAATCAGAACTATGAATCAGCGGTTGATTTATGAACACGGAGAGTGATTGCAACAAGCTGTATCACGCATAACATTCCCAAACATGTTTTGCACATTATTCATAGCGTGAGCACTTACATTCAAGTGGATCAGGGATTATGAATCTGTTATAACTAATAAATACAAATGACAAAGCCAGATTTTGGTCAAGTTGTTTATTTTCATTGAGCTGCTTTCACCATTGTGTTGTTTCAAGCTGAAAAGCAGAAAATTGCATTTCATTTTAGACCTGGTTTCCACTCCGGGCATGAAAACAGATATGGCAGTTCATCTCCACCATTACCCAGTCTCTACTGTAGTGTCCATGTCCCTAAATCCCAGAATGCAGTGCGTTGCTGACGCCACGTTCCCATTCTCTATAGAGTGTTTGCCCTCACATCACGATTTGGTCAGTTCCCGGATGCACAGCCATACTGGTGATACTTATGTAAACAACAGCATTGATTGCATGGATAATGTACTGCTGAATCTGTTGTTCTGCTAATTTATTCTGTCTAAACCATGGAAAAAATATGCGGCAGGAAAAGGCGCAATATTTTGACAAACTAAAGTTAATAGGTGGTAAAGATACATGCAAATTTTTTTTTTACAGATAATGTTCATGTCTTTCTTCAGTTGAAAGGAAATTATGTTTTTTGAGTAAAACATTTTAGGATTTCTCTCCATATAATGGACTTCTATGGTGCTCACCGACTTCCAAAAACTTCCAAAATGCAGCTTCAAAAGGCTCTAAATTCTCCCAGCCGAGGAAAGAAGGGTCTTATCTAGCAAAACGATGGGTTATTTTCTAAAGAAAATTTTAAACTTATATACTTTTTAATCTCAAATGCTCGTATTGTCTAGCTCGGCAAGACGAGCATTTGAGATTAAAAAGTATATAAGTTGTAAATGTTTTTAGAAAATAATCCGTCGTTTCGCTAGATAAGACCCTTCTTCCTCGGCTGGGATCTAGAGCCCTTTGAAGCTGCATTTAAACTAAATTTTGGAAGTTCAAACTCGGGGCACCATAGAAGTCCATTATATGGAGAGAAATTCTGAAATGTTATCCTCAAAAAACACCATTTCTTTACGACTGAAGAAAGAAAGACATGAACATCTTGGATGACAAGGGGTTGAGTACATTATCTGTAAATTTTGTTCTGAAAGTGAACTACTCCTTTAAGATATTAGCCTAATATCTCACCTACCTGACCGCAAATGATAAGAACAAACATGAATGTTGTCAAGATTCTTGCCCTGGAAATCCTGGTTCAGTTTGGTCAACCATGAACACCTTTTGTTGCTCAGACAGATGTTTGTACTCTTCTCTTTGATTTGTTATAACTTTTTGCTACAGTCTATAGTACTCCAAATGTTTTCCTTGGTACGAACGATTAGTACAGGCCAAAACATGACAACAATTAATCATTTTCAGCAGCAATAATCAGCCAAATATGTAAGTTTTGATAATTTCAGTGGAATTGTTTATGTCAATGCTGCCAATATGGCCAATTAATGACACGTCAGGAAAACACTCTATAGCAGATAATCAACCGGAAGGCTCTCACCCATAGGCTTCCGCAGTCAAGAAGTCATTGCATCACTCATAGTCATAACTCTTCATTTTATGATTACATTTAATCCTAAAGGATGGCAGTTTGTGACATGACACACAACAGTGTCAGCCTGTTTTAATGAGCTGTAATTAAGTTGTTTCTGTGTCATTAGAAAATAAATTTACTAAGACTACAGAGTGTGCTAATCAAAGTTTAGCATAGCAATTTAACTTGAGTCATGTGCAAAGTTAGTCATTACAGTCTATACTTTATTATTTATTTTTAAATAAATGATTAATTATATTAATCTTCTGTGTTAAAGAAAATACAATGTAGTCAATATATTAAATGTTCATAAATAAAACTCTTTTAATGAAGACATTCAATGGCCTTACAAAACGGACCTTACGGCCTATTGTTATACAGCATTTGGTAGAACTGTGTTGTGGTCAGTGCTGCAATTGACACATCTTATTGAAGTCCCTAAGGCTCTAGAGAAGAAATGATGCACCAACCCCCTGCCCTGCATAATAAATTACAATAAAAGATCAATTAAAATTACAGTGAAAGCCACATACGAACATGATACACACAAACAGCACAATTAAATTATACAGCAAAGAAAATCAACGGTGAGTTCTTATTTAAGAATGCTTAGTTCATATATGTCTTTTGCATAAATTGTGAGAGCCCCTGTGGTTAAACCTCAAATTACCAAGTAGCGGATGCTTCAATAACACTTTCATAATATTAACAATAATATCAACGGATAGCAAACGTCTGTAATATCAGCATCTTTACAGATCTAGACATAATTAATGTGGAATCATCAGTATTGTACTCCATTTTATATTCTTTTGTCTAACTGTTAAAGCAGCAGTTAAAGCAAAGTTCAAAAAAATATATCAAACAGATCTATTAAACATAGCTGGGGTTCAGTTTCTTAGCTGACAGGTACAGTCTATAGAATGTCTGTCAGGAAAATAATGTATTGTGACCGACACGCTGTGTTTCAAATGCTACAGTGAACAAAACAGCTAATAAACTACAGGAGGCAGGCCTCAATAAAAAAGAATGACGTGAGAATTCACCATTTCAAAGCTTCAAGATCCAGAAAAAAAAATCTATATAAACCTAATGAAACAGTGCATTGTATTGTACATACATTCATAATGAAATCAAACATTGTTATCCTCAAGCACTAAAAAGCCTGCCCATTATATTTAATTTATAACAAGAACCATGAAATGAACACGGTCTTATGGTTGTGGTATAACTATAATTCCTTCTATTCATATACAATGGATTTCTAGTTGTTTTTACAATTTAGATTCTAAATGTTATTGCAACTTTGTAATAGAAGACCCTATGCATAGAAAAAAAACCTAGACATTTTTAAATGTTCAGTATATGTAACCATAATGAAACTGAACAACACATAATTCTCTTTTCTAAAGTTCTGTTTCCACAGCATCATCGCCACCATTATCAAGATAGTATTCATCATCGGTTGTGGTGTCAGAATCAGACTCCTCAAAAACAGTCAAGCTTGTCCTTGATGGCAAGAGTCCACGAGGAGACAGACTTTCTGGACTTGTCCACTTGGGGGAGGACACAGAAAGTGCCTGGGATATCCGACGAGGTGAAGATGACATAGTTGGTGATGGAGGTGGGGTTGGGTCTGCGTCATTATGATCAAAATGATCATTTGTATATCCAGGTTGAGACTGTTTACCAGTGGCATTATAGATTGGGGAAAGGCTACTACTCATTGGAGAGTCAACTACTGTATAACTCCCTTTCGTCACAAAGTCGTCCAAACTTGAGAGGTCGCTGATGCTGCTTGTTGAGATTCGTCCAGGACCTGACGGGCGGCTTGAAACCACACTGCTTACTGAGAAAGATCGTCCATAGTGTAGTCCATACTTTAAATCAGCACATGACGAGGACAAACCAGACCTCACAAGGTTTTGCTGCACCGGACTTTTGCTGGTGCTTAGAGGAGAGAAGTCATCAGACTCACACAGCGAGTTTGTTTTTTTGCTCACTGGACTATAAAACACATTGTCATTCTGAATGTCTTCTGAATCGAAATCAAACAAATTAAAGGGTGATGGGGGACCAGACTTTCTGTAATGTGGCAAGGTGGCAGAACGACTCATACCTTGGGCCTTTCGCATGTTTGGACTAAGGCTTCTACCATAGGACCGGTTTCCATTTTCATCGCTGTACCTCTTTTGCTGATCAACATTTAATTTATTCTCAGGGGATTTCTTTATGGTTAAGGGTGACAAAGACTCAAAAGAGGGAAAAGACGCTTTATCAGTGGTCAAGGATGAGTTGGAGGCCTCCCGTGTGCACCCAGAACCCATTTGTTCAGTTGTAGATCTGTTTTGTCTCTCCATATTTAAAGTATTTTCAGATTTCCTCAAAGCAAGTGGCGACAAAGGCCCAAAGGAGGCAAAAGATGCTTTATCGGTGGCCAAAGATGAATTGGAGGCCTCCCATGTGCACCCAGAACCCATTTGTTCAGTTGTAGATCTGTTTTGTCTCTCCATATTTAAAGTATTTTCAGATTTCCTCAAAGCAAGTGGCGACAAAGGCCCAAAGGAGGCAAAAGATGCTTTATCGGTGGCCAAAGATGAATTGGAGGCCTCCCATGTGCACCCAGAACCCATTTGTTCAGTTGTAGATCTGTTTTGCCAATCCATATTTGAAGTATTCTCAGATCTCTTTAATGTAAGTGGCGACAGCGGCCTAAAAGATGCTTTATTGGTGGCCAAGGATGAGTTAGGGGCCTCCCATGTGCTCCCAAAACCCTTTTGTTCACTTATCGATCTGTTTTGGCAATCCATATTTAAAGCATTCTCAGATCTCTTTAATGTAAGTGGCGACAGTGGCCTAAAAGATGCTTTATTGGTGGGCAAGGATGAGTTAGGGGCCTCCCATGTGCTTCCAAAACCCTTTTGTTCACTTATCGAGCTGTTTTGGCAATCCATATTTAAAGCATTCTCAGATCTCTTTAATGTAAGTGGCGACAGTGGCCTAAAAGATGCTTTATTGGTGGCCAAGGATGAGTTGGGGGCCTCCCATGTACTCCCAGAATCCTTTTGTTCAGTTGTAGATCTGTTTTGCCAATCCATATTTAAAGTATTCTCAGATCTCTTTAATGGAAGTGGTGACAAAAGCTCAAAATAGGCAATAGATGCTTTATCTGTGGTCGAGGGTGAGTTGGGGGCCTCCCGTGTGCACCCAGCATAATTTACTTCAGCCTTAGACTTTTGTCTATCTGTATTTAATGTATTCTCAAATTTCTTTAATACTGACAAGGAACCTTTATCAGTTGTTAAAGAGGAGTTAGAGGGTTCTGGGTGGCTCTCAGAATATGTTTTTTCCTTGGGTCTTTCAAAAGTCTCAGTGACTGAAAGTTGCTGAGTGGGACTCTTGTTCTTTTTGGGTAGTGTGTCAAGTGAGTCTGAACGTTTGACACCAAATGTCATTTTCAAGCGATTTAACATCTGGTCAATCCTGCTGTTCGTTTTAAACACTGGTGCATTTCTTTTGGTTTTTAAATACTGGGGACTAATAACCTCTTTGTCTGGCAAAGAAGATGAAGAGAAGACAGCTTCTTTGTCTCTCTTGACTAGTGAACTAAAGAGGCTCTTTTTTGAATTGGAACTTTGCATTTCCTGCAATCTCTCATGCATGTTCACAGCAGGATTTTCTTTCTCAGCTGTCAGCGGAGTCTGACTTTCTAGTGTGAGCTTATCAGGTAGTAAATACTTCTCTCTCTCACTCAGCCTGTGCTTGGGGTAAGCAGTACCCTTATCAAGCTGACATTCGATCAAGCCATCATGCTCCTGATGAAAGAAGTTGTTAGAGCCTGTGTTGGGCTGCCTTGGGTGTGGGCTTGTATTTGCGCTTCGGCTTTCCATGACAAAACTTGCATCTGGTGCAGTTTGTAAGAGGCATGGCTGGGCAGGTTTGTGATTATCTAGGGCGCTTGTATAAGCTTGAACTCTTGTCCTCTGTTCACTGTTCGGAGAAGCTAACTGTTCCTTTGATCTTCTTAATATGCTTGGGTATGTGGACAGTGAAGGGCTTGGATAAACTTTTACGAAGTCTGCAGGAGTGGTTACAATATCATAAGATGTAGATCGGATGTGAGTTTTGGACACAGGTGGAGAGGATAGTTCTTGTAAAGTGTTGTTGAGCGTAGGCCGTGAGGAGATGAGGCTGGTATATGGAGAAGTGCTGAGACGAGGTGCTGATCTTCGTCCAAAATCAGGAGGCAGAGAATGAGCTGGTGCTACATGAAAGCTGGAACTAGAGCTTCTTTGTAATGTTCGTGCCTGTGGCACAGATGGGTTGAAGTCAAATGAAAATTTTGAGGAAAGTGTTTTCCGGATGCCCTCGTGCTTGGGAGGTGATGTTTCACCTCTCTGTATGTGGAAAGAAGGGGTGGAAGGGGAAGGGGTGGACACTGCCGGGCTGGACTCCCGTAGGTATGAATAGATGCTCGGTACTCTTACACTTCTGAGAGGTCTGGTTGGAGAAAGAGGGCTCGAAAGATCCATTGAGCTTTGACTTGACTGAGAATACTTCTTAGATTCCATGTACGTCTGCCTCACATTTCTGGGACTTCCATCTGCAGAAGAGTCTTTTCTGGGTGAGTAGCTCAGCCTGTCTGTAAAGGTGCTTGTGCCCGAAGAACTGCTGGTTATTATATTGTGTGCGCTTTGTGATTTTAATCTTTGAAAATTAAAGGCAGATTGTTGAACATTAAAATTTGTTGAATCTTTGGGAGAAATTGTGGCATCTGGAATTACTTGTTGTTTGTTCAGGTTGGTGTTGTTGGGAGTATACTGGTCCACTGAATCTAAATCCTCTGTACTGGAATATTTCCTCATAAGCACTAAATAAGAACTCTGTTGAGCTCGGGGAGCCCCAAGTTGGCCAGTTTTGTTTGTAGAGTGTGGGAAATGTTCCTTCTCTGCTCTGGAAGCTTCTAGTCTCTTTGAAATCTCTGTCTCTGGTTTATTTAGAAACATTGATGTCCTTAATGGCACTCTATTCTTAATTCTCGGAGAGAAAGGGTACTGACTGACTGGTATTTCCTCTGTTTTTGCAGGAGCGTCTGGGTATTCAGAGGTTTGGTCATCAGGGGTAACAGAGCGGGCAAAGGATGGAGTTTTCAGAACAACTCTGCTAGGCAATGTAAGCGACCTGGCAGACCTATTCATCTGAGTCTGTGATTGTGTAGGCTCATCACTGGTGCTTCTCAAGTTTGACCTCCTCAGGGAAAGAAGTAGGCTGCTTGTTGTTGGCTTAGAGCTCAACGACTTGTAAGGCTCATGTTCATCTCCAGCTTTTGATATTCTGTACCCCGAATGGGGCAAATTTGGTACCCGATGAGTGTCCATAGATGTGGGATGCAAATCTGTATTGTTGTACATCATGCCCACAGAGGAGGATTTAATGATGGGTCTCTTTGGCTGTATTGTGGTGGTGATGTTCGGAGAACTGTTCTCTTTTTGCCAGTCTGGAGAGTTATAGCTGGTTCCTGCAGCCAAGCGCATGTTATTGTCATTGGCCAACATGTGTTCAGAATGTCGCCTATGGGAAGGAAGAAACGGCTGCCGCTGATCCTGGCGAAATAAGGTAGATGGGTTGACATTCTGTCCACAATCTTGGGGTTCATGCTGTAGTTCGCTGCCACCTTGCTTGGGTCTTCGAAGACGGCCACTCCAAGGTGGAGCAAGAACTGAGGCCAGGGCTGATGTCAACATATCTGATGAAGGACTTACAAGACCAGGTTCTGGCTCAGTGGTATTTTCAGAATGAGAAGCCGGAAAAGAGTCTAATGAGAAGACTTTGGAATGATAGAAATCAGCGCTTGATTTTAGTCCACTGTCCACTTCAAGAGAGGCCAGATTACTGTGGTACTGTGGATTTGTTGCAGCATTCTCTCTACAGTCACTGGCCCCAGATTCCTTGTTGAATTCAGTTTGAACTTCACAAAAAGGTTGAGTAGAATGTCTTCGTGAGTTGTCGTGGAAAATTTGAAGGTCTATGTTGTGTTGTATTCCTGTATTTTGTCCTTGCTCATGTGTGTTATGTCCATGTTGATGCAGAGTAGTGAAACTCTCTTCATCAAAGCTTGCTTGTGGCCCATCCCCATTCTTAAATAATTCACCAGTTGATTTGCCACATTGCTCAGTAGGTGAAAACACGTCCCTCAGCTGTCAGAACAAGTAACAAAGCTTTTGATTAGTGCCAACAATAGTACAAAAACACAGGCGCTAATTCAAGCACAGTAGCATTTGTGCTTGAAACATTTTAGACTACTAAATTGCATTTCAAATGCTTGGGAAAATTGTTAGAAATGCTTCTCACATGTATTTGAACTATTTGAGCAAATCGCCACTCCCATTCCATAACTGTTTAAACAGACAGTTCAACTTCACAGTTGAGCTTTACATTCCGCTGAAAAATACTCTGCATGTTTAAACTTCATTGTATTCAATGAAGATATTTCATTATATAAGCAAGAGCAAGGCATAGATTTGATCTTTACATCAGAGATTCTCTTTCTAAAAAGATAATCTCATTCTTACATCTGCATCTTAGCTTGAATGCTTACCTCTGTGTGGTGTTGATTAGCTGAGTTCTTTATGGCCTCATGTGTGCTAAAACTGTGAAATTGAGAAAATAATTTTTAATTAGTATCAGCAAGAGTTATAAAGTATGTAGATAAAAAAAATATTTGATTCTCAAAATCTCAGCAATTAACAAAGATAAGTTCCCTTAGGCAGATTGAAAACTATGACGAAAACAAATCTCTAGTCTAATTCAGTGTTTCACACGCTACTCTTACCCCCTAAATACTTTTTCTAGTTCAACGTCTTTTTATATTCAGCAAGACAACGCAGGAAAACAAGACGAACGACATTCCATCCTTTCTCTCAGTTTAAGCATTTTCGGAGTAAACAATTCATCTGCCTGACATGAAGGGAGGGGTTCATGGTTAAACTGATTTATAATTAGTACAGAGTGTCTCACACACATTAATGCATACAGTCAGACACACATACCACTCACAAACAAAACAAAAACCCTGTTTAATGCCTGCTTTGAAAAATGAGAGAGCAGTGATGTCATACCTTTTTAACAAAATACCATAATACTGCACAATAAATGTCTATTCACTTTTTTCAAGATCAAGGTGTAAACACTTCATAAAGGTGTAAGCACTATTCGAAAACATGAACACACCTAGATACGGTACATCCAAACAGCAAATCTTCGGCTATACACTTTCACGCTATCATTCAGAGTCATTAAATCATGACTTATTGCTATATAAGGACTATTACCGCCAGTCATAGGTCGAAAGGGCGTTTGCTGTTCTAGGACTGTGCAAACGAAACAAAACACAAAGTGCTATGGTATAATTTACAAGACTAAACATATTATTATGTGCAGTTAGTGTATATTAAGTGGAATCACATTTTCATAAACACTTAGTAATATTGAGACTAACAGTTTTGGAGTGAATGCTGTGAAGTTGTATTATAAGAGCTGATGTAATGTTATACTATGAATTGGACTTTAAACTAGATATACAATGATATTAGAAGTCTAGTTAATGCCATAAGATGGTAATTATTTTCATTTTATAACCGATTACTGATAGAAGGCTGATAAAAAAAAAGAAGTTTGAAAACAAAAATGAACACTCAGCTTTTTTTAGAGCAGCAGCGTGAAAATGTATAAAAGAAAATAAATAAAAATAAAATCCTAACTCACACGTTAGTTATAGATTGTAGTGTTTTTTCCTCTGCTGTGTCTTTTTTGTTTCGTCTGTTGGGAAGACTAAAAGATATGGTGGAAGTAAATCTGCCAGATTTTTTCTGTTCCTCAGATGTCCTACCAAGGTCTTCCTTAGGCCTGAGAATTATTATTTGCTTGATCTGGAAGTCTGATCAATGGAGTAGTGTTACAAGAAACAGCATGATAACACACACACAAACACACACATTTATATATGTATATATACAGTATATATGCATGTCATTCAAATCAACAGAACATAGTCAGGGTGTTTTATGAATTTATGATGAGCTGTTATGTCCTAAAGTTTAAGTCTGATAACTAACGTATAATCGGATAATCCGGGTAATACAAACTCACCCCTACTGCTTTTCGGCTGGCCTGTTAACTGCAACGAAGGTGAAGATGTTGTAGCTCTAGTTTCTAAATCCTTCTTGTTGTGGACGTGGTCCAGTGGTCCAGGATGCAACTCATGTTCACTTACATTCTGAAAACTAATCAAGCATCGACATTACAATACTGCTACAATACAGAGAGCCTGACTGTTTCTCTCAACGGACACCACATGTCTGCAGCGGCTTAGTGAAAACTAAGGTTCACTCCCTTAAGAAAAATTCTTCACAGGAACACCCATAGATGTTTTCTTAGTATATCAACGCATGACAGTGAAATTTCAATTGTTTTGTCTCACCTCAACATGTGCAAATAAAGTGATTACAGCAGTTGCCAAGTAGACGGAAAGGACTTTCTTGTATTTCACCCAATAATGTCACACATTTTAATTTTTGTTAAATGACGATTTTTTGCAATAATGATTATTATTACCAAAATGAGACAATATGGGTGTAGCAAATTGCATAAGAGCTAAAGTATTACCATAAACATGGTGAGACATGTTGAGATAACATTCAGCAAAAGATTAATACCAGTGACACCTCAGTAGATATTATGGAGGTGTGCTTAAAACCAACGGAAACTATTAAAATGAGATGTAGTCAAGCAAACATGTTGGTAAAGCTGTTTTTAAAATCATATATCCTTAATTATTTAGCTAGGCATTTCTGCATGTGTGCAAGGCAACAACAGGTATTATATAACATGGGTGGTGACAGACGAGATCAATGCTTGAATGTTCAATCCACTGGCATCTTATTATAATTATTTCATTGTAAAAGAATTTGCATCTAGTAGCTAAAACTACAACGGATACAGCAAACTAATATTTACGCAAGAACTTCTAATTACGTAAGAACTTCAACCTGTCCGCTTAAAGCTACAGACTTCCAGTCTGCGGACTGGAAGATGATAAGGGTCACTTTAAGAGACAGAGGAAAGTAGGAAAACTATTATTTCTGCGAGAGAAGCAGAGCAAAAGAAATTTGTAGGAACTGCAAGAACTTAAACTTTATAGCCTACCGTGATTTGTCAGGTTGCGTGTACAATATCTCCTGTTCTAATACATAGCAAGTCACGCTGGCTTTTACTCCGCTTTGACAACTTGACTGCTGCAACTTCAGATCATGTGTTGACATTATAGGTTGAATGTGTCTGGCTCGTCTAGTTTGGTTACCACCCTTTATTCCCTCCGGGCATCAGCTGTACCCTTAAGTACCCTCACAGGCGGCACGACTGTACATTCCACCGGAGAAAATAGCGCGCAGTGAGGCAGACCCGTCATACTGACAACCGTAAGACCCGACGCCACCCGTAATATGGTTCTTTCCCACCTAGGCGTGTGTTCCCGAGGGCAGAGCCGCGGAAGTGCGGAGTGAGCTTGTGTTTTAGCAACAAACTACGTACTTTGAAATGTCAAGTTTATTACGGACCTATATAGACAGATAAGCACTTGATATAACGTTTGGAAATAGATTATTGTCCTGTATCATGTGTCAGCTTGTTGTATTTCGGATTTTGTACTTTGTACTTAAGAGAAACGGGTTTCGTTTCAAAACTGATTTAATTAAAAAAATGCAAAGGCCTGTTTTTTTAAAAAAAAACTTGTTATCTGTGATGGCAGATAAGAACTACAGAATAAACAAGCGATAACTGAACAATAGTACGTGTGTTTTGCCTTGAATATCCGATAGGTGGGGTCATAAACAATAGTGCGTGTCATTTCGGCGAATCGATTCTTTCGAACAATTCGTTTTAAAGAACCGTTTAAAATGATTCAGTGACTCCTTTACGTCATAACAGCGTCAGCACGTGCTCATTGCTGGCACTCCAGCGTGGCATGTTCTCAAACGTTATAATAAAGTCATAAGTGCACACATACAGCTAAGTATTGCTATTTGATTAGGCCTAATAACGGTGGTTTGCTTTCCTGGGTTCATTCAGTTTGTTGCAGTCATGATTCAACCATGTCAGAACATGAATATTATCGAATTTGCATTTAGACAATAGCCTACTTTTATGCATTTACACCACTGGATTTTAATTCATTTAAATCTACTTAAGGTCTTAAACGTTTCCAGCAGCTTGTGGTTTATTTAGAACATTTCTCTGATAGAAGAATATTAAAGTAACTTTTGGCCAGTATCAGTCAAATCTTAGGTTCAAATACAACAAATGTCATCTCAATCTTCGGCTCTCTATTAAAGCCCATTTCTGCCATGGAAAAAAAGAAATCATGCCTTAAAAAGTGTAAATTAATATGTACTTAAGTCATGATTACGTGGAAAAAATTTCAAAATTTTGACTTTTAAGAGTCAGAATTACGAGATAAAAAGTTGAAGTTATGACTTAAAAAGTTAAAATTATGAATTATAAATTCGAAATTGATAAAAAGTTGTAATTCTGAGATAAAAATGATCAAAATTATGACTGTGTAGCGTTCATATTCTGGGGTATATTCTACTTGTCTGCAAATGGTATATACGTTATTATTAAGGTGTATACTGAACTTGGTCCTCCAAACAGTTTTAAGCCAAATTAATTTGTTTTAGATTGTCCTGTTTATCATTAGACCACTACCCTGTGACCAATGTGTTTATAAAGTCATTAAGTTAATTTCGACTTGTAAAATCATAATTTCAACTATTTATCTCATAATTATGAGTTTTAAAGTAATAATTTTGACTTAGTAAGTTAATTTCAACGTTTTATCTCGTAATTACGATGTTTAAAGTCATAATTTCGATTTAGTAAGTCATAATTTCGACTTTTTATCTCGTAATTATGACTTAAGTATGTCATAATTTCGACTTTTAAGGCATTCATTTTTTTTCTTACATTGCAGAAATGGGCTTTCATAGTTCTCAGCTTATTATTACAAATCGAACTTGAGTCAGTTTGTCTAGCGAACTACTCTCACCAACTTGGTCCGATTCGTTAACCAACTTGCTCAGGCTGGTTATAAGAACAAGTTTAATTGTTTAATGGAAAAGATCAGACTCATTCGCTCATGAATCAGACACAGCAGTGATGTAAACAAATGTGTCTGCATCTCGGATCTAATCGAACTGCTTATTAAACATTCTGAGGGAAATATAACAACAAAAATACTCCTGAATGCTCCTCTCAGCATTAATAAGACTGAAAATTGCAGTAAAACAACTAAATAATTGTACATTTCCCCTAATCACTCTGTCAAAATGCAACTGTGGTTTACTGAGAAGCAAAATATTGAATAAGTGGTGAATAAAATGGAAGAGAAAATCAATCCTAATTAAGATTTTTTTTCTTGTCAGTAATCAAGAGAGATTGTTACTCAGGCATTCTGCCTATTCGGCAAAGATTAATAGGCCCAGAGCATTCCTAATTATTTTATGTAGAAATACTAGAGGTCATCAATTAGACTCATTACCCCCACAGCAAGAAACTGATTGTAGTGTTGCATTGCTTAAGGGTGTGCTATACAGAGAGACATACATAATATTGACTTGTATAAAATCATTGTGATGAACCACTCTACTGTGTAGACGAGCACTCTATAAAGATGTGATGTTTGTTTTCCAGACAAAGGAAAAATATTCAGCTACCACGATTATAAATCTTGTCATGGAGTGATGCTTATCTCGATCCATTATAACCAATGCAATTTAATTCTGTAATAAAATCTAAACAGTTTTAATTAACTCTGCTGATTAAAACAGAAACCAATATAGTGCATAAGGCCATAACTTGTATGATAAATTCATCTTTAGCCTAATGTCTCTCTCAGGTTTTTGGCACATGCTCAGTTTGATCATGGTTCTGGTTGTATAGTCTGTTCGTTGGAGGGAGTTACATATTTCATGGATGGCTTGTCATCTGCTGTATAAATCAGCTGCCAGTGCTGGAAAATGCATTATCTCCTGGAGAGATTATGACAAGGCCAATTCATAACTGTGAATTGATTTTCTTAAATGCTGGCTGCAATATGGCAGTGTATTCAGAGCATGTATTATGGTGGTTAGCATAATCGAGGGTTTATATGTTCCTAAAATAGTAATCACTAAATATAATCAGCAAATCAGAAAGACCTCGGTATAATGAATAGAATGCATTTTGCTCCAGGTAATGAGTCAGTGCTTAACAAAATGGGTTCCCACAATAACACTAAAAAGGCGTATATTAATTATGTTTTAATACGATATTTGTATTTTTAGAGGAGGTGGATAAGGAGAATTTCCTGCAAATTTACTCACCCTCAGGCCGTCCAAGATGTAACCAAGATCCAAGATCAGGGTAAATTTGACTTCTTTTGTCTTCTGGGAAACATGTAAGTATCTTCTGTAGCTTCTGAAGGGCAGTACTAAATGAAAATAAAATATATGATATTTAGGCAAAATAAGAAAAATGTACATATCTTCATTCTGTTCAAAAGTTTTCACCCCCTGGCTCTTAATGCATTGTGTTTCCTTCTGCAGCATCGTTAAGCATTTGTACCTTCTTTAATAGTTGCATATGAGTCCTTCAGTTGTCCTCAGTGTGAAAAGATGGATCTCAAAATCATACAGTCATTGTTGGAAAGGGTTCAAACACACAAAAATGCAGAAAACCCAAAGAATTTGTGGGACCTGAAGGATTTTTCTGAAGAACAGCAGGCAGCTTAACTGTTCAGGACAAACAAGGGACTCATGAACAACTACCATTTAACAACAAAAAAAAAAAAAAAACAGCTGTGGATCATTCAGGTATAACACAGTATTAAGAATCAAGTGTGTGTGTAAACTTTTTTTTAAAAAATTCAACTATTTTTTTTTCCTGTGAACTATATGTAAACACTTTTATGTGAAATATCAAGTCAGTACTAAATAAAAAATAACATGCATTTTTTATGATCCCTCTTATTTTGGTAAAATTATTAACATTTTGCAGATTCTGCAAGGTGTATGTAAACTTTTGACTTCAACTGTACATGTAGTACTACATGGCAGTAGTATCACATTACTTCAAATATGGTTTAGAATAACATTTACATTGTCAGATATTGCAGTGACTAATTAAAACATGGTCCATAAAGTGCATAAATCAGATGCTACTGTAATTAAAGTTGCCTTATCTACAGCTAAACTGCAACTAGCTCTACTTAATGCAGTTCCCCTGCGGCCTCAAATCTACAGCTGACCAAAGCCTGTCTTTAAGATGTCTTGAGCTCATTAAGCACCGAGAACATCTTTATTAATTGACAAGACAATCGTTTAATTAAAAACCCAGAACTCTGTCATTCTGCCAGGCCGAGAGGACATTTGAGCAAGATGCTTGTGACTGGTGACTCAGAGGTTAACTGTGGCAGCAGGCTGGCAGCCGTATTGACTTCTAGGTAATTATACTTAAGTGGTGACTAGAGGAGGCAAATGGCAGTAACAGATTATCTGTTTTGAGGGGATGCATTCTTAGAATCAATAAGAGTCCATTTGTGGAAATAGAGCAATTTGAGGGGAAAATACACCCCTGTTCTTGGTCCTAACAGAAGTCATTTACCCCTGCTACCATACTGTAGGTCTTTAATTTTTTCCCCAAATCTCTCATAGTTAAATTAGGAAATAAAACAGAGGGATAAATAGGGAGACATCAACAGCCTCTCAGTTTTACCTTTGTGACAAAAAATAAGGTTTGTTTTCCTGTGTCTGAAAACAACATTACACATTTTAACATGGCATACACTATTTTTGGGTCAGTAAGATTTTTTTTTAATCGTTCAATTTACCAAAAGTGACAGCAATAACATTTAAAGATTTCTATTTAAAATATATGCTGTTCTTTTGAACAGCATATATTTCAACATCGATAAAAACAAGAAATGTTTCTTAAGCACCAAATCAGCATATGTGACCCTGGACCACAAAACCAGTCTTAAGTCGCTGGGGTATATTTGTAGCAATAGCCAAAAATACATTGTATGGGTCAAAATTGTTGATTTTTCTTTTATGCCAAAAATCATTAGGAAATTAAGTAAAGATCATGTTCCATGAAGATTTTTTGTAAAATTCCTACTATAAATATATCAAAATGTAATTTTTGATTAGTAATATGCATTGTTAAGAACTTAATTTGGACAATTTTAAAGGTGATTTTCTCAGTATTTTGATTATTTTGCACCCTCAGATTCCAGATTTTCAAATAGATGTATCTCGGCCAAATATTGTCCTATCCTAACAAACCACATATCAATAGAAAGCTTATTTATTGAGCTTATGATGTATACATCTCAGTTTTGTAAAATTTAACCTTATGACTGGTTTTGTGGTCCAGGGTCACATATTAGAATAATTTCTGAAGGATCATGTGACACTGAAGGCTGGAGTAATGGCTGTTGAAAATGCAGCTTTGCATCACAGAAATAAATACATTTTAAAATACACTACCAGTCAAAAGTTTTTGAACAGTAAGATTTTTAATGTTTCTTCTGCTCACCAAGCCTGCATTACTTTGGTCCAAAGTACAGCAAAAACAGTTAAATTTTGAAATAGTTTTACTATTTGAAATAACTGCTTTCTATTTGAATATATTTAAAAATGTAATTTACTCCTGTGATTTGTTCATGAATTTTTTTCTATTATTATGTTGAAAACAGCTGAGTAGAATTTTTTCAGGTTTCTTTGATAAATAGAAAGTTCAGAAGAATAGCATTTATCTGAAATAGAAATCTTTTGTAACATTACAAATGTCTTTACCATCATTTTTGAACAATTTCAAGCATCCTTGCTAAATACAAGTATTAATTTCTATAATTTAAAAAAGAATACTGACTGACAATGTATAATGTTACAAAAGCTTTTTATTTCAGATAAATGCTCATCTTTGGATCTTTCTATTCATAAAAGAATCCTAAAAAATGTATTCAACTGTTTTAAATATTGATAATAACAATAACAATAATAATAATAATAATAATAATAATAATAATAAATGTTTCTTGAACAGCAAATCAGCCTAGAATGATTTCTGAAGGTTCCTGTGACACTGAAGACTGAAGTAATGATGATAAAAATTTAGTTTTGATCACAGGAATAAATTACATTTTAAAATATATATAAAAATAGCAAGCAGTTATTTTAAATAGTAAAAATATTTCTCAATATAACTGCTTTTGCTGTTTTGGATCAAATAAATGCAGGCTTGGTGAGCAGAAGAAACTTCTTTAAAAAACATTAAAAATCTTACTGTTCAAAAACTTTTGACTGGTAGTGTATAATCAAATAGAATTCAATTTTTTCAAATGCTAATAATATTTTATATTATTACTGTTTAACTGTATTTTTTGATCAAATAAATGCAGCATTTGCGAGCAAACTTTTGAACAACAGTGTATGAACATTTTAACATTCACTGCTATGTTTTCACGTGTTAGCCTTCAGACATGCTGCCCTTCCGGCACATCCAGTAATTACTGATTACATTAATTCTGGTACAAGCATCCAGTCACCAGCTGATGTCAGCCCTCGGAGCCGATGCCTTTTGGGACAGGGAGGCTGTTGGGGAAGTCAATGACCTCTCTAAGTGATGAGGGAGAGCAGAATGAGATTGCAGCCTGGTCCATTCGGGTCTCAAAAGGGTCGTAAATAGATTTGCTTGTTAAAGAAGTACATTTCCCTGGCTGATTTTACCGCACTTACACTTTCCCCAAGCCCTTCCTTCTCTGGTTCTTTCCTCAATTTGCACACAAACACCCTGGAAGATAAAAGAACTGAAGCAATTTCTCATGACGAATGTGAAAGGCTCCTCTCAAATGCAGCCGACACTCGGCTTGCCCGATTTACAGGGCCAAATCACTTAGACTAACTCTTACAGTCAATCAATTGCATTTACATCTATTGCGACTCGGCCAACCAGACTCTCCCTAGGAGACAGCCATTAATTGGCTTGTGTGGCGGTATGGACCACTGATCAATCCCAATCAACCCATGTGAAACGCTCATAATAGAGCACTAATACTTATGCAAGCCAAGCCAAACTCACACTTACAATATCCCAGAAGTGAATTATGGCAAAAGATGATACGGGTCAATTATCAGCTATGAGTTATTGGAGACGGAATATACACGTATAGATTTGAACACAGAGACTCCTAAATGGATCCCTCTCTTTAATGTTCCCTTAATCTCACATCACCAAACCGTAGGCTTTAATCCAATCAGCAAAGAGCTTGTTCTCATTTACCCAGAAGGCTTTAGGGGCTCCTCATACATCTGTGGTGGGGTGAGCCATGATGGGATGGTGTCTTTCACCCTACGTCATTTTTCACAGCTTGAGTTTTCCCTCTTGTCCTCTTTAGAGACCTCCATTTGAAGGAACCTAGAAGGAAAAGTGATGAAATAAGTCAATACCAGACTTAATATGCCTTCAATGGATTTTTCTGTTTTAAGACACTAAAGCAATCTACATTTTATGATTGCTCAGAAATAATCCACTCATAGGATTATTATTTCAATTAAAACCAAGCTTATTTTTAGGTACTGTAATACCAGTGGAACCAATACGCTTTGAGACTTAACAACCCATTGACACGTTGTTTTGACAGTAAGAGTACATGCTAATGAGGAAATATGTTCATGGGGTCAAAGTTCATAGGTCAGGTCACCCTAAAGTGGCATGAATGAACAGTACAAGTGTTCTAATGAAACATTCGGCTGCTAGTCAGATTTCCAATAGAGTTCCAACTTAAAAGTGTCACAAAAAACGTGAATACGTTTAAAGCCAATCTCTTAAAAAGGGTCGCAGCATCTGTCGACACAAAGCAATAACATTAGATCCTTTTGGATCCACCTCTTTTCAGGAAAGCGCAGTTCATTCCTTTAATGTGAAGCATGCATGCCCCAAACCTGATGCCGCTGATTACTTCTAGGCAATTAAGCGCACTGATAGAATGAACTCAGTGTGACTTTGATGCTTGATCTGAAAAGAAGACAAGACAGAGAGGGAGAGAAACAGCGAGAAGCAGATGATGAGAGCGGAGAGTTATGTGATGTTCTGGCAGAGCTTGCAGACTGGGCCCATTGTCCGGGCTTGCAAAATCAGCACTACCCCATTCCTCTGGCCCAGTTAAGACGTTCTTTCTGCAAGCTGGCCGGTAGTGCACTCAGCTTCCTCGTTTTTCGTGATTGCCTGACATTTCCTTTCTCTTCTCTGCTGTCTGTGCTTCCTGCCAGATCTTCTTAATACCTCCGCTGACAAGGGTCCTGGTAATAACGCAGTTGCCTTTTTATTGATAATGTGTCACAGAATATCTCGGTGTCGTTATCGAACACTCAAGCAGCAGAATGGCATTTTCAGTGGGAAATAAGTAATCGATTGGGAACAGCAAATTAAGTAATAGCATTTTTGCGTCGATGCATATTACAGCTCAGTTAACAGCCTTCGGATCGGCAAGGCTCCGCTCTGCAGGATGAACAGATCAATCCGCGGACAAAGCTGACGTCTCGCTTTGACAACATAATTAGTTATCATACAGAGAAACGTGTTTGAGGACAATATGAAAACCTCCCTCCGATATTCAGCTCATGGATCAGAACCACGAAGAGGCAGTCAGGGAAACCATGTGATCCTCTATGAGGAAAAAACTACTTTTTAAAAGTAAAGAGAGACGGATAACTGAGATGAAGCGTGTCAGCTGAGAAGAGATGATTTTGTTAATGGGAGGTCTGATGGGAAACGGGATCTATTTATGCGTTCACATAATTTTGCTGTCAGTCCTAATTCACTTTGTTTTGTTTCTAAAATGGTAATCCTTGATTCTGATTGACCAATTAAAGCATTCTGGGGTCAAAAATTGTGTGTAATTATTTCTAAACTGTTTTTTACAATAGTAAAATAAGTCATCTCTTGCAGCCTTTCTATAATAATTTCAAATCAGTATTTATGTCATTTATAGCAGTGCAATAACCAGGATAAAGCACAATTAGACTGTCATTATCACAAAATAAACCCTAAAAGGGTCATCCAGACTTAATGCAAAGACCATCTAGTGACCTGCTGAATATGTATTATCCTTTAAATGAAATGTAATAATGTTCACTTGTATACAGTTGAATTCAAAAGTTTACATACACCTTGCAGAATCTGCAAAATGTTGATTATTTTATCAAAATAAGAGGGATCATACAAAATGTTTGTTATTTATTATGTAGTACCTACCTGAATAAGATATTTTACATAAAATACATTTACATATAGTCCACAAGAAAAAATAGTAGTTGAATTTATAAAAATTACCCTTTTCGAAAGGAATGAATGATCCACAGCTGTGTTTTTTGTTTAGTGATAGTCAATTGTCATTGAGTCCCTTGTTTGTGTTGAACAGTTAAACGAAAGAAAAATCCTTCAGGTCCCACAAATTATGTGGTTTTTCAGCATTTTTTGTGTATTTAAACCCTTTTCAACAATGTCTGTATGATTTTGAGATCCATCTTTTCACAATGAGGGACTCATGCAACTATTACAGAAGGTTCAAATGCTCACTGATGCTTCAGTGCATTAAGAACAATGCATTAAGAACTAGGGGTGACAACTTTGGAACTGAATGAAGATGTGTACATTTTTCTTATTTTGCCTAAATATCTCTTTTTTTTTACTACTGCCCTTCAGAAGCTACAGAAGATATCAACATGTTTCCCAGAGAACAAAATAGGTTGAATTTACCATGATCTTCAATTTCAATAAGTTTTCTTAATGCACCATGTTTCCTCCTGAAGCATCAGTGAGTATTTCAATCTTCTGTAATAGTTGCATATGTGTCCCTCAGTTGTCCTTACTTATAGTGGTGAAATAACCAGGATAATGTACAATTAGACGGTCATTGTTGCCAATATAAACCCCAACAGGGTCACCAAGGCTCAATGCAAAAACCATCTAGTGACCTGCTGAATATGTATTATCCACCCTGCTAAAAAAAAAAACAGCTAAAACCAGCCTAGGCTGGTTGGCTGGTCTTAGCTGGTTTAGGCTGGAAGTAGCTGGTTTTAGCTGGTCTCCCAGCCTGGCCAGGCTGGTTTTAGCTGGTGGTCTCCCAGCCTGACCATCTTAGACCAGCCTGGAAAAGTGGCCAAACCCCCTCTAAATCCAGCCTGCTGACCAGCTAAAACCAGCCCAGTTGTTGATCGTCCAGTCCTCAATAACTAGCTTAGATAAAACTTTACAGGATCACTTGATACAACTGAGGGTACTTATAAGGATTTCAGTTGAATTTGGCTCGTTGAACCTATAAACATAAACAAATAACATTAAATTTGTTCAAAATTTAAAATGTCACTTGTCTATAATGTTGCCTACCTATACCATAGGTCAGGCTTCCCCAAATCTTACCCTGGAGGTCCAATGCGCTGCAGAGTTTAGCTCCAACCCTGATCACACTCACCTACCTGTTATTCTCTAATGATCCTGAAGACCTTGATTAGCATGCTCAGGTGTGTTTGATTAGGGTAAGAGCTAAACTCTGCAGGAAAATGGATCTCGAGGTCCAGATTTGGTGATCCCTGCCATAGGTCATAAATGAAACGGACACAAATTTATCTGTTTATATGGCAGCATGATTGCGTTATATTAACAAGTTTGAAATACAATATCCAAGTCTGTATACTATCAATTTTGGTTCACTCTTATAAACAGAGGCCTATAATAATTCAGCTGCGTCTTTTTGGTTTAAATTGGATGCATATTATTCAAGGCTGTTTTCACCTCAACCATTGACCCAATCACGCTTAAATCATTTTATACACTAAAAAAACAAGTGTTTGTGACCTGCCCCGTCATCCACCTTATAACTAGAGAATGCGTGTCGACCCTGGGACGTGTGTTGCACTTAATAAAGGAGGTGATGGACATCTGCGCCCTGTTCGATTACCTGCAGTACAGCCGGGAAACATCATTGAAGTGGAGCAGCCGCGCGTTCGCGAGTGGAGGCGCGTGTCACTCTCTCTCTCCTTCCAGAATTCAGAGACGCTTTTCAGAGTGTCAGACCAGCTCGCTGGAAATCATGTCTTTGAACACTATGAAGAAGAGACTTCCCCAATAAACGTTAAAAAAGCCGCCTGACTGGTACAAGTCTGTTTGAAGTTCACTCCATCATCTGCTCAAGTGAAACACGCGAGAATGCGCACAGCAATCGGAATCCTTTGTGCTTTGACTTTCCTGGTCTCTTACAGCCGTGGGGCGAGAGTTGTGAGCGGTAAGTTTTAATTTCTTTAGTATGAAGGTATTTTCATTCATAGAATTTCTCTCAGAATTAAAGTCAGTGAGGATGTATCAAAATATTCGGTTATTTGTGGTAAAATGGTGCTCGCCGGATTTTAATGACGTAGGTAACGTTATTAAAGTTTAAATGGACAGTTCAGCCAAAAATATCATCATTTAGTCATCCTCAGACTGTTTTTAAAACCTGTATGACTTTATTTGTTAGGTAGAAAGGAGATGTTACCATTCGCTTTCACTGTATGGAGAAAGTGAATAGTGACCAAAACCATTCAAAGCCATTCTCCTTTACATCATCTTTTGTGTTCCACTGAAGAAAGTCATACAGTCAAACCAAACACCAGATATAATTTTTGATTTTTTTTTTACTAGTGGGTGCAGGACACTATAGTTCATTTATGTAATTGAGGATAGCCAAATAAAGTAGCTGTGACATATTATACCCAAAAATTCTTCATACAGTGGACTACCAGTAAAACTGATACAAATTTGGGACCAAAATTTATTCAGATGCTTTGACCTGACCATGTTTTGCTTAAGTGTTTTTTCTTTAATTGCTAATGCAACCTTTTTACACCACAGACTGAACAAAATTGAGCATTGCTTGGTAATTGATCAACAAAATATTAATACTTGTGTAGATACTGTCATAATAACAGTTGTCTGAATTTTTGGTTTATTGTAATCCATTACATATTCACCTTTCTATCAACGTTATCTGACGTTATCAATATGAAACAGTTTAACTCTGAGTTCTTGTCATATTTTATTACCATTTTCTAAACTATAGTGAATAAACTGTCATAAATGTTGCGAGTGTCTGAATACGTTTTGGTTTGACTGTATATGTTTGGCACAAGGATAAGGATGATTAATTACAAATATTTTAATTGTGGATGAATTGTGTCTTTAAGCATTATTTTATACCGATTATCACACCAATAGTGTGTATTAAAAGCATTTGTGTGTTTAAAAAAGTTATATTTGCTTTCAGTAGTTTTGATAAAATCTTTTTTTTCCATCTGTATAAATTCTCATGATGATTTTCTCTGCAGCAATCATAAATAACAACTGTTAGATGTGAAATAAACTTGCATAATTGCATAATTTTCCAAAATGCTTTTAAGAGCCCATTCTCATCTGCGACTTTAATTTATATTATATATAAGTATCTCGAAAAAGCATTATGAATCTGACAGATCAGCTCATAGTTTTTCTCTTCCCCAAAGATGATTTGTCCTGAAGATCATTCTTAAAACTCTTCAAAACATCTCTTAATAAAGCGATGGGATGAAAAAAGTAAATGATTATGAAAGAAAAAAAATGAGAAAATGAGAGACATGGCTAGAGACGAAAAATATTAGTTATCCACATGTAAATTAAAAGGCTGCACCAAGGGTAATTAAAATCAGTTGAGCAGTTCTTTATGATGAGATCGGGGGTTTTAACAAAGGTGAAAAGAAAGTGGCGGTTTTGGAGAGCGGAACTGCCAGAACGGTAATGCTGGAAGGAATAAAACTGTGCCACACAGACGGGAATTGAGGAAGAAAGCTAAGGAAGCTGGTTGAGAAAATGCTGAGTCCAGTTTCCCCCCAGTTAAACCCGGCCCATTACTGGGCTCAGATTGATGATATAGCAGATCTGGACCAAGCAATTATTTAAAGTACCTCCCGGGCAGAGAGCTAATGTTATTATTAGACTTTTAACAGTCTGTGTATTAATCACAGTTCTCTTCGCTGGGGCTATCAGTGTATCTTAAGTGTTTTCTATAATGGAAGTGCTTTGTTTATGATTTAATAATAATTCCATGCATTTTCCCCTATTAGCTTGCAAGCCTTTTGCAATATTTATCTAAGCATCCTTTAAACATCCAGTCTATCTTGCACTCTATTGGAGCAAATATCATATGAGAACAGGAAATATTGTATGAATTTTGTGTTTTCAGGTCAGACAGTGTGTCAGGGCAGTCCTGAGCAGCCGTGCTATAAGATCGCTTACTTCAGGGATGTGTCGAGTCGTGTTGCATTCTGGGAGGCTCAGCATGCGTGTGAAATGGATGGCGGTTCATTGCTGAGCATTGAAAACACAGCAGAGCAGAAGCACATCGAACATCTTCTGCGGGAACTCAGCGTCTCCACTACCTCCGGTGCTTCCAGCGGGTCAGGCATCACAGATGGAGACTTCTGGATCGGGTTGACACGCGTGGAGGATGAGACAGCACAGGAGCCTGGCAGCTTCGCCTCGTGTCCTAACCTGTACAGGTGGACAGACGGAAGTGTCTCACAGTTTAAGTAAGGTGTGATTAATCTGGGGCCTGTTCAAAGCAGAGATTTACATCATAAAGCAGTCATAAAATTTTTTTTTTTTACAGAAACTGGTATGCTGATGAACCATCCTGCGGAGGAGAAGCTTGCGTGGTGATGTATCACCAGCCTACAGCTCTGGCTGGGCCTGGTGGGCCATATCTTTATCAGTGGAATGATGACAGGTGCAATATGAAGCACAATTTCATCTGCAAGTATGAGCCAGGTTGGTGAACTTTTTGAGATTACTGTCAAAAGTGACCTGATTAACCTGAATGCAAGTGGTTTAGCTTACAATGTTTATTATGTTCTGAGCAGAAAGTTACCTGGTAAAAGTGCAGAGCGACACGCCTGGAGGGCCTGATGTTGGTAAGCACCCAGGTGTCAAATCCGTCATCATTTGACTTGAAGATTTACAGAAGTGTTGACGCTAATCTGTTAATCTGCCCTTCAGATCTTTCCTCAGAAGAACAGGAGGAGAGGAGAACATCGGCTGTCGATCAAGACGAGAACCCTCAACTTATAATGCCAGGGCCCTCAAGTAACATTAGATTTTAAATTCTTAAAGAATTATTTAGTGTTCAATACAAGTTAAGCTCAATCGACAGCATTTGTGGTATATTGTTGATTACCAGAAAAATGAATTTAGACTTCTTCCTTTTCTTTTAAAAAGTAATGATTATTCATTTGTTTTAAAGATCAAATAATACTGTACACAAATATATATATATATATATATATATAAAAAATCTTACTGACCCCAAACGTTTGAAAAGTAATGTACATTAACTATTATGAACAGTACTGTTCAAAAGTTTGGGGTCAGAACATTTTTTTAATTCATAATACAGTCATTCATTGTTTGTTCATGTTAGTTCTAAAGTACTAACTGATTAACCTTATTGTAAAGTGTTACCAAGATTTCTATTTCAAATAAATGCTTCTTTTGAACATTCAATTCATCAGAGAATCTTGAAAAAACGTATCACAGTTTCCACCAAAATATTGATAATAATAATTATAAAAAAAACATTAATACTAATTAATTAAGAGTGACTCAAGGACTAATCAGCGTATTAGAATTAAAGCATGTGTGCCCCTGGACCACAAAACCAGTCGTAAGTAGCACAGGTATATTTGTAGCAATAGCCAGAAATACATTGTATAGGTCAAAATTATTGATTTTTCTTTTATGCCAAAACCATTAGGATATTAAGTAAAGATCATGTTCCATGAAGATATTTTGTAAATATATCACCATAAATATATAAAAACTTAAGTGTTGATTAGTAATATGCATTGCTAAGAACTTCATTTGGACAACTTTAAAGGTGATTTTCTCATTATTTAGATTTTTTTGCACCCTCAGATTCCAGATTTTCCAATAGTTATATCTCGGCCAAATATTATTTTATTTTTGATTAGTAATATGCATTGCATTTAAGATTAGTAATGCATTGCATTTTAGATTAGTAATGCATTGCATTTTAGATTAGTAATATTTTTGATTAGTAATATGCATTGCTACTTCATCTGGACAACTTTAAAGGCGATTTTCTCAGTATTTTGATTTTTTTGCACCCTCAGATTCCAGATTTTCAAATCTTATTTATTCATCTTTCAGATTATGTATAAATCTCAATTTAAAAATGTACCCTTATGACTGGTTTTGTGGTCCAGGGTCACATATAATGTGACACTGAAAACTAAAGTGATGGCTGCTGAAAATTCAGCTGTGTCATCATAGGAAAAATTGCATTTTAAACTGTAATAAAATACAAAACAGTTGTAATAACATTGTAATAACATTTCACAATAGACTTTATAAATCACATTGCAAGTTGATATCTCAAAATTCGGAGAAAAAAGAAGTCAGAATTGCAAGTTTTTTCTCGCAATTTTGAGAAAAAAAGACAGAATTGCGAGATTTAAAGTCTTTTTTCTCTTTAAAACTTGACTTTATAACTCACGTTGCGAGTTTATATTTCAAAATAATTTCAGAATTACAAAATGTTAGCTCGCAATTTTGAGAAAATAGACAGAATTGAGAGATATAAACTTTTATTCGTAATTCAGTCTTTTCTTTTAAAATTCACCTTTATAACTGACATTGCGAGAGAATTGCAAGATGTAAAAGGCATTTAAGTTAACTTTAAAAAAAAAAAAGTATTTAGATGTGGAAACAGTCATCATACATAAGAGATACACATTTTACACATTTCTGTTACACATTTCTGCTTTAAATCTTCTAAAAAGTGTTTTCTGTAATCGATATTACATCACAAATTCTGTCCATTGATTCAGTCACTTGTATTGAATCCAGAATTCCTTTAACTCATAATAAACGCCTGTATGCAAATGTAGTCAGTGTTTTTTTTCCTCTTTCCCAGGTATGCTGCTAATCTACGTGATTATCCCTACCATCCCTCTCCTCTTGCTGATCCTGGTGGCTTCAGGAACGTGCTGTTTCCAGATGTTGAGCAAGAGGTGAGCCATTAAGATCAAATCACTGTAAACGCTGTCAGACTAATGCTAATGCGCTGTCCTATTATGCACAGTATCATCCAAATACGGCGACACATCAGGAAGTCAGTGTCTCGCTAACAGCCTCTGCGTCTTGATTAATCAAGTTTTCAGCTCACTAGCCGAGATCTGACACCATCCTCCATTTTTCTTGCTAACCCAGAGGATTTACCGTGATTAATTAGATTCAGCTGTTTATAACTGTGCCCAGCAAAACATCTTAGACGGTACTAATCACATTCAACACAGTTATTATAGCAGGCATTTGGCATATTTGAAGGGGGAGGGGTTTGCCTGCCGCATCACATCACATTGCACTGGAGACAGAGTCCAACTCGACTTCTATTCCCATCAATATCCCGAATGGAAGGGAACTGCTGAAGCAAGACGTTCCCGTCCTCCGCTCCCGCCCCTCAGGATAGAGCACGAAACACAGTTCATCTGCCTTTAACCCTTGGCCCATGCTTGGCAAGACATGATGTGGTGGCTTATTTGTGTAATTTATTATGTTTATACGGCTGACGCTCCCACAGAGTGATGTCTTTTTAACATATTTCCGATCACTGTGGCAGACGAGGGGATCTTCAGACAATGCATTTAATCACTGGCAATGACTGAGCGCGCTCTATTCGGTAAAAGGCTTCTTGGAGCGAGTTCAAAGCTTTTGGATAAACGTCTTAACTCCTTAACAGATGATGCTTCTCTGCTTTACGATGTTTGCCACTTGTTCTCGTGATTGAATACGATCATAAGACAGTAGTAGTCACATAACAGCTGCTTTGCTTTAGTCTGCTTATTGTGCATACCTTTTAATGCGTTGTGCTATAAAACTATCCCTGTAAAACTCAACGAATTATGGAAATATCAAAGGCGACATAGAGATTTACATGGGGAAATCGGCTTGTTTATGGATGTATATGGGCCATTCTACAAAAACTACTGTCCCACCAAAAAACACATTTAAAAAGCATTTAAGTATTCAAATCTTTGATATTTACTAAGATCCTTCTATTAACTATAAAAAACCCACAATAATATTTAAAATATTAGTAAGCTTAATATATTTAAAATCATCATTTTTTGGGTACTTTCAATTGGGTGGTGGCTTTCCCAAACCCTAATTTCTAAATTTCAACTTATGAAAATTATATTGACATATTTTTTGTAGTTTTTCCATTGTTGTTTTTGAAAGTATCTTTTTGATTCTTTTACAAAGTAAGTGAAGTTTAAAATATATATTTATTTTATATATTCTATATATTTATATATTACTTTATATATTCTTATACTTTGTAAATGATAAAACTTTGAAAAATGTGTTCAGCATTTTCATGTCACTACCGAAACAGTGTATGTTTTAGTCCATTGGCTGAGACTGATTTAAACTACATCCCTACATTTACGATCAGGAAATATTCCTGTGTCCCTCTCTCTCATAGCTACATGCTGAGTCGATAGGTATCATCATTTTAAGGTAAATGTGTTCAAAAGTCTGAAAAATCTGTGTAACCTTAAGGAAACCTTAAGGAATCCTTAACTTTGTGTGTGTGTGTGTGTGTGTGTGTGTGTGTGTGTGTGTGTGTGTGTGTGTGTTTCGGTAGTGACAAATTTGGGGAAAAGACAAATATTTTTAAAAACTTTCTGAAAATACAATATGAGAATTTTAGCACTATTACAGAAATGTGTACCTTAGATATTATACAATTTGCATACTGTACATACAAATTTTGTGGAAGACAATGTTTTTTTTCAAGACGTTTCCAACTCTGACTTTGGACCAATTCTGTAGAATAGCCCATATACTGTATTAACACATCTACTCATAGAGGGTACATATTTCATTAAAAATGAAACATTTTCCATCATCAACTCACCCTCATATCATTCCAAAACTGTATGAATTATTTTTTTATTACTTAATTAAATAAATTAATGAATAACTTTTTATTAAATTTTATTTAATACATTTTTATTTTTTTTAACAGTAAACCACGGACCAAAACGAGCGTTAACCAATCAACTCTCTGGATCTCCAAGACGCCCAAGATAGACAGTGGCATGGAGGTTTAAAGAATCATCTCCACGGTTCAAGCAGCTCCTATTTTCTGGCTTTGTCACCTATGTTGCTTGATCAGCAACATGCTCGTCCGGTGGATAGTTTAGTCTGTGATTTAATAATACTAGCTAAAATGTGCAACACTGACAGAGCGGTTACAAACACATTACTTTACATTTCTGTACAAATGTTGTGCTTAGAGCTGCTACTCAGCCTCTCACAATTTCTTAAAGGGATAGTTCACCCAAAAATGAAAAGTCTGTCATTAATTACTCACCCTCAGGTCGTTCCAAACCTTTAAGACCTTCGTTCATCTTTAGAAGACAAATTAAGATATTTTTTAAGAAATCTGAAAGCTTTCTGTCCCTGCATAGACAGCAACGTTACTACAATGTTCAAGGCCTAGAAAGGTAGTAAGGACATTGTTGAAATAGTCCAAGTTCACTAAAATGTGATGGATTTTTTTCTGGGCTTTGAATGTAGTAGTTGCAATGCTGTCTATGTCTCGAATTTCATAAAAAATATCTTAATTTGTGTTCCAAAGATGAACAAAGGTCTTACAGGTTTGGAACAACAAGGGTGAGTAATTTAGGTAAACATCCCTTGAAGTCTATGAGTTTTCTGTTTTCTCCCATTTCATATTTCTTGTCAGATAATGTCTAACCTGAAGGTACTGAGGGCTGCTTAGGGAGGGTGAATACTAATTGGCACCAAACACAGTGAGCAATTAAATTACTGTAATTAAAACAAGTACAAGTTGGAACCTGATAAAAAGAAGAATTACGTGTTCCTTTCTGACAGCGAATAAGGTCACACAAACTAGTGACACAGTTAAAAATTAATCACTAAAGAGCATAAAAGACGGGTTTGTAGAGAATTAGAGTCATTTGTGTCTCATTCAAGAAGTGAGCGTCTTATTTAATCTCAAACATTTCTCATGCATTGCCAATGATGGCACAATAGTTGTGTGTATACAATTGATAATTTAATAGCAAAAGATTTATTTTGAAACATGCGATCATTGGCTTATGTAGTGACTGTGCTCTGCAGCTTATGAGGACGTTGTCATAAAAACAGATGAATTCATTAAAAATGTACATATTTTTTGTATGATGTGACTGCAAAGCTGCTTTAAGCTGCCACTGTTAAATACGCAGTTTTTGCATGTGAATATTTTATCATCTCCTTTTACAATACTGCATATAGAAAATATCAATGCTATAAATTATTAAACTGGTTTGCATCATAGTGATATTGTATCAGGTAACGAAATTAGTCAGACGTCTGGATGTACAGAAAGATGTGTTTCTGTGAGCGTGTGTGTTTGAATTTAAAATGTGCTGTTAATACTTTTTATATTTTTCAGACAGGAATCGAACGTGTACAATGGATTAAAAATATTTAATTCTGAAGATGTTTTAGTATGTTTTTATGACTTTAAAATCATGTACAATCTCTATGTAGCACCACTTAAATGCTTAATCACAAACAAAAACAAGAACTTAAAGTCTTTTGAGTGACGATTTATTTTGAAATCAGTTTTGTGATTCATCACGGATCAAAAAGCATGTAGGTTGTTATCGATAAACAACTCTCAATGTGATTAGAAGATATTGAATATGAATAGCATTAACATTATTAAGTTTCTTATCTCTGCTTCTCACTTCTTTCACAAGAAAAACAGATCAAAGCTCATTTCTACAGATTTCCTACTGGCAATTACAGCATTTGTATTTGTTTATGAGAAACACGGTTGTGGGCATGAATTTAAATAGACACGGAGATCAGAAAGCATTCAGGGGGTCCAGCTGGCAGGCAGAGTTAGAGCCAGACATAAGACAAATGAACTGGACCGCATTAACACCGAAAAGATGTGGTACTTTGTATGCGATTTACCCTGGTCTGCAATTAGTGACAGCATAGACTTTAAAGCACACTGCTAATTACGGAGCCAATTAAACTAATCAGTCCTCTGCTTCGACAGGAGAACTCACGTCACACACTCAGGATCTGGTAATTATAGATATGACTGTAATCACTACTCTAGAGGCACAGGGTAGAATTAAAGAAACAAACCCTTTCCCATCTGGAGAGGGGGGTGATTTTAGCCTATTAGAGATACACAACACAAGCATCTCATTCTCCACCCGACCAAGATCCAAACAGCTCTTCACATCGTTCTATTAGAACTGGAATATGGTTAGTTTATGATGGAAATGGGGAGGTTTACCCTAACCCCATCCAGCAAGCTTGAAAATCAGCTGTCTTCTAAATGTCAAAGACGGCAAATACTAATCAATGGGGTTATGGCAATGATAATCAGTGTTTATAATTGCACTCAGGTGAGGTTTTAAATCTTGGTGATGATGGATGGACTTCATCAATCAATTTAATGTTGAAGAGTGTAAAATGCTTTATTTTTTCTGTATAAGTGGTGCGGCCATTTGTAAATGTAATGGTTCTGACTTCTGATATGATTCACTTCCAGATATTTTTAGCTGTACAAACTAATTTTGATGCTTGATAGTGCAAAGTGGTGTCTTACCATATTATTTTAATGTATTATATTAATTATGAACACATTGGTTTGTAGTGCAAACAGCTAATGAACTGGAAGTCTCACACATTTCAGTGTCAACTCGTTTTGATACTAGATATTGAAAACTGGTTTGTCTTACCATTAGGGCTACCCTCAACTAAAGATTTTTGTGGTTGACTAGTAGTTGTTTATCTTAAGCAATTTTTAGTAAGCTTAATATATTTAAAATCTGGAACCCTAACTGACATATTTTTTGTATTTTTTTCCATTTTTTTTAAAAGTATCTTTTTGATTCTTTTAAAGGGGTCATCCAATGCCCAATTTTCACAAGTTCATATGATTCTTTAGGGTCTTAATAAAAAGTCTATAATATACATTGGTTAAAAATTATCAAGTGTAAAAAAAAACACCCTTTTACCTTGTCAAAATCAGCTCTGCAAAAAATCAACTCATTCTGTTGCATGTTCCTTTAAATGCAAATAAGCTCTGCTCGCCCTGCCCCTTAAAGGTGCCATAGAATGGAAAACTGTATTTACCTTGGCATAGTTAAATAATAACAGTTCAGTACATGGACATGACATACCATGAGTCTCAAACACCATTGTTTCCTCCTTCTTATATAAATCTGGTGTTTGCAAAATCTCACTGAAAAATAGGTCAATTCCAACATAACACCGACTATGCAATACTCCCGATCGTTAAAAGTTACGCCCCCAACATTTGCATAGACCAATCATCATTAACGTCTGTACATCAGGAAATAAGGCAAGCCACTGAAGGGACGTGGTTAGCTTAATGCTAGCGGTAGCCTGTTATATTGCAGAACATAAGAATTCACCTACCCCATAAACAGAGAGATGACTGCGCACAATAGTGAGAGTAAAATGTCTCGGATTCAAAACGGCAGATTCAACAAGCCACATTTTAAAAGCGGCTAGAGCTCTGTAATTAAATATATATTATTTTCTCCATGTGTTTCCTTACAGCTGTGTGAGAGCAAGCTGCTCTGTGAGACAGCCAATCAGAGCAGAGCTCCTCATTAATATTCACAGGCCTTCCAAATAAGGCAATAACAGAGCATTTCATTCTAGGGACAAATCCTAGGGTTGTAAATGGACTTGTAAAACCGTTTCTGGAGATTTTTTGCCCTTTCCTATGTCATATACCTTCTATGTATATTTTAGAGAACAATTTAAAATATTGTTTCAATGCATTCTATGGCACCTTTAAGCATTAGTCGACTATTTGTTGCACGTTTATTAATAAACCATATAAATCATAATAATGAGCCTTTAATTGTCTACGCAGCCTAACAAGCGCTCAAGCGCCCCAAAAGCTTGCCACAGCCACATTACAGGGGGTGATAGTGGAACAGAGTAACAGGGGCCCATCACAAGTAGAAGTTCGACGTTTCACGCTCAAGTTCAGAGACAGAGATGCCAGAAAGCGTCTCCTATTTGCTTTAATTATTTTACAAAAGCACAATGTTTCGTTGTAGATCTGAGTGCACATAAATAGAGTCTTTACAGATTCGAAAGACGTATTACTCTTATCTGTATCAAAAATTTAACAGACACTTGAAAAGCACAGATTTTTCTAGGTTAACATTAGATTAAGGGGCCATGTAAAGTTGCTACTACTTACATGTTTCAGATGAAAAGCCATATTTGAGGTCGATGAATGATAGGTTTGCATTTGGATGTCCTGCCCGATGCAGGCCTGGTTCTACGAAATCGAAACAAAATCAATAGCACCCTCAGTTAAAGCTGTAATATTGGCACTTTATTGCAGATTTGGCAAACAATCCTGTGTGTTATGGTTTGCGCTCTGCAAATTGGTTTCTATTTTAACATGTTTTTGCTGCGTTGAGTAATGTAGACAGTCACGCACATATCTGTAGAATTCTTGAATCAGAGGTGTTTAAATTTAGAATCCACTACCTTTTTGTTGAGTTAACGTCACAAATCATCTAGAAGGGTTTTTTATGCATCTTTGTAAATGGCCTTTCTTAATAATGTGCTTGTTGGCAAGTTGCGCTAAAGTAAACATTACGGCTCATCATCCCAGGCAAAGAGGGGTGGGGCAAGCAGAGCTAATTTGCATTTAAAGGACCATGCAATAAAATTAGTTGATTTTTTACAGAGCTGATTTTGACAAGGTAAAAGGGTGTTTTTTCACACTACTATTGAGAATTTTTAACCAAAGTATATTATAGACTTTTCATTAAGACCCTGAAGAATCATATGAACTTGTGGAAAATGGGCATCCGATGACCCCTTTAACATTTTACATAACATGTATTTATTTTATCTTACAATTCTGACTTTTTTCTTGCAAATGCAAGTTTATATCTCCTAGTATGGACTTTATATACAAATTGTTTTTCTGATCAGAATTGTGAGATTTAATCTCGGAATTTCGAGAACAAAGTCAGAATTTTGTCTTTGGTTTCTACAAGGCTTTCTCAGTTGACCCTTCGTATGGAGTTTGATTGACAGGCAATCCTATCAATCATAACGCAGAATCTGCCATTTTGTTTGACAAACAAACCAAACAGGAGAGTAGATTAACATCAGTGGACTTGAAAATGAAATATATCACGTACTGACATCTTTTTGCAGTTTAAACAAGATGTTATGGTGTTCATTCATGTTTACTTTGCGCTTTAACTGTTGCCAAGTTTCCCCAGGAATTGGGCTACTTTAACACTGTTGCCGCAGATTGAAGCGACCGCAAAAACTACATTTATCCCCTGGAATAATTTTACCAGGGGAACCTTGACAAACAATTTTTTACGTGGGACCCCCTCGAAACGCGATTGGGGGGGGGGGGGGGGTTGTTGTGAAAACCTGGCAACCCTAAATGAGACACATTAAAGAGCCACAAAATAGTATTTATTGATGGAATTTCTAAAAAAATGACAACATTTGAAAGCTGAGACTTTGTTTCATGCCTAAAGTAACTTGCTCTGTCTTGTCTGTCGGTGGGTTGTCAGATGTTGCTTTCACTGTGTGAGAATATGTGTGCCATGAGAACGGCATGGCTTGATGGACATAGCAACAGTAACAAACCACCTTTATTTTTTGGTAATTATTTAAAGGTACAAAATGTTTGGTACCTCAGGTTGGTATATACATCTTATTTCAGATTATTAAGCAGGCTGGATGTTGTTTTTACCCCTAAAGTTTAACTCAATTCAATCTGTAAAATTTAATTGGTAAAGTTCTGGCAAATACAGCTGCAATTTTTTTGTATTATTATTACAGTGATATGGATGTGTCCACAGTTCATATAGCTTTATTTAATTCACCTGAAATTGGATGTAAGAGACATAATCAGCGTAGACACATCCAGTATTCAGAGTATTGTTTAAACAACATGGGTTTTCAATGACAGATTATTCCAGTTTTAATAAAACCAATTGAAATAAAAGTCTGCCGCTACTATCTAGCATCAAACAAACAATCTATCTATCTATCACAATTTGCTGCTGCATAAGCTTTAGCCAAAAGTAAGAAGCACAAAGCACAAACAATTAACAATTTGGGAAATGTTTTAATATACATCTCAAGGTTACAAATGTGACAATGTCTTTTAGTTTTAGAAGTCATACCAAAAAAGAGCAATGCATTACCACATAGTTTGAGAGCATTATAGCTAATTAAAACTCCCACAGGCAATCAAGGCCTTATTAGTGCGTGTCACAACCTTTAAGCCAGCGCGTCATCTTACGCCCATTACAGTAACTATCCCAGGTATCCCTGCAGACACAAAGATCAACATTACAATCGTGTCAAAAATAAACATGCACGACAGATTATTACACTTATGATAGACAAGCTTGAGGCCAAATCTTTAAAGGGACAAGCAACTTTTGTTAATGTGACAAATAAGCTTTGTCACTTGTGCCTAAGGATACATGCAATAAATACTTGCCATGATTTCAGTCCATCGGATTTCACAATGAGCTTTGCACATTCAACTGAAGCTTTCAGGTCATCCTTAAGCAGATCTATCAGATGGGAAACGTATAAACAAAAGTTAAAAGGCATAGATACAGTAAGGTCAAAAAGTCCATTTACTTTTTTCTAATTTTTACACACATTTTTTCCTTATTATAAACTAGAGTAGTCCATATTTGAAGCAGATCAAAACCTTTCATCCAAGTTGTCCTAAACAATACCCGTTCTTGTCTTAGAAAGAACTTTTTTGATTCACTTGTGAAAGTTGCAATACATAAATTGTATTTAGTATACGGTTTAAACCTGAACATAAAATCCAGTTAAAGGTATAATGTACCTGAACAGAGAACATTGCACTTGTTCTTTCCACCTGGAGTGCCATCATCGCACCATTTGAAACTGTTTATCTGAAAGATCCCATAGTCTTTCCCGGTATCAGCCGAACGCACTCTGTGGGTCTTAAACCTGCTTTCCCAGTAGGCCGTGCACACATCTGTTGAAATGAAGTTCAAAAGCAAAAGAAATAAAATATATGGACATTTCTACAATACATTGCACTTTTTAAATAAATCCAGCTAATGAATATATATCAGGCATGTCAACCAATACAGGTTTGTATTGAAAATGCAAATAACAAAAGTACTCACAGTTGCCAAGTGAGAATCCCTCAAAGCCATCAAGTCCCTGTTGCTTGAAGATACGAACAACATCACAGCGACCCAGTGTGCGGCTCTCACAGGAGCACAGCCACATCAGACACAAGACCGCAATAGCCACCCTCATATTTGCACTGCTGCTCAGAAAATTCACTTTCAATATCTGCTGTCTGAAGAGGAGTTCAGATTGAGGGTGGATGCTGTTGAGTGGCATTATTTATAAGTCAAATGAAAGGTTTGTGTCGCAACCAATTTTTCACAAGTGCATGTTGGTTGCAGTTGCTTCAGATATGGCGGTTGAGGCAATAACTGATTTTGGGGGCCCAGGGCACCTGCAGGATTTTTAAGCTGAAATTTAAGGCTTAAGATTTGCTTAAATAAAATTAATACCATATGTGAACCTGGACCACAAAACTAGTCGTAGAAAGGGGATATTTGTAGCAATAGTCAAAAATACATTGTATGGGTAATTATACATTTTCATTTAATGCCAAAAATCATTAGGATATTAAGTAGATCATGTTCCATGAAGATATTTTGTACATTTCTTACCGTAAATATATCAAAACTTAATTTTTGATTAGTATTATGCATTTCTAAGAATTTCATTTCGACAACTTTGAAGGCCATTTTCTCAATATTTAGATTTTTTTTGCACCCTCAGATTCCAGATTTTCATATAGTATAAATCTAAATTTCAAAAAAATTACCCTTATGACTGGTTTTGTGGTCCATGGTCACATATAAGTGGGGTAGGACAATGTCTAGAGTAACATATTAAACTGTAAAACTACTAAAAATCATGATTAAAACAGTTTAGACAGTGATTTTCAAAAATGATAAACAACATTTCAGCCTTTAAAAAGGTTTTTTTGCTCACCTTTTTTTTTATTAGAATTGCTTTTTTTTTTAACATAAACTCACAATTGGGAGTTGTAAAGTCAAAATTGCGAGATTTAATCCTGGTTTCACAGACAGGGCTTAGACTAAGTAAGGATTAGACCATAGTTTAAGTAAGGACATTTAAGTAATTTTTATTTTATTTTAAATTCAGACTTTTTTTCTTGCAACTGAGAGTTTATCTCACACACATCTGACTTTTTTCTCCAATTTGTGAGATATAAACTTACATTTTCAAGTTATAAAATCAAATTTTGAAGGAAAAAAAGAACTGTTATGTTCTCACAATTGCAAGTTTATATCTCACAATTTTTTACTTAAACTTTAGATAAAAAAACTCACAATTCTGAAAAAAGTCAGAACTGTGACTATATCAGAATTGCGACTTTATTTGTGAGTTTGTCTTGCAATTCAGACTTTATAACTCACAATTGTGCGTTTATATCACGCAGTTCTGAGAAAAAAAATGTGAATTATGAGTATATATCTCATAATTACGAGTTTATAACTTGCAAGTGCGAGTTTAAATTAATTTAAATTAATCAGAATTGTGAGTTTGTATCTCGTAATTCTGACTATTTCTCAGAACTGAGTTTATTTCTCAGAATTACAACTTTATTTCTTAGAATTGTGAGTTTATTCCTCAAAATTTTTACTTAAACTCGCCATTGCGAGTTTATATCATACAGTTATGAGAAGTCAGACAGTTTGTATCTCGTAATTCTAAGAAAAAAGTAAAAATTGCAAGTTTATCTCTCACTTCTGACTTTATAACTTGCAATTGCAAGTTTTTATTAATTCTAAGGAAAAAAGTCAGAATTGTGAGTTTATATCTCTTAATTCTGACTTTATTTCTCAGAATTGAGTTTATATCATGCAATTCTGAGAAAAAAAGTCAAAATTGTGAGTTTAGTCTGACTTTTGAATTTAATTGAATTTTTCAGAACTTTGTTTATATCACGAGTTTAAAAAAGTTAATTGTGACTATATATATCTCACAATTCTGAACTCAAAATTGCACTTTTATATTTGACAATTCTGGAAAAAAGTCAGAATTGTAAGATATAAAGTCGCTTTTTTATTTTTTACTCAGTGGCAGAAACAGACTTCCATAGAAACCAGCGTCCATACCATACACAGCATCTTGTCTTTCTGTCCCCAAATTTAACAGCTCTTTAAATCATAAATTAAGACTTTTTTGTACAATTTAAGACTCGTTATGGCCTTAAATTTGATACACTAAATTGAAGACATTTTAAGTCTTTTTAGGAACCCATGAAAACACTTTGGACTGTTTTATTTTTATTTCTAGAACCAAAAATTATCTAAATCTTTTCCAGTTCCTCTACACATAAATAGATCAAGACAACAGTGGACAAAAGATTAAACCCAGTCATAATTTAGCTAATAAGAGCAGCATATAACAACATTAAAACAACAAATATATATTGCTTTTTGATTTTTATTCAGAAATTTCCATACAGGTTGTAATACGCCTTAAAAAACAAACATAAAACCTATGGCCAAACTACGCTCTTGGTCAAAAGTTACAAGTGTTTTTATCCTCTATCCAAACAGCCTGAAATAACTGTAGGAATTTGTGGAGACACAATGTGAAAAACAGTTGTGAAAAAACGTCTTCTTAATGCAACGTAATGTGCAATTAACTGACAATAACTGCAAAGGAAATGGAGAAGATGAGCATGTGTCAACAAACAGCTCAACCGGCCGCTGTGCATAACCACAAACAGCCCTTAGAAGGAAAGACCTGCTGTTTGGTTCTCTTTAATTAGCATATTGTAGGTGTACTTTTCATATGCATATAAAAGGCAGAAGAGTATCAAAAGTGTTAAAAATATAATTTTGATATAAATGAACTATGATCTGACATTAGATCAGATGAAAGAAAAAAGATTCAGTTAAAACAGTCCTATTTAAACAGCACAGAAACATAAGGTATCGTGGAACGCAAGTTAACTTTGTAAACTGGTGTGTATGTGTGCTTAGATTAAACATTATTTATTATTATTATTATTATTTTGACTAAGTGGCAAAAAGTAAATAGTATTGTAATAATTTAATACACATTACAATGTTATAATTATATTATTAAATTAATTAATAAATTATAAAATATAAAAAAGTAAATACATTTAAATAACCCCCACAATTTAGTAGAATACTTGAAAATCTTATTTATTTAACCCTTTATTCAGTATAATCTGTCCAAAACCTCTATTAATTAATGTGTCTATAAACTGTGCTTCAGGGACCCTAATGTATGATGTCAAATGAATATTTTAAATATTTAGTCAACAAAAAAATAAGTAAATGATAAGAGAAGAATAATAGGATGTACTGTAAGAGCAGGTCCCGTCTTATTGACTGTACAGCGGCCCCTGTTGGAGGACAGCGGAAGGGGTGTCAAAGTTCACAGCTTGTCCCTTATTCAAAACCAGCAGCCTGAAGGAGTAACAACAGGTCATAAATACCTTACTGAATACTTGACATTTAATGACATGATGAGTCACTTGTTATATAATGGATTGTTGCTCCTGACCTGTCGGTGTGCATGACATTGAGCAGGTTCTGAGTGAGCCACAGTACAGTGCAGTCTTTAAACTCTGTGTGGATCAGTTGGCGGACTACGTCCTCTGTTTCTACATCCACAGTAGGAAGGGCGTCTTCCACAAGCAGGATTTTGACCCTTGCAAGGAGGGCTCTGGCCAAACAGAGCAGCCTCCTCTGGCCAAAGCTTTCACAACACAAAAACAGAAAAATATTTAACCCATAACAACCACTTGTTTGTTGTGCCAGTACATAAGGGTTGCCATAGAGAAAAATATATTGTTTCATGCGGCAATAAACCAGAGACACAATCCAGATCAGGACTCATGATTGGTTCCAGGCAGAATGTGAATCATTTCCCTAGGAATGAACACAGCTGTTTTTATTTTTGTAGTATTGTTGAATTTTAGTCAGAACATTTTGTTTTTGCTTCATATTTCAAAATTATACAATCTAGTTTAAATAATGAAACTGCTCCACTGATCTATAATAGATCAGTGAACTGCTCCTGTATGCAGAATCTTAGTTTTGTGGTTGCCTCTAGTTTTAAATGGAAAGAGCATAGGCAAAGCATTAGTCTATATAAAGAGGTTTGTTTTGGATTCTTTATTTGATTTGGGATTTGTTTTCAAATATTTTAAGACCTGTGCAGATTTACTTATTTATTTATTAGAAAATACTAAAATGACACCTTTTCATTAATAATTTGTCTTAAAACTCATTTGTAAAAAAAAAAAAAAAAAAAAAAAATTGCATTATAAAATGAATGAATCGTTACATCCCTAAATTTCACACTGTGGTTCGTTCAACACAAAATAAGCGGGAAAAATGTATCTGAAATCCAATCTGCAAAATTCACTTCATAGAACTTTTGAATAAGATTTTTAATAAGCAAATGAGAAACTTGTTGTAATCTGTGAATGTGATTTTTTTAATGCATTAAATGTTACATTTTAAATTGCATAAAAATAATAAATAAAATAAAAATAAATATTTAAAATGTAACTTTATTTTTTTAATTGAATACTTTTTTTGTATTAATTTTATATTATTAATTGACCAGGACTTTATGTATTTATTTATTTATAAGCCTAATAAGTAAATTAATTACAGATTAATATCAATATTTAACTTCATCTATTTTTTCATATGCCTAAAATTTTCATACTGATAACAAATAAGTTAATCGATTAATATTAATATTATGAGCCTAATAAGTTAATTATTAATTAATATCAATTATTAATGTTATCTATTTATTTTCATACTGATAATAAATAATGAATCATCAAATAATTAATATCAATATGTGAAATTTATTTATTTATTTAGGTTTTTATTGTTCATTTAATCATTTGTTTGTTAATTTATGAGCCTGACAAGTTATGCCGAGTTCAGACTGCTCGATTTTCAAAGCAATCGCGTCACAGATGTTTTCACACTGCATGACTATCTGGGGTAGCATTCCGTCGCTGCTGTGTTCACACTGCATGATGGATCGGCGACAGGGGGTTTCACACTGCATGACTTTACAATAGGAAGAATCGCCGACAACTTTGTCCCGGTCCGCAAACTACGTCTCACAACCAAACACACGCGAGAAGTGACATGGAAACAACGCGAGGTCAGGCGTGCAAGTTCTCACGTGAGACTGGGATTATTATAAAAAAAAAAAGGTAGCCCGCAAGAAGCTTGTCGTACAAATTGCATGTGCACTCATTTGCAGTGAAAAGAAAAGAAGCTGAAGCTATGCTTGTTGATATTGTGGTCTATACCTTCGTAACTCCTCCCCCAACTTCCCGCTGGCCTGGATGTTGCTGTCTCATTGGCTGTAGGTAATCGCTGATGTGATTTTCAGTCAGATCACCTTTCACACGGCATGATTTTGAATCGCCGACAGGTCCAGATATTTAGCATGCCAAATATCTCACGGGTGTCGGCGACACGTTGGCGATTCTCTCAGATCGCGTCTTTGATAGTTCACACTGTGTGATTGTCACTCACGTGAACGAGCACCGATTTGCCTGTAATTTCGGGCATTTGTCAGCGATTTCTCAAAACCTGTCGGCGAGTCAAAATCGGGGCTAAAATCATGCAGTCTGATCTCGCCATTAATTAATTACTAATTCATCTCAATATTTAAATTTATCCATTTATTTATAAGTCTAAGATTTTCATACTGATAATCAATAATTGATCAATTAATAATTCAACTCAATATGTAATTTATTTATTTTTGTTTTTATTTTAGTAAGTAAATTAATTACTAATTAATATCAATATTTAATTATCTATTTATTTATAAGCCTAAGATTTTCATACCGATAATAAATAATGAATCAATTAATAATTAATATAAAATTACGTAAATTATTTATTTTTGTTTTATTGTTTAATTGTTTGTTTATTTATGAGCCTAACAAGTTAATTACTAATTTAGCCTTATTAGTTCATACTGATGATAAATAAGTTTGATTTATTTATTTGTTTATTTATGAGCCTAATTATTATTATTATTATTATTATTATTATTATTATTATTATTAATAGCAATATTTAATTTTATCTATAAGATTTCCATACTGATAATAATTAATATAAATACATATTTATTGTTTATTTATAATAAGTTAATAACTTAATAATTTATATCAATATTTAATTTAATATATGTATTAATTATATGCTTTATTTTATTTATATACAAAATAAAAATAAATATAAATATCTAATAAATGTATTTATTTATTTTTATTAGTATATTTTATATACAAGGGCATGACCCAGGACGGACCTGAATTTCTTCCTTTTACAAAATATTATGGTACCCAACTTAAAGATTTATTATAAATATTTTTTTACATTTTACAAAAAATAAATGTTATGATTAAGTAAAAGAAAAAAGAAAAAAAATGACCACCCTGACCTTGACTTAAATATCTCTGCAATACTAATACTATTTTCTACATCAGCCATTTGTATAACTGTACGAAGACCAACTATATTCTGGTACAATGTAATACTTTGAATATTACATAAGTCAAATTGGCCTAAAGCATCCAATGATTTGATTCCCACACACCTGAAAGCGAGGGAGGTCCTCTGTATAGGGTGCAGCAGCTGAGCAGGCAAAAGTCGAACACGCTCCTTCAGATGGCAGAGTTCCAGAGCCAACCACACCTGTGCATCAGTATGCTGAGCGAACGGGTCCAGGTTAGCCCTCAGGGGACCAGAGAACAGTACGGGAACCTGTAACACATGGGACACCATAACTCATTAGTGACTACAATAACTGGATAATGCATGTTCCTGGCGGAGCCGTGGTAAAGCTAGTTTTATATTATGCTCAATATCAGAGAGCATTCCTTCTACCACACCCAGTCAAATAGTTGTTACCTGTCAACACTCCTTCGCCTCCAGTCTTTGATCGGTTTTGCTGTGGCTGGATTGAGCTAGTTCAATCTCATTCTCTTGTATGCAAATATAATATTGTTTGACTAACCTGAGAAATTATTTGTAGATGGCTACGAAGGTCATGTAGACCGATGTGGGCAATGTTTACATCGTCAATCAGCACAGCGCCGCTCCTGGCCTCCACTGACCGCAACAGACAACTAACCAAACCATCGGTATCTGTTTTCCCCCTGCTTACGACACCAATCTATAGATATGCAAACAAACAAAATCACTCGGAGATTTAAATATTGATACATTATTCATAAAAAAATAAAATAAATAATAACTACATTAATAATAAATTAGTGATAATAATAACAACAGTAAAACAGCAAATATATAAATAACGACTGATTAATAAAATATTTTTTGTAAGTTTAAAATTAACATTGATAAATGCAAAAAATAAATAAATTACGTATTGATAATTATTTGTTGATTCATTAATTATCATCAGTATGATTACTGTGTTATGATTATAAATAAATAGATAAAATTAAATACTGATACTATTTAGTAATTAATTTACTTATTATGCTTACAAAAAAATAAAAATAAATTAATTAAATATTAATATTAACCGATTGACTTACTATCAGTATGGAAATCTTAGGCTAATAAATAAATAAATAAATAACACTGATGCAAACAAACAAAAAACACTGAGGTTTAAATATTAATATATTCCATATGAAAATAAAATAAATACATATAATCAGTGAATTTTGTATAAATTATATAAAAAAGAAATTACATTATCTAGAAATGTAACCTAATACTACAACAACTACTAATAATAATAATAAATTAGTAAAAATAGCATAATTATTAATAATAATAATTAATAACACACAAATGAATTATGAATATAACAAAATATTTTTTATTGTAAGTTTGATATTGAAAAGTAAATAAATAAATTACATATTGATATTATTTAGTAATTAATTTACTGATAATGTTTATAAATGAACAAATTAAATATTGATATAAAACTATTAATTTATTATCAGTAAAAAATAAAAAAAAAATTGCTTTTCATTTGCTATTTGTTTGTTGCTATTTTGTCAAATAAATAAATAAATGTAATATTAATATTAATTTATTAGCTCATTAATTATTAGTATGAAAATCTTAGGCTAATAAATATATAAATGAATAAATCAAATTGATGCAACAAACAAAAAAACACCCTGATGTTTAGAAATGAATATATTCAGTATGAAAAACAAATAAATAATAATAATAATAATAATAAATTACTAAAATTGGTATTAATAATGATAAATTAATAAATATTTTTAATTGATTAATATAAAATTATTTTTAATTGATTAATATAAAATTATTTTTTATTGTAAGTTTGACATTGACATATTGATAATCAATCAAAATAAATAAATGATATATTGATATTAGTAATTAATTATTCATCAGTATGAAAATCTGAGGCTTATAAATAAATCAATATTAATTAGTAATACATTCATTTATTAGGTTTATAAATACATTTTAATTAATATTAATTGATTTGCTTATTTATTACCAGTATGGAAATCTTAGGCTTATAAATAACTAAATATCATTGATATTAATTAATTAGTCTTTCATTCATTTCTTTATTATCAGTATGGAAGTCAAGAAAACAAACAAACCAACAAATAAATAAATAAATATTCAAGGCACCTTTTCCCCTTTTAGAATGGTGATATTAATTCCTCTAAGAGCTGGTGTGCAGGCTGGTGTGGAGGCTTCAGACTCATAGTTCTTGAACTTCACTTCTCCATCCTGGGGCCAGTCATAGGGCAGTCTGTAGGTGACTCTCCATGCTGCCTAAGGAAAAAAGGGCCAGTTGGCTCAGTCCATTTCAATGGAGAGGAAATGGCATCCAATGACACTCTGAGGTGACAAATCATCCTCTTTGGAATTTACACAGTGTACACAGTGAATTTGACCACGTAGGGTTAGGTGTGGAGTGGTGTGACCCAGCAAGCACAAAGAAAAATATTTAGTTCTTAAGTATGTATTATGTTACATTGTACCTCCTTCTCCATTTTCACAAATTCACAAAGGTTTTGCATGCTCAGCATGTCCATGTTGATATCAGAAACAGCCTGAGGGTAACAGTGAAGAGCTTCTTTAATCTGAAACAAAATATTTTCATAATCATTATGAATGAAATGAAACCAAACTGAGGGTAGGTATGAAGTATGCAGATGAACTTACATTGAAGGCACAGATCAAAGCCAGAACCACAAGCCCTGAGTCTGGTTTAGTCTCCAGGAGAATCAGACTGACAAGGAACAGCACAATCCCAGCAATGCCATCTAACCGCAGAGCAGCCCAACTGCACACAGAAATATTGTTTTGGCCATAAAACCATTAGTCAAAGCTGCTGTTTATGCTGCAATAAATGTGACGTTTTTATTTGCCAGGTTCAGTAGATGTTTATAGTTTATAGTATTCGTTTAATACAAAAGAATATGTACAATTATTTTTATTTGCTTAAAATACAAGATAACTCAAAAACAGTTGCAAGCACTATAATAAAATCAGTTACAGTTGTGTATGGCACCCCCAGTGTACTGTCGTGGTTCTCAAACTTTTTTTAGTTGGCAGCAGTGTTGCCAAGTCTGCACTGTTGCTGGTTGTTTTTCATGTCCACAGGTTTAAGCGAAAACCTGGCAACCCGGGGTGGCAGGCCAAAACTAAATTTGCAGAGTGTCTACAAGGCTAAATGTCTGTTTTCAGAAACCAACCTTTTCTGCTTTAATTTGTGTATAAACCAACAAACAGTTCAACACTGTTCAATTAAAAGGCTAGATTAACCATTGCTGAGAAGCATGTTGTGTGGAGAGAGGAGACCTGGGCCCGTATCCCTAAAGATTCTGAGAATCCTCTCAGAGAGCTTCTAACATAACCTAAAAATTCCTTGCCAGGAGTTTTAGCTTGATGAAGTGATTCCAGAACATTTTCAGTGAACTCTGAGCAAGGAATTAATGGAAAATCCTATCTAATGAGGAGGTGTGGTTGACCCTGTTGCTAGGTATGAGTCATCATTTCAAAAGCTGTGATTGGTTGATCCTACAAGTTTGATGAAAATTAACTTTTGGTGATAATAAGCAAAGGATGTACCCTCAAATCAATAAACATAATTATACACTCTAATCTTATGCAGACTGTAATTGTAAATAATATTTCACATTCAAGAAAATATCTGGAAAATGAATAGTAAGCTGTAGGGGTTATAGCCTAACATTAGAATCTAAAATATGTGAAAACTTAAGCTCATTACACCCTGCTCAAATAATGATTTGTGTCTTATTTGCTCATATTAATATCCTAGCTGGCATATTTTGTACTTTCACTCCCATATGGACCCCATTGAAAACAAGATGGGCTGTCCTTAATGAAGTAGAAATTGCAACGTTACAACTCAGTGTGGTCTTAACGAGGGTAACACGGCTCAGCTTTTATCAATGTCTGTGATTGCTGGCTGGTCTATTTATGAAGGCTTTGTTAACAAAAACACAAAAAATGGCCATTTTGTGCAGCTGCTTAGGGGAACTCCTAAGCCACTAAAAGTCCTCTTCCCTGCTCTTAGCAGATCTCGCCTTAGGAGCCCTTTTAAGTGCTAGGGATTTTCGTGTCACTTTTAGGGGAAATTCTAAGAAAACGCCATGACTCTGAGAATTTTCTTAGAATTTGGCCGCTAGCAGCCACTTTTTGCACAAAAATTCTTTAGGGATACGGGCCCTGGTCTAACTGGAGAACTTGACCCTACACAGAAACGATTTTGGGTAGCAATTAGGCTGGTTTTGTCAGGGATCACCTCTGACAGTCATGTCTGTTCTGTCTTTGTTTAATGTGTCTTTGTTTGTGTTGTGTTTGAGCACATGGCTTTGTCTTTGTTGTTGTCTGCCATGTGCTCCTCTTGTCCCTCCTCCTTGTTTCCCATTTCCACGCCCCCTTGTTTAGCCCTCGTTTGTCTGAGTATCATCACCTGTTCCTCTAGTTTGGTCCTCGTTTGTTTGAGTGTCCCCAGCTGTTCTTCATGTTTCCTATCCCCTTTATAAGCGTGCACCTTCCCTCTTGTCTTTGCCAGTTCGTTGTGTATTCTACCTCTGTGTCCAACCATCTAGTTTACTGTTTGTCTGCTATTATATATTCAGTTTATTCTCTGTCAAGTTGTTTTGTTGTCTTTTGTCCAGTCCAGTCCTGTCCTGTCCTGCTGACGGTGCTCCTGGTCTGCCCTCTCTGCTAGATGTGAGCATTACCTGTGAGATCTCTACTGTGGAGTCACTTCCACTGAGGTTCCTGTCTGCTAACTTCCAGCTTCTTGCCAGTTCTGCTCACTACTGGATTGTAGCCTGGACTCAGTTGTCATCCTCACCGTCAGGGTGTCTTCAAATGTTTTCCCTGCCTATTGTTTGGACTGTGTTCACCCTCCTTCCTCACCATCTCGTCTTTGACGTCTGTTCAATAAATTACCATCACTAACATTCTGCATTTGAGTCCTCTCTTTGAAACCCTGACAGGTTTCTGGCAACCATGGGTGGCAGGCCTAAACAAAACTTGCAGAGCGTCTACAAGGCTAAATGTCTTACCCTGTTTTCAGCAACCAACCTTTTCTGCTTTAATTAGTGTATAAACCAACAATCGTTCAACACTGCAGCTGGAATTGCTTGCCAGTTCAGTGCTGAACAGGGTAAGAATCTGCCTTGAGATGTTTCAGAGAAGTCAGATTAAAAGAGCACTCTGCAATGACCAAACCTCTCATTAGCAGAAAGAAATTAAAAGGCTAGATTAACCTTTGCTGAGGAGCATGTGGAAAGAGGAGAACTGGCCTAACTGGAGAACTTGATCCACACAGAAACGAGTTTTGGGTAGCAATTGGGCGGGTTTCTGGCAACCCTGGATGGCAGGCCTAAACAAAACTTGCAGAGAACCTACAAGGCCAAATGTCTTATCCTGTAATCAGCAAACAACCTTTTTTGCTTTGTGCATGAACCTACAAAAATCAGCCTTTAATAAAGACACTTTTCTGTCAATAAAGAAACATCTACACAAACGTATGTATACCTTGGGAGTAATGTAACTGAAGTGAGACAATAAAAAAAGAGTTAATCATTAAATTCACTGTTGATTAACTAGGTCAGGGACAGGCAACGTCGGTCCTGGAGTGCCGATGTCCTGCAGAGTTTAGCTTTAACCCTAACAAAAAAAGGGGCCTTCAGCCCTTGTAATTCTGAAGACCTTGATTAGCTCGTTCAGGTGTGTTCGATTAGGGTTGGAGCTAAACTCTGCAGGTTATCGGCACTCCAGGACCGACGTTGCCTATCCCTGAACTAGGTTATTTAATTCAACGTTGGTGCTTTTGTCAATTATAATTATTTATTTTAATCAGCTAATTCGCAACAAGTGGACCTCTTGGAGTCCTTCTCAGACTACAAGCATAAACAAAATGTAAATAAAAATCTTTTTTAACCTTTCTGTGTTGATTTTGTTGTACTTGACCAGCAGGTTTTGATTTAAGGCTTGGAGGCAGTGTGTCAGACACACCTCCCTGCGTTTTGGCCCAGAAAGTGGAGCTTCAACACATTGTGTCAAACACATCATAGAAGTAACTGGGTTTGCCTCCATGCGTCTGATTCGACTGTGTGCTGAAGAAAAACGTGACTAAAAGAAGAAAAATAAATGTTAATACCTGTACAATAACAATTTGTAAATACGTCTCGATGTTAGCTGTTGATCTGCCAATGTATAAACCTTCAGGGGAAAATGACGTACCTGAATACGAAGGAAGAGGATTATAAGCGGGCAGACAGCTAGGCTGAAAATCGGCATGATGAAGCTGATCAAAGCGGTGGTGATCAATACATCCAAAAGACTCCTCAACCAGCTGTGCAAATGTTTGGGCAGATCTTCATCAATCACCTGCATATCCTAAGCCAATATGAGATCACAATGTTTGGTTTTGTTCAAACTGGATTAAGGAAGATCTATGTTGGTTATTTCATCATATTTGGTTGCATCTGTTATATAACATATACTTCCTTAAGGGCACAACAGTGATGACCTTCTACTTCTGGGAATCTAACAGGCATTTCTTTTTGGTTCAAATGCTTTAAGCTCTGCTCAACACTGCCTCCTGGAGGACAACACTCACCTGAGTGAAAGCTTGCAATAGTCTTGTTGTTTCTGTCCTCTGGAAATGCACAGGCCTGTGAAGAACATCTGACAGAAGCTTAGAGTGTAATTTATGAGATGCCCTGAGAAAAGCGCAGGTCAGAGAGTAGGTGGCACAGCACACCAGGAAGGCTGCAATACAAAAGCATATTTTAGAGATAATTTCCTACATTTTAATGGCACTGCTTAGTCCTAATAAAGGTTTTTGTTGAAATGCCTTGGATATATTGTCAAGCATGTTAGTAGAACAGTGGTACATCTATTTCTTCAAATTTTGAGTGATGAAGACAATATTTCAGAAAAAAAGAATTTTTAGATTGTTTTCTAATTCTATATTATATATATGACAAAAAGAAAAAAACTCTCAAATATGAAACTACAGGTTGACAATAACCTTGCAGGAGTCCGAGCAGTGCGTACGCAGACAGTCGGGAGTTTCTGAGCTCTCTCCACCCTTCCAGACCTTGAACTTCTTTGGCTTCATCCGTCCACAAGCTCAGAACACCATCTTGTGCTAAACTAACAGCACACACAGACAGGTATAGAAGCAAGGAAACTGACACCCAGTGCCAGCTGAAAGCCCTCAAATACAGACTGCAGGCCTCTCCAATACCCTGAAATTACAAAACCACACCATTACACAATATTCACAGCAAAAAGAACCTCTTAGGGTTAGTTCACTGAAATACATTTTTATAATTTTAATTTGTTTTCATAAAAACTTTGTTTTTATTTTGGGGAAACATCAGCCCAGACATTCTTCTATAAATACATTTTGTATTATTCTTACAGATTTTGAATGGCATAAGGGCAAGTAAATGATGACAATTTAAATTTTGAATGAACTATTCTATTAACTCATAATGTAAATTTATTTATTAAGCAGATTAATTAAAGGAGTTTAATAAAAAAAAAAAACTTTTTAAAATTCTTGACACACACATATATATACACACACAGCCATTTAAAAATTTGGGATTTTATTTATTTATATATATTTTTTAAGTGTCTTATGCTCATCAAGAATGCATTTATTTGATCAAAAATACAGAGAAAAATTTTTAAATTGTGAAATATTATTAAAATAATGAATAAATAATTAATAAATTAATAAAATTTGATTATAATTTATCCTAATACACTTTAAAATATAATTTACTTCTGTGATGCAAAGCTGAATTTTCAGCATCATTACTCCAGCCTTCAGTGTCACATGAAATCATTCTAATATGCAATGTTGGAAAGTTGTGCTGCTTAATATTTTTTTGGAATCTGTGATATGTTTTTTAGGATATATATATACTTTGATCACTTTTTATTCATTTAATACATCCTTGAAGAATAAAGTATTAATTATTTTCAAAAAAGGAAAAAAAAAAATGGACCCCAAAGTTTCGATATTGTTAGATAAGATTTCTTCAAGAGTGCTGTTCCTTTTAACTTTTTATTCATCGAAGTAATCTAAAAAAAATACCACTGTTTCCCAAAAAATATTAAGCACAACAAATCTTGCCAACATTGATTATAAATCAGCATATTTAAATGATTTCTGAAGGATTATGTAAATGACTGAAGAAAATTCAGCTTTGCACCATAGAAATAATTTATACTTTAAAGTACATTAAAATAGAAACCATTATTTTAAATTGCAATAATATTTCACAGTATTACTGTTTTTTTCTGTATTTTTGATCAAATAAATGTAGCCTTGATGAGCATGAAAATTTTATATAATTTTAAAGAAGTTTAAGAAAGTCAAATTATCTAAAATATTAAATATTTTTAAATATATTAAATATAAATTTTTTTAATGAAAATAATTTTTTGGTACTTACTTTTTGGGATAGATAGTGATTACTTTTATCATCAGAATGACTGTGCTTATCTTTACACCTGTAAAAATCAATACATGGAGAATATTTAGACTATAAAAATACAGTGTACTTGAGGTCAAACTGCAGCACATGCATCAACACAACAAAACCACAGGCAGGTTAGAGAAACATGGTGTAGCTTGTTGATGAGGATAATGCCACAACAAGCTCAATTATTGTGATAAAAAAAAAAGTCGGCAACCCTGTTTAGTCAGGCTCTTTTACCGGTCCCAACTATCCTGTGACCAGCAATAATCCTTTCTTAACCTGCACTACCCTTCATGACTAAACCACAAAGGCAACTCTAGGGCAGAGAAAACAGTGTAAGAAAAGCATGATACATTCTCTCAGGGGGATCAGAAAGATATTAAAATCAGAAGCACTGCTAATGCTCTTAAATGCACTGATGTTTGTCTTGGATTAAAGCAATTGTAATATATTAATTCTGGATCTGTACTGGACAACCAAGACTGACAGGTCAGGTCACGCACTGTGCTTTACACAATGTTCTGGACTCTGCCTAATCAAATGGAAGAGGATAACGTAACGTACACAAACATTTGTATTTCTGTTGAACATTCAGCTTTGCCATCACAGGAATAAATTACATTTAAAAATATATTAAAATTGAAAACATTGTTATTATAAACTTGTTTTACTGCAAAAAGAATCCTTAAAAACGTGAAAATGTCTTATAGACTCCAAGCGTTTAAATGAGGGTGTTCAATAGATTAATTGCAGTGCATTATAAAATTATGAATATATTGTAAAATACAAATAAACAAGTACCAACTTACCTGTCACATGGCTGCTGGAAGCCATCAGATGGAAGCTCTTCTGTAACACATGACAGAGTGACACTTTATAGCTTTTACAACAAGACAAATTTCCACTTACAAAAAAAAAGTGCATCAGTGAGTCTCCAAAAATGTTGGTTACCTTTTGTAGTAACTAACTGAGTGGTGCCCAAGTCCTTTGTAAGAAACATCTTCTCCAGATGGCAAAGAGACTGCTGTGCCTGCATAAATGATGTTGAGATTAATTAATATGAACAAAAATATGAATACAATTCTTTAAAAAAGTTTTTGATGTTATGTCACATGCATGCTACCTGCTTGAGAACACACAAGAGCCCAGGGAGCTCCAGCAGAGCTGTGCGGAGCAATCTGAAGAAACAGAGGGATGTAAAGATCTGAGACGGTGTGAGAACATTCCCATCATCCACCAGCACAAACACACCAAGACTAGAGAAACCAACCTGCACAGAAAGTTAAAGAGTATGGGAAATATGGGTCAAATAAGATATTACGTTCACTGTCCAGTCACAGGTCATGTCCATTCTGATGAAAGAGCGGCATGATGGGGACCAAAATGTTCTGACCTCAGGTTGTAATCTATGATAGACTTTGATTTGGGTTTTAATCTCAGAGCTCTGTGGATTTGTTTACTTGATAAGCCCCTGTGCATCTGGAGAAGAGAGGCAAGGTAATTTGAAGTCAAAAATCACAGAGAGGGTAGATTAGCAGTAGTAAGTAAAAAAATGATTTTTAAGAAGGATATGGAATATTTGGACACTAACCAACAAGGATTCTAGATTAACTAGATTATTTACCAAATTAGCTCTAGAAAAACACCTGATGGTCAGCCCATCTTGCTCTTGAGGGTATTTGTCCTGAATATCAAGCACTTACCAGGAAAGGCATACAGATAGAGTTAAGCATAGATAAGGCTGTCAGATATCCCAGAATTCTTAGCATCTCCAGCTCCCTCGCCCGTGACTCTGTAACTCTTCGATGGAACCAAGACTCCCAAGTGAGATATTTCAGCGCCTACACAAAGACAGATTAAAGTTGGCATAGAATTAAAATATGCTTTCCAAATGCATGCTATTGATCTTATTGTAAACACATCTGCCTCCAAACAATTAAAAACTGATGGATTGAACCAAGTCCATACCCTACATTTTTTATTTTTCGACAATCTGTTTTACTTAGACGTGAGACACAATACAAAAGAAATCATCCGTTTCTACTTCGGCTTGATTCTGACGATAAACAGAGCAGTTACAAAACTAATGAATATAGAAATAGGTAATGTCATGACAGATGCTGAGGTTTTAGCTTGCTGAAAATACAAAGACAGGGAAATGTTTAATTGCATACTTTTGAGCTGCCGTAATAAACATGATATGTAATTTAAAAAGGCATTAAAGAATTAGCTCATTTCCAAAATAAAGATTTCCTGATAATTTACTCACCCCAAGTCCAAGATGTTCATGTCTTTCTTTCATCAGTCGAAAAGAAATTAAGGTTTTTGAGGAAAACATTCCAGAATTTTTTCTACATATAGTAGACTTCAATGGGGATCAATGGGTTGAAGGTCCAAATTGTAGTTTCAATGCAGCTTTAAAGGGTTCTACACGATCCCAGCCGAGCAATAACGGCCTCATCTAGCAAAACGATCTGTCATTTAAAAAAAAATATATTCTATACCATTTAACCACAAAAACTTGTCTTGCACTAGCTCTGCAAACCATTGCGTAATCACGTTGGAAAGGTCATGTGTGGTTAATTCTTCGTCTCTGTACTCCGGTTCAGAAAAGTAGGTTAGTGTGAAAAAACTCCAGCTCAATTTCTCCTCCAACTTCAAAATCACCCAATGTTGTTTTACCTTTTTTTAAAAGGGCGTTTGACTTTCTTTGCATGTTTGCTTTGTAAACTGGGTTGGTACTTCCACCTATGTTATGCATGACTTTTCCAACATGACTATGTAACGCGTGAAGTCGAGCTAGAAACAAGCAAAACAAGCATTTGTGGTAAAAAAGTATAGAAATGTTTTTTTTATATAGAAAATGACCAATTGTTTCACTACACAAGACCCATATTGCTCAGCTAGGATCGTGTAGAGCCCATTGAAACTGCAATTTGAAGTCCCATTGAAGTCCACTATATGGAGAAAATCATGGAATGTTTTCCTTAAAAACCTTAATTTCTCTTTAGCTAAAGAAAGACGGACATGAAAATCTAGGATGACTTGGGGGTGAGTAAATTATCAGGAAATTTTATATTCTGGAAGTTAACTAATTCTTTAACACTTTCATTATTAAAGAATTACAAAATTTTCTATTATTTCCAATTAAGCATTAAATAAAGTATGCATAAAACGGCTTGTATGTGGGTGGCCAATATGGAACTTTTACACTGAAGCACTGAATAAGAGAAATGACAAAAATAAAACCATTACCGTCAAACAGATTTTGTTAAAAAAATTAAAAATAAAATATCACCAAGACACCGAAGTTGCAATTGGATTTTCACCCTACTGATGTCAAAGCAAAACGGTTTCTCAAATGAGAAAAAGCGTGAAGCAGGACTTGATGTTGTCCATCAGGAATTGATTGGATCGCTGTCGTTTGCTAATTGCTGCAATCTCATATGAGTGACAGGTTGCTGAAGGCCAGGAATTATTGTTTCGCCCTCAAGCAGACGCACGTCACAGAGATGTTGTTGCAAGGAGAAGGTGAAGTTACTTATTTTGGTAAAACTTATGAAGGCATATGAATTAAAAAAAAAAAATTCAGTAATTCAAGCAAAAACTAATCTTGACTTTTTTTGTCCTTACAGCAGGAAATATACCTCCAATCTAAATTAGCTCATGCTCAGATACGTAACTGAGCCACCCTTAGACCGAAATCCTACAATCACCTCTGATTGGGATTGAAACAAATTCAAGAGTTAGGACTATAAATGTCAGGATCAAGGATTAGAAGCAGAAAAGACCTGGTATTTATGCAACATTTCCTTGATCAGTTGTTCACTCCTTTCTCTGATGATCAGCTGAGTTCTCTGAGGAACAACAAAGATATATCAGCATCACAGCATAGACAGAAATACACTTCATCTCTTATTTTATGCATGCATGCATACTCTAAATGAATTTCTGAGCAGCCACGCCATACTAACCCGAAGCTGTTTGGCTTTGCGCTCCACTGCTGAGTTGACAGGAATGAGGACTAGTATTAATGCCACCCCCGCTAGAACACATGGGCCCAATTCGCCCCACAGTAAACCCAGATAGAGAGCGACTCTCAGGGGAGCAGACCAAAGACAAGCTAATGGGACCACCAGCTCTGACAAATATTCAACCTCCCTTAATACATCTGTCCCCTGAGTGGTGTTGGATTGCTGCCGAGAACTATGGGAAACAGACAATGTCTTATGTATAGGAGAAGGGGGGAAATGGAGGGAACATGAACCATGGGATAAAGAAGAGAAACCTTTCAGTATATAAAGAAATGGATATATACTTATTACACTTTCAGTGACATGACAAAACGTTTTTTTGTGAGAAGAATGATTCCGACAGCATACTGATTGAGAAAATGAAACATGAGACATTTACCTTCCTGTAGAGGGAGCCAGACAGAACTGCTTGTGCATTGGCTGTAATTAACCTACTTTGTTTCTCAAAGTGATGCTGAGAAACAGAGCAGCAGCAAACAGCTCCCAACACCACCAGAGAAAATGTGTATCCTGCCCAGTCAAACACAGCCTGCCTCTCACAGAACAGAACAACCCACCTGAGGTTAAAAAACATGTACAAAAACAGATCAGAGAATTTCAGCAGCCATTACTCCAGTCTTCAATCACATGATCATTCAGAAATCATTCCAATATGCTAATTCGGTGCCTAAATTTATTATTTATTATTGGTGCTTATGATAAATGTGACCCTGGACCACAAAACCAGTCATATTTGTAGCAACAGCCAACAACATATTGTATGGGTCAAAATTATACATTTTTCTTTTATGCCAAAAATCATTAGGATATTAAGTAAAGATCATGTTGCATGAAGATATTTTCTACATTTCCTACCGTAAATATATCAAAAAATAATTGTTGATTAATAATATGCATTGCTAAGAACTTCATTTGGACAACTTTAAAGGTGATTTTCTTAATATTTAGATTTTTTTGCACCCTCAGATTACAGATTTTCAAATAGTTATATCTCAGCCAAATATTGCCCTATCCTAACAATTAATGGAAAGCATATTTAGTCACCTTTCATACGATGTATAAATCTCAATTTCAAAAAATTGACCCTTATGACTGGTTTTGTGGTCCAGGGTCATCTGTGAATCATTCTAATATGCTGATTTAGTGCTTAACTTTATCAATTATTATTGATGTTTAAATGCAGACTTTTTTTGCCTAATGTTTTGCTGGAACATGATATTTAAATTGTTTTTACTGTATTTTTGAACAAAAAATGTAGAATTATATTCATACCTGAGAGTCAGAGGACCTAAAATGCTAAAAAGATCTGTTGACAGTCTCAGAAGCACAACTCTGACTAAAGCTGGACAGAATGTCACCCATATTGCATAAAGGAGAGAGTAACCATTATTGGTTTTACTGGAGACCAGCAGTGACTCTCTTCCAGAATCCTCTTCTAGGTCCAACCCCTGTATAAATCAAATATTAACATTAAATATAATTCAAAGCACTCTTTTCATAATGAAAACAAGCACAGCAGAGAAGGTTGTCTCTGGCTCTTGTGTATTTTCACAGTTACCTCATTGTAATTCTGTTGTTTTTCCCACTCACGCTCAAACACAGAGCACAGGGTGTGGACAGGCTCCTCATTATACAGCTTGCAAAGGTTGGACAACTGCAGTGGTCCCCTGTGGCCCATTACAACCACCCTGAAAACAGAAAAAAATGTTAAAGCTTGCTGCGGTTGACAACATTATAGAATACCTCCCTAGTTATAGGCTTAGGCTTACCTATTTATCCAAAGGAGGTTCATACGAATAAGGCTCCCTTTTGACTGTGAGCACAAAACAATCACAAATCTCAGTGCAGAGACAATAGTCTTAGTTAATGATTGAATATAATAAGCATTTATTAAATAAATATGGCAGTGAATAAATATACTTATCAATATATATAAAAAAAACAATTAAACAGTATTGTAAAAATGCAAAAGAAAAACTAATTGTGTACTACTGAAGGAAAATAGTGTCAAACCAATAAATAAAACCCATTCTTGACTACAATAATGCGAACTTCTTAATTTTTTGGCGTCCTCGTGACAGTCTAAATGTAAGAGACATTCAGCTCATACATTGTAAAAAAAAAAAATCAATAAAAGTTGTGCTTACCTCATTTTAGCAACGCTGGCAGCGTCTAAAAACAATATAATGTCTTGCCGCTTGCAAACGACTGCATCTGCGTCTCACACAGCTGGAACAATAGCACCTCACAGGAAAACACACAAAGTAGCCTAAATTTCACGTCATATACACTTTCCGACGATATTTAGCTTTAAATGTCCTCTTACATGTTTTGGGATAATTAAAGAACGCTTTCTGTGGAGAATTAAACCGCGTTTGAAGCGTAAACAGTGGAGCGTGCAGCGTGGGCAAATGTCCAACGAGAACGCCGCTTTCGGCTGTGGGTGTGTTTGCCGGCTGTCAATCACTTTGTAGTGTAAATCTTTTTAGTCCCTTTTGGTGTTCAATTAAATTGTGCAATTTCTAATTTAATAAATTCCACCAAATAGCAAAAAACTCAATTCTTCAAGTCGGCGTTTGTTGATTTTAATATGCACTTTTGTTATTTTTCACTTTGTTATCAATTATTGATAACTAAGAAGGTTGCCAGTATCATGTAATTTAATTAATTTGTATTTCAGATGCATAGTAAACGGATTATAAGGATTACGTTTTTTAGTGATAACCTGAAATCATATTATATGATTTTACATTCTACTTTAATATACGTTTACACAATATATTTTCAGCAGTTTTTTTTTTAAATAAACTTGGAATAAAAATGATCTAGTGTAATTATTTTAGGCTATTCGTTAATAAATGTTCAAATAATTACAATTCCAGTGAGGGACTTTTTTTTTGCATACAGTATGATATTATATTTGAGAATTGATCACATCAAGTCTTTTCTCAGATTTAGGAAAAAAAAAAACATTAGATAAGATGTTTTGTTATGTTCCTGCCTTATGTTAAACTGCTATATATTACTTTTTCTCCAATCTACAGTACACTCCATACACCATAATGACAACTCAATAACAGAATAGTCACATCTTTGTACATTTATTTAAAAAAACAAAACAAAAAAAACTTAAAGTACTTTGCATAAGTATTCTACCCTTAACAGTACTTAGCTGAAGCACCTTTACAGCCTCAAGAATTTTTGGGTATTATGCGACAAGCTTTGCTCATCAGCATTTTGCAATTATCTGCCATTCTTCTCCTCACCTCTCAAGCTCTGTCAGGTTGGATGGGGGCAGGCACACATTTTCAGGTTTCTCCAGAAATATTTAATTGGGTTCAGGCAGGCTCTGGCTGAACCACTCAAGGACATTCACAGAGTTGTCTATAAGCCAATCTTGCTGTGTGCTTTGGCTCATTGTCTTGTTGGAAGGTGGACCTGAGGTCTGAGGTTCTGAATGCTCTGGACTGGGTTTTCATTAAGGCTATCACAATATTTTGCCTCTGAAAAACAGCCCCACGGCTGCTACCACCACAGTGATGTTTGTTCTTCTATCTCCACATATGATCATGGAGCTCAACTAGAGTGTCCATCAGGATCTTTGGTCACCACTCTAACCAAGCCCCTTCTCCATGAATTGCTGTTTGAAATCTGACTTAAACATTACGATATTGGTCATCATCACTTACTTAATTCAATCTCTATTTCTGCTTGTCAAAAGATTGTCCAGGAATATGAGAGAGCAGTTATTTTTCATTTGGGACGACTCCTTAAGTGGTGCTAAAGGACCTGTTTAGTAATTATTATTTTTAAACTCATGACTAATATTTGATAAAAAAAAATTATTAAAATTAGCAGTTCTTTATATTGATTGTTTTTAAAGGTTTGTTCTGGATTATTCCATGAAAAACAGCCCCACGGCATGAGGCTGCTACCACCACAGTGATGTTTGTTCTTCTATATCCACATATGATCATGGAGCTCAACTAGAGTGTCCATCAGGATCTTTGGTCACCACTCCAAGCCAACCAAGCCCCTTCTCCATGAATTGCTGTTTGGCCAGAAAGCCAGCTCTAGGACGAGTCCTGTTTGTTTCAAACTACTGTCATTAAGCGTAGCAGAGACTACATGCTTCTGTGAACCTTCTATGCAGTGGAATTTTTTCTGAACTCTTCCCCAGATCTGTGGCTTGATCCAATGCTGTTTCTAACCGTCCTCTACAAGCAGTTTTGTTGACCTCAGGGCTTGGATTTAGCTCTGATATGCATTTCAGCTGTTAGACCTTTTATTAAGATGTGTGTCTTTCCAAAGTTTGACCATTTAAATGAATTTGCCACAGGTTAACTTCAGTCAAAGTGTAGTAACATCTACAAGCAATATGAATGCTCCTGAGCGAAATTTCAACTGTCCCAGATAAGGGTATGAATACTTATGCAATGGAATAATTAAATTTTTTATTTTTAATAAATTTGCAAAGATGTTAAAAACCTGGGTTCTGCTTTGCCATTATGGTGTATGGAGTGTAGATTGATGTGGGAAAAAAAAGTAATTTAAAGCAGGTTAACCTAACAAAATGTGAAAAAAAAAATGAATGAATACTTTCACAAGGCACTGTATTTGTATTGTTTTAAAGATTTTTAGTGAAAGAAACTGTGAGAGATAACAGAGAAAATGATTTGTATATTCTGTATATTCAAATAGCCTACATTCTGCATCTGAACAATGAGAAAAACAAACATGTGTTCAGAGTATGTGTAAACAAAAAGAGAATATAATGATGATATATGATAGGGCCTCAAAGAAGAATGAGCAAACAAGTAGGCCTAATTGATTTTCAGGTTTAACATGAGCTCAGCTTAGTTGCTTAGCGACATGTCATGCAAAGTTCCATGTAGTGTTGTGTGTGAAAATGGGCGGTAATGGAAAAAGAGAGCGTATTTAAATCACCTTAAATATCTCAAACATCAGTCCAACAGAAAACAAAAACTGCTAACCATGTCTATATCTTTGTCTTCTCAGAGCGAGATATCCCGTAACAGAATTGAACCTGTAGCAAATGAAGAGAGTGATACAAAAGTCATACTCCAGTCAGGTTTGTTATCATTTTTTTTCATAATTTATTTACTGAGATTGCTATTAAGACTAACCTCTTGCTTTTGGGTTTAATCAGATGGTGATCAATCCAGGAGCTCTGGGTTCTGTGGATACCTCCTTACCTTCTTCGCCTTCCTTCTTGTCGTTGTTACTTTTCCTGTCTCTGTCTGGTTTTGTATGAAGGTAAGATAATAATTACTTAACCATTTAACTAAAACATACACCAAAGACTTTATTATTATCAAAGAATAAAATCTGACTTAAACATTAAAATATTGACTATCTCTATTTCTGCTTGTCAAAAGATTGTCCAGGAATATGAGAGAGCAGTTATTTTTCGTTTGGGACGACTCCTTGGCGGTGCTAAAGGACCTGGTTAGTAATTATTATTTTTCAAAAACATGACTTATATTTGATAAAAAAAAAAATATTAAAATGAGTAGTACTTTTTATTGATTGTTTTTAAAGGTTTGTTCTGGATTATTCCATGTTTGGACACATTTCGGAAAGTTGACTTAAGGACTGTGTCTTTTGATATCCCTCCACAAGAGGTGAGTAATTAATTTGAAACTGTACAAGGTTATGAGTGTAATATCATACTGTGTTATAATGTAACATGTATCACATTTTCTTCTCAGGTGCTGACCAAAGACTCGGTGACTATCATGGTGGATGCTGTGGTCTACTATCGCATCTTTAACCCCACCGTCTCCATTACCAAAGTGGAGAATGCTAATCATGCCACACAGATGCTTGCACAGACTACATTACGAAACATGCTGGGAACTAAGAGTCTGGCAGACATCTTAAAAGACCGCGAGGAGATGTCAGAACAGATGGAGGTAAGATAACCCTTCCTGAAAATAACTCTAATCTTTAGTTGTTTTACACTCCTAAAAATAAACCTTGAAGAACCTTTAAATAAGATCTATTATGCCCCTTATTACAATATGTAGGCCTTATATAAGTCTCAGGTGTCCCCAGAATGTGTCTGTAAAGTTTCAGCTCAAAATACCCCAGACCGCAACGACACTGTATGTCGAGGCGCTGCCCACAAGGCTATCAGCGCCGACAGAAAATGCCTATTTTGAGTGGAAGCAGAAACACACTGTTTTCGTGCCTGTGTCTTTAAATGCAAATGAGCTCCTGATTCCCGCCCCATTTCCAGAAACACATTTTCTGAATGCACACATCCGAAACACGCACACAGAAAGCGGCTGTCACATGACATTTGACTACTAAACTAAGTTCTCTTTCATGTCTTATTGCACTTAAACAGTGAAATACAGACAAGCTTATGTTAAATACACTCATGAGTTATACGAAAACTGTCGGTTACGTCTGTGAAGGTAAAACAGCTGGAAAAGAAACTGCATGTTTATATTAGATCTGTATGGCAGCAGTGTAATATACAGTAAGTAAATCAATAAATCCACTGCTTTCTTGTCTCCTTTGAGGCTGGGACTCTAAATAGTGTTCTGTGTTCATCTGTGTAGTCAACAACAGAACAGTTAACATGCTTTGCTCTAACTTTCGCATTAGAACTGGGGATTAAGGGGTCCCCTTTTTAGGATCGTTTTTTTACACGCTTGCAGAGAAAACCTTACCAAAAAACTTACCAAAAAACTGTTGATCATTTTATCTTTTGTCTGACAGGCTGTGCTGTATGCTGCATCCAAGAACTGGGGTATCAAAGTGGAACGGGTCGAGCTTAAAGATGTCAAACTGCCCACCACTTTGCAGAGAGCCATGGCAGCTGAGGCAGAGGCCTCCAGAGATGCCAGAGCCAAGGTGGGTGTCTGTACACTGACACTAAGATTGTTACATGCTTCACACACACAAACACAAACACATGGTATACTGTTTGTTCTGTTCTGCCGAGCCTGCCAAGTTTAGTCTTATCAGCTTTGCAGCTTTGTGTTCAGTCTGTCTGGGGAGACACAGTGTTCTCTGATTGGTGGATGAACACCTGCAGCCCCTCACATATGGTCAGAGGTGTAAACGAAGTATAACCCACTTAAGCCAATCAATTTCCAAAACAAGACCTGCAAACCAGTAAAGCACTTGCAGGTCAAGACATTAGCCTGTATTTTATTGCCATTTGCGATGAATGACCGCTCATAATATATATAGTTACATACCTTTTACCAAATCTTCAATATATGTATATATTTTGTGACTGTAAATTTAGCTATTTTATTGTTTGTGTGTGTATATATACAGTATATACATTTACAGACACCTTGCAGAACATAAAATGCTATTTTTTATTTAGTAGACCTGAATAAGATATTTCAAATGTTTACATATAGTCCACAATAGAAAATAATAGCTGAATTTATAAATATGACCCTGTTCAAAAGTTTACATACACTTGACACAGCTGTGTCTTTTTGTTCAGGTCCCATAGATTCTTCAGTTTTTCAGCATTTTTGTGTATTTGAACCCTTTCCAACAATGACTGTATGATTTTGAGATCCACCTTTTCACACTGAGGACAACTGAGGGACTCATATGCTACTATTACATAAGGTTCAAACACTCACTGATGTTCCAGAAAGAAAAATTATGCATTAAGAGCAAGGGGGTGAAAACCTTTTGAATTTGAAGATCAGGGTAAATTCAGCTTATTTTGTCTTCTGGAGAACATGTAAGTATCTGTAACTTCTGAAGGGCAGTACTAAATAAATAAAAAAAGATATTTAGGCAAAAAAAAAATACATTTTCTCATTCCATTCAAAAGTTTACAACCCCTCACTCTTAATGCACAGTGTTCCCTTTTGAAGCATCAGTGAGCGTTTGAACCCTCAGTTGTCCTCAGTGTGAAAAGATGGATCTCAAAATCATACAGTCATTGTTGGAAAAGGTTCAAATACACAAAAATGCTGAAAAACCAAAGAATCTGTGGGACCTGAAGGATTTTTCTGAAGAACAGCAGGCAGTTTAACTGTTCAGGACAAACAAGGGACTCATGAACAACTATCACTAAATAAAAAACATCAACTATTACTTTCTCTTATTATTTTCTATCTGCAAGGTGTATGTAAACTTTTGACTTACATATTCAAAGATATGTAAACATATGAATTTAATTGTATTTTCTTTCAGTGTTTAAAACTAATTGATAAATCTACATGGTCATTCATCTGCAGTTCATCTTTTGAAATTAATTTAACCATCCATCCATACAATAGTTCAGAGACGCTAACCTGACCTCTTAAAATACAGCAGTAGCTCTCTCAATGAACACTATAATAATATGAGTCATATTGTTGACTGGAAACCTGAGCCTTTATGTTCTCACACTATGCCACAAACAAACTGGAAAAACAAACTGGATCTGCTCAATGGAAATTTCCGAGTAATTAAAGGTGTGTGCTGGAGGCCACACTGTGAATTGGGATTGTGTTTATATGATGAATGGATTCATAAATAAAGTGATTGACCACTTAAGTGTTGCCTTTGTAAAATGAACATATTCAAGTATGTTTTAATCTATTGTGAGCAGGTGATCGCAGCGGAGGGAGAAATGAAAGCCTCGCGTGCTCTGAAAGAAGCAGCAAACGTGATGTCAGAGTCTCCGTCAGCGCTTCAGCTGCGCTATATGCAGACGCTGACTGAGATTGCCTCAGAAAGGAACTCAACTATTGTCTTTCCTCTTCCTCTGGACCTCATCTCTAATTTCATGAAGAGGTGACCTCACATAGGAATTATCTATTAATTTAAACATCACTGTGTACAGACATTACCGATTTTTTTTTTTTTAAATCCTCTGTTTTAACTTTAAGCAAAACTTTTTTGTTCATATCATAGATATTTTGCACTTTGCATAATGAGTCTTATATATTGTTCAGATTGTTTTTTTGTATGTTTAAATCTATCAAATAACATGGATAAGCTACTGTATATTATACTTTGATCTTATCTATTTGGATTATTTTATATGCATTTAACTGATCTTTTAAGTATAAGAATAAAATTGATTTCAATCTCATTGTGTATGCCTACAGCCTATATTATGTACACACATACACAGAAAACATAATCATATAGATACATGACAAAAAAGATGGTTAACCTATCGGCCTGATGCAGAAAAAATGGGTACAATGAGCCATGATCAGTGAGTCCCATAATAGGACTGACTACATCAGATACAGGAATGGGTGGCCAGTTAAGTAGAGTTATACTGTAATCTGCCATCTAATCTGTTTTAACCTCACATAGACGAAAACAGCTTCTGTTCTGACCCTGAACCCCAAAGACACACTGTCATAATGCTCTCATTTCTGCTGTCTGTGCTAATGTATATACATAGTGATGAAGAACTGAAAAGAAACGTACCTCTGTACTGCAGTCATTTCTGTTGCTGCTTCTACACTCACATAAACAGGACCTGCAGGCAATGCAAAGATGCTGTAAATTTAGTTGGTGAGACTACAAGCTAAGTGGTAGTGCTAATTTCACGCCTAACTTCGTTTTAGAGAAAACAAGGTTTTAAGGCACTCAGCAGGGAAACAAAGTAAGTGTACTCTGGGTCATTGCTTCTCTCTGGAAACTATTACAATAGGCTCTTAGCATACAGTGGTGCTCTACTATATGGGCGCAATATGAAAATTACATGTGTGTATTTGCTGACAGGGTATGTGCTATGAATATCTGTGCTGATGTAGCTCTTTTACGTGAGTTTGGAAGGAGAACCACTCTTTTGTGACCTTATGCCCTTTAATGCGGTACAAAACAGCTGGAGGGCAAAATATGCCTGACATTAGAAGAAACAGCAACTGGATGTGTCCATGAAATATTACAGGAATTGATCACCCCAAAAATATCCACATTTATTTGCTCGTGTCGCTTCAAACCTGTATGATATGGAAGCCCGTTTCTGCCACTAAATAAAAAAATAAAAAAAAATAGGTAGTTGCAAATTTTTATTTAACAATTCTGACTTTTTTCTCGCAATTTTGAGTTTACATTTTGCAATTTTGACTTTTTTTTTCAAATTTGTGAGATATAAATGCAGAATTCAGTCAGAACTTTAAGATATAAACTCGCAGTTCTGACTTTTTTTCTCAGAATTGCAAAATATAAAGAAATAAAAAAATATATATATATAAACTTACAATTCAGAGAACATTTCATTCTTTTTTCCCCTGAGAATTGGACTTTATAACTCGCAACTTTGAGTTTATTTCTCACTATTCTGAAAAAAAAAGTCAGAATTGTGAGATAAAAACTCAGAATTGCAAGATATAAAGTCAGAATTGAGAGATAAACTCGCAATTGCAAAAAAAAACTTGGAATTGCGATAAAAAAGACAAAAGATACAAAGAGATACAAACTTGCATTTGCGAGAAAAAGTTGGAATTGAGAGATATAAACTTGCATTTGTGATAAAAAGTTGGAATTGAGAGATATAAACTCAGAATTGCGAGAAAAGATCAGAATTTAAAGATATAATCTCGCATTTGCGATAAAAAGTCAGAATTGTGAAATATAAACTCGGAATAGCGAGAAAAAAGTCAAAATTGGAAGATACAAACTTGCATTTGCGATAAAAAGTCAGAATTGTGAGATATAAACTTGGAATTGCAAGAAAAAAGTAAGAATTGAGGGATACAAACTTGCGTTTGCAAGAAAAAGGTCTGAACTGTCAGATATAAACTCGTATTTGCAAGAAAAAAGTCAGAATTGTGAGAAAAAAGTCAGGATTGCTAGATACAAACTCGCATTTGCAAGAAAAAAAATCGAAATTGAGAAAAAAGTCAGAATTGAGAGATAAACTTGTGTTTGCAAAAAAAAGTGGGAATTGTAAAATACAAACTTGCGCTTACAAGAAAAAGGTCGGAATTGTGTGATACAAACTCGCGTTTGCAAAAAAAAAAAGTTGGAATTGCGAGAAAAAAGTCAGAATTGTGAGTTTGTAATACACAATTCTGAGAAAAAAGTCAGAATTGCAAGTTTGTATTACACAATTCTGAGAAAAAAAAAGTCAGAATTGCAAGATGTAAACTCATATTTGCAAGAAAAAAGTCTGAATTGTAGATAAAAACTCGCAATTATATATATATATATAGATTTTTTTTTTTTTGTGGCGAAAACCATAGTAAAGTCATTTAGTCATCATTAAATCCTCCCTTTCGGGATTTTCTGTACTCTTCTGGAAGTCCTAAGCTGGCCTGCTGACTTATCACACTGTCCGCTAACCACAGGGTGAGCATGTGTGATCTCGTTCAATCTCCTTAGCTCCACCCACAACTCCTCCTCCATGGGCTCTTTTCCTTACTAGATACTCCAATGTTTCTTTTTATTCTTGCTATCCCTTGTGTCTACCTCTGTCACATTTTGGGGTAAGGATGTCACTGCGGCGTTTCCTGATTTTGCTGAGCATCTCTATGCTTTGTAAAGGTAAGAGACAGGACTCTATGGAACAGATTACACAGCTGATTTAATTTGGTTAACCATTTGATCCGCTGACTCTTATCTAGGGACTTTGATCCTGAATCCTCATTTTGAAATATTTAGTTATGACTATATAGACATTTTTAACCTGGGATGTTTTTAATTCTGAATCAAGATTTTGTATTTATTCTATTTAGCTGTTTGATGAGCTTCAACAGCATTAACGTTCATGTTGTGTTCGGGGTTTGAAAGGCCCAAAGGCCTATTGAATAGAACATTTAAGGTTGATGTCTTATTCAAAATTTCACCTGTTTTAAGACTTAAAACATAAAGCTGTAATTCAACTTGAACCCAGACATTACTAGAAAGGATACCTCTCACGTGTCTAAAAAGTGCATGTTCACTTTGTTGTGAAACAGAGCCATAAACTTATTTGGGTTACGATTAGCTCAGGACAATAATGTGAGACAAAATAGGTTAACTTAAATTTTTTTGGTCTCTGGGTCAGTAAAGGATCCAAGGACTTGAGGATTCATTAGTAGCCTGTATTTACCAATGTTATTTCAGGGAGGTGTGTAATGCTTGCAGATGGCAGACATAACAGATCAGTGTGAAAGAGGGTTAAATACAACAAACCCCTCATGCAGCTCATGTGACTGACACCTGTAATCATCTCAGATCTTTCTATGGGGGAAGGGGGCAGGGGAACATGTGGAAGGAGAGGTGGGATGATCTGCTTTTTTATAGAAGCATGATCCAATTGTGACTTACGTGCAGGCTAATTAAGTAGCACAGATGACCTCTAGGGTCGGAAATCTACATGGAAAACCCGAGAGGCTTCTTGGCTCAAATATGAGGTGGACACATCATATGATGTAAGGATCTGCAAGATGATCAGAAGGATACTGTGCAGGTTGTGGCAAAGAGAAATGGAAGCATGAAATGTTGATGTGTCTAGTGGAGATGACGCACAACAAGATGAACGGGAACTGGGTCGCAGGCTTACTTGTGGATAAGTCTGTGTCAGTTTTGGGAAGAAAAAAGACAGGGCAAGAATAGAGATGACGTTACCTTTGTTAATTTTTCCAAAATGACAAAATGAATTGTTATCGTAAGTTTCCAGAAGAGTGGAACTGGGATTATTTTTAAATGATCAACTTAGGCATTATGGAAGCAAATAGGAATATAGTAAGCAAAACATAATTCTAGATGCTAAAACTATTTTCAGAGCCATTTTTGACCTTAATTTACTTTAACTTTTTGTTTTAAAAAATCGGTAACACTTAGAATAGGGAACACTTATTCACTATTAACTATGAATTTTCCTTTAATAAATTCCTAATTTGCTGCTTATTAATAGTTAGTAAAGTAGCTGTTAAGTTTAGATATTAGGGATGTAGAATAAGGTCATGTAAGGCATATAAGACATTAATATGTGTTTAATTAGTACTAATAAATGACTAATATTCTAGTAATATGCATGCTAATAAGCAGCTAGTTAAGAGACCATAAAATAAAGTGTTAGCCAAAAATCTCCTTAATGTCTAATCAGAAATAGAGTGTTACGTTGATATTGTGCTAACTATGCAATGCAAAATGAGGAACACAAAGACAAGAAAATTTTTAATTTAAACATTTTGGCTATGGTAATATTTCGTGATATGTAGACATTATTCATAATTAAAATGATCAGAAAGTGTCCAAACACTTTTATTTCTGTCTTTATATTGAATTAAAATTCATTAAAATTGAATTAAAAATTAATTTATTGTTGTATAACTTGAAAAGTAAAAAGCTTCTTTTTACATAAAATTCTGCTTAAAATGTGCTTTTACAATATTTTTCAATAAATGCCACAGTGTTATTTTAATACTTTTTATATACCATGATAATATTTACTAATATTTTGAATTATCTTTCATTTTTATATTTTCAATTTTCATTTTAGTATAATATGAAAAGTTCTAATATAAAAAATATTCCTATTTAAAGTGTTTTCACAATGCATCATCAACTGGCCATATTGGCAGCACTGAATGTAAACAATGCCACTGAACCAAACGAAACCTGCATACTTAGCTGATTATTGCTGCTGAAAATGATCAATTTTTGACACGTTTTGGGCTGTACTAATCTGTCGGAGTGGGAAAAACATTTGGAGTACTATAGACTGCCAAAAGTTATAACAAATCAAGAAAAAGACTGCAAAAAACTGTCTGAGGAACAAAAGGTGTTTGTCAAACTGAACTAGTATTTCCAGGGCAAGAATTTTGACAACATTTATGTTTGTTCTTATCATTTCAGGTGAAATATTAGGATAATTTCCTAATTAATACTGCTTGTATGTATCTTTACCAACTATTAACTTTAATTTGTCAAAATGTTGCACCCTTTTTTGCTTACTAAGTCCTTCCACACGTTTTTCACATGGTTTAGACAACATAAATTAGCAGTATTCAGTAGTACATTAACCATGCAATTCATTCTGTTGTTTACATTCGAGGATCACCAATATGGCCACGCATAGTTTGATTTTAACGTATTGATGTTAGTTGCCACATTTCTAAAAGTTATTTAAGTGTACATTTTTATCTGAAAGAATACTAGCTGGAAAAACAGCCATAATTATTCGGTTAAATGGTTTACAACTTTATCTTTTTCACACAAACACATACAGCAAAATACAGACCAGTAACCAAGTGTCTTCTGTCATTAGGTAAAGACAGTGACTGCGACAACTTCACCGATCTGGATTTCCACGAGTCGTTCATGGGCACCTATCTGTACGTGCGCCTGCTGCTCTACACTCGTGCAAACCTCGATTGTGGTCAGGAGCTCCCGCACCACAACTTCATTCAAGAACCCCTGTTTAATGTAACCAGACCCACTACCTTTGTCATCCACGGGTACCGACCCACAGGAGCACCACCAATCTGGATCAACCACATAGTGCACTTGTTAGCAGCACAGGAGGACATGAACATCCTGGTAGTGGATTGGAACAGAGGGGCAGCCAATCTCAATTACTTCACGGCTGTGGCCAACACACGGGGTACAGCGGTGAACATCACTGGCTTCATAGAGAGTATGGAGGTAGGGTTTCATTAGCGTTGAAATAGCTTTAGCTTTAATGTCTGCCCATTTAATCAATATTGCGGTTCTTTCAGAAAGAGGGAGCATCTCTTGACTCCATCCATCTGATTGGGGTCAGCCTGGGCGCACATGTGGCTGGGTTCATAGGTGCAATGCTGGGAGGACGGGTGGGCAGAATCACCGGTGAGATTCAGGCCATAACCGGTCTTCTTCTAGATGATCTTGTCCAATAAACTTTGTTTACTAAATGTTTCACCTGGTCAACTCTAGGTCTGGACCCAGCAGGGCCGATGTTTGCCAGTGCTTCCCCTGAGGAACGCCTTGATCCAACCGATGCCCAGTTTGTAGATGTGCTGCACACAGATATGAATTGTAAGTATAATCAATTTGAGAACATACTACTGAAATCACAGAATAAAAAGTGTGCAAGTGCAAGTGTGAAAGGTCATCCAGGTATTCCATGCGTACTAAAATAGCATTACACAGTGTGCCAAACATAGCCTAACAATCCTACGCTCAAACACTGTTTCCTTTGGCAGCCTTTGGCCTTAGAGGAACCCATGGCCATATTGATTTCTATGCCAATGGAGGATTAGATCAGCCTGGATGTCCCAAGACCATCTTCTCAGGTCAGTAAGTTAAGATAAAACATTTGGACAAAGGTCAGGGATGGGATCTGATCTAATGATATATCTCATACAGAATGCTCTCCAAATAAACCCAAAATGCAAAAAGATTGTTGTGTAATTAAGATTCTGTCATAACTCAATTACGTAATCCTTACAATGAGATTGAGTTGATTACAAGGGCTAAAATGTAATCGCATTTCTTTTCTTCTCCACAGGGAAATCTTATTTTGTGTGTGATCATCAGAGGTCGGTTTTCCTGTACCTGTGCGCTCTGAATCACACCTGTAAGCTTATGGCATATCCGTGCTCCTCATACAGCGACTTCCTCAGTGGCCAGTGTTTGCAGTGTGAGACCTTCAAGCCTGCTTCCTGTCCTGTTCTGGGTAAAAGCAATACACATAGTGATTTAACCACAATAAATGTAAACACTGCAAGTGTGATATAGAGAGTTTGCACTTACGTCACGATCTGGATACTCAGATGTAATCAACAACATGGATTGCATGATTAATATACTACTGAATACATTGTTCTGCTAATTTATGCTGTCTAAACCATGGGAAAAAAACGTTTGGAAGCTGCTAAATCATATAGCAAAGAACCTAGTGAGCCGGAAATGGTGCAATAGTTTGACAAACTACAGTTAATAGGCGGTAAAGATATATACAAGCAGTATTAATTAAGATATTAGCCTTATATCTCTGCTGAAAAAAACCCCAGCTAAAACCAACCTAGGCTGGTTGGCTAGTTTTAGCTGGTCATAGCTAGACAGCAGGCTGGTTTTAGAGGGGTTTTGCCAGGCTGGGAGACCAGCTAAACCAGCTAAGACCAGCCAACCAGCCTAGGCTGGTTTTAGCTGTTTTTTTTTTTCTGCTGGAATTTCACCTACCTGACCGATAAGAACAATCACAAATGTTGTCAAGATTCTTGCCCTGGAAAACCTGATTCAGTTTGGCCAAGTTTTTGCACTCTTCTCTTTGATTTTAGTTATAGTTATAACTTTTTTTTACATCTTTAGCCAGTACTCCAAATGTTTTTCCTGGTCTGACTGATTAGTCCAAAACCTTACAATAATTGACCATTTTCAACAGCAATTAGCTAAATTTACAAGTTCCGTTCCGTTCAGTGGGATTGTTTGCATTCTGTGCCACCAATATGAACGACTGATGATGCATTGTGAAAACACTCTATGCACTTTTAAACAAAAGTTCAATAAAGAAATTAATATACAGGGTAACCAGTGTTCGTGATTATGATAATAAATTAAATTAATATGATAAGACTCACTAGTTTACAACATAAAGCAGAAAAACGAGCTGTTTTGTACGTCTAAAAATGGCTTTAGTGAATGACACCGGAAGCCAGACACGTTAAATTTACAAATGGCCAAGGTGGACACGAAAATAATCAACCGTTACTTGTGTTTGAATATCACACAGTAGTAATGTTTTGTTCCTGAACGATAGTTTTTAAGTCACTCAAAATCAGCTGTTTGTCGCCATCTAACGTTACTGCGGTAATCAATATTTGATCACACAAACTTCATTGAAAAGCTCTTTTGAACCAAAATTAACCATGATTTTATTATAGTAAACCATTTTTTGGTGCATTGATAACTATTTGTACAACCCTAGTTCTACTACAAATACCATAGTGTAGCAAAACCATGATTATTGAGGTTAGCAGTGTTTATTTATAGTAACCATGTTTTATTTGTAGTAAAACCATGGTTAATTTTCAGAAGGATATTAAATGAAACATAATGGTTTCGACAAAAATATTAAGCAGCACAACTGTTTTAACACTGATGATAAGAAACAATGTTGTTGGACTATCCAGAGGTTTGGGCTGGCATGTTTACAATGTAAAATTAACCTTTATGATCTCCATCTTCAGGTTATGACATGAGCCAGTGGAGGGATACACTCTTGAGGTTGGGACAAACAAGAGCATATTTCTCAACTACAGCAGAGCTCCCCTACAGCAGTGAGTTAGAAGCACTACAACAGCTCATTGCATAAATTGTTTTGTGCAATATTCTGAATTCTCATTTTAACAGAAACAAGCTACAGAGTGGACCTTGTTACCTGGAATCAGTTTCTCCGCTGGGGGGTGGTTATACTCCGCCTCTATAATGGAAAAAATGTAATAGAGTCCCAGATAGATAAGTACGTAAACTAATGAGTTTATATATCATAAAGTATAGACCCATTCATCTTTGACTTGTCATCATGTAACGATTGTTCTGTTTTTGCTTAGCAAACTGTTTAGGTTTGAGCAGTATACATCTACTCGACTACTGGCACAGTTTGATGAGGATCTATATCCAATTCAGAAGATTTCTTTACGGATTGTTACTGGGAATGTGATTGGTGCTAGATACAAAATAAGGCTGCTTCGTATTCGGATAACCCCACTGGAAAATCCAAACAGGTGAATAACTTACTGCCCATCTAAACTACACTACTTCTCAAAAGTTGAAGATTAGTAATGTTTTTTGAAAGAAGTCTTTTATATTCAACATGCATTTATATGATCAAAAATACAGTGAAATATTATTACAGATCTGTAATTTAATTATGGTGTCTGCTCCTTTCCCCAACAGGCCACTTATGTGTCGATATGACATTATGTTGGAGGAGAATGCTGAGGTCTCTTTCAAACCAACACCCTGTAATTAATCTCATCAAAATGTCTGAACTACAACATTTTAAAGGGGTCTAAACAGTTAAAAATTTTTAGTGCCTTTTCTGTGAGATTACGACCGTGATTGCACTAGTATAAATTTATGTTATACCAGACAGTATAACATTGTGCAGTTTTACAATATTAAATTATGTTGGAACAATCTATATCATTCCTGGATAGTTAGTATAACTATATATAGTTAGTTAGTTAGTATAGTCAGTATAAAACCAAATATTCTACTGTAAAGATGTTTCACATGTACAGCTTTTGCATTCTTCTTTTGTAAAATAAATGACGTGGACCGAAAATGACTCAAAGCTTCATTTGAAAACTTTTTGGCACAAATAGATTTTATTTACAGGACAATTTCTACTTTGAGTTTACACAGCAGGATACAGCAAATATGAAATTATTTGATCATATATGTGGGGTATGACAAAAAAGTCTGTATTTATTTTAATATAAAAGCAAAACTAACTGTGTTGTGTAGTGCTATGAAATGGATATTTAAATTTGCAATTAAATTTACATATTGTATGGATTGTAATTTGTGCCTTGTAAATATAGTGGAATATCAAAACAAAAACTAAACTGTAGTTACTCCACTGACAATGAAGAACAGCAATTTTTCAGAGTGAGAGCAGGGCAAGGTCATACATAATTTTATCACTTTGACTTGTTCAATTTTGTTTTCATCTTCAAATCAAATAACCTTTCCCTTAATCAAACAAACGGTAACGGGTGAATCAAAAATGAATGAAAAAGATCCACCAAAAGTGGAGAAGCTGTGGATCTTGAATCCTAGTGGTTCTAATATCACAACAAAAACAATGTGTTGTGGACAAGTGACCTCAGATTTGCATTGTTGACTATCCCATACTGCCACCTGTAGGTTAAAAAAACAAAAACAAAATAAAGAGAACAGAAACATTAACCAATGTACACTATATCAAATACTTCTCACATATGCAGTTGAGGTCAAAAGTTTACATACACCTTGCAAAATCTGCAAAACGTTAATTATTTTACCAAAATAAGAGGGATCATACAAAATGCATGTTATTTTTGATTTAGTACTGACCTGAATAAGATATTTCACATAAAAGTTTATATATAGTACAGTTTAGTGATAGTTGTTAATGAGTCCCTTGTTTGTCCAGTTAAACTGCCAACTGTTCTTCAGAAAAATCCTTCAGGTCCTACAAATTATTTTGGTTTTTCAGCATTTTTGTGTATTTGAACCCTTTCCAACAATGACTGTATGATTTTGAGATCCATCTTTTCAGAACAACTGAGGGACTTATACGCAGCTATTACAAAGGTTCAAACACTCACTGATGCTTCAGAAGGAAAATGCTGCATTAAGAGCCAGGAAACATGTAAGTATCTACTGTAGCTTCTGAAGGGCAGTACTAAATGAAAAAAAAATGATATTTAGGCAAAAGAAAAATTTACACATCTTCATTCTGTTCAAAAGTTTACACCCCTGTCTCTTAATGCATATTTTTTTCCTTCTGGAGCATCAGTGAGCATTTGAACCTTCTGTAACAGTTGCATATGAGTCCCTCAGTTGTCTTCAGTGTGAAAAGATGGATCTCCAAATCATACTGTCATCGTTGGATAGGGTTCAAATAAACAAAAATGCTGAAAAACCAAGGAATTTGTTGGATTCTGGAGAAATTGTCTGTTTCTGGAGAACAGCGGGCAGTTTAACTGTTTAGAACAAACAAGGGACTCATGAACAACTATCAATAAACAAAAAAACAGCTGTGGATCATTCAGGCAACAACACAGTGTTAAGAATCAAGCATATGTAAACTTTTGAACGAATTTATTTTCTATAAATTGAACTATTTTCTCTTGTGGACTACATGTAAACATCTTTTATGCAAAATATCTTATTCAGGTGAGTACTAAATAAAAAATAACATGCATTTGGTATGATCCCTTATTTTCGTAAAATAATTAACATTTAGCAGATTCTGCAAGGTGTATGGAAACTTTTGACCTCAACTCTATATCTACATACACATTTTCCTCACCACTATTTCAAGTCCTCCGTCCCCGTGGTCTGCTATTGCGATTGAGATTCCCCCTCGGATTGAAGTTCTGTCTGTTAGGTACTGGCATTCTTTGTTGGGGACCATCCTGATGGACCAAAAAGAGTCATGATGTAAACATTCAAAACTAGAAAAAAAAAAAAAAAAAAAAAAAAAAAAACACGTTTCACATCAACAAGAACTCACCCACTGCCTTTGACGCTCACGTTCTTGTTCCGACCACCTAAAGTTCTCATCCGCTTCATCAGGATCATCCATCATATAAGGAGGTTCACTCTCTTGACTTTGGAAAGGCAATAGCAATTCACCGTAAGAGATAAAGGTGCCAAACAAATGTCTGAATGTACAGCAATAACATTAAAGCTGAAAAAAAAAACAAACACTTTTCAGTCCATACCCCCCCTCAGGAGCCATTGGAGCAAAGCTTCCTCCAGCAATAGTGATCTTTACACCTTCCAGTCGCTGCTGTCTTCTTCGCTCCAGGTCATACCTGAGATCACTAGGATCGGGTACAAGTTGTCGTTTCTGAAGCTAGCAAAAAAAACAAAAACGAACATCCAAATTTGAACCAACATACATAAAATGTTCTAATTGATATTTGATACTGATGGACCCCGAAAAAGATTAACTTACTGGATCCGGCCCGATCTTGCAGAAGATCTGAGTTTCTGATGAAGGCATTCCATGTTGCCTATAATAAAAGACCAAGCATTTCATATTGTATCACAAACGGTGTGAAGAAGAATCCACACCTTTGCAAGCCTCACTAACCAAAATAATTAGCATGTGTACCTATTCATGACTGGTCTCATGTTTCCCATCTCCTCTTCATCTTCTTCTTCCTCCTTAAACTCATCTTGGAGTGAATAATACTGTTCATCAGCAAACCGTTGATTAAGTGTGATGCCTTGACCCCTAAAGTAATTTTCTGCAAAACAAACAATCAAATGGTTATTCAAAATCAACTCTTTGCAATCTAAGAAAAGCTCTAAGACACACAATATGCCACCAGGCTAATCCATTAGTTCCTGACCTTTAACTTGATGCACAAGGGTGATGATCTCTTGGGCAAATGTCCCAGAATGCACTGACGATTCCCTGTAAGTCCCAGAATGCTCCAGCATGGGAAGGAAATCAAGGCGCTGTCGACCCACATTGACTAAGTCCAGTGATAGCTGCCTATCTGAAGAATATCCTAAATAACTGAACAAGAGGTCACACGATATACAGAGAAATAAGGTCCCATTACAGCTTTAAAATGCTTGTTTATAATTTCACATTGACCAGATGACAACACTTACGAAATGGAATAAAATCAGGTACAAAGCTTAAAAGTTTAGTAGTAAAGTGTGATATTAACCATAAATACAACAATTTATTTAAATGCAAAACAATTGGTTCTTAACCTGTCATACTCTCTTTTATCGGCAAATTTACCAGCACTACTTATAATCAAAGACGTTTCTTCCAGCGAAATTAAAAGTGGTCTCCTTTTTCAGAAAAACAACATTAACTGCTGGAATGATTCACTTCGAGTTGATTCACTGTGAACCGGTAAATAAAAGTATGCGCACACTATTTTGGATCGTTGTTTTAACAAATCGTAATTTCAGTTCAATTTGAGTGGTGTGCTAAAAAACTAAATTTTGGTTTGCCTTAATTTAAATAGCATATCACTAAATGAATAATTTAACTATGCTTAATATGCCAGGTCATAAAAATATGGCAAGTTCATGCCTCTCCTCTCACTGTCATTGCATGTTTCCATGAATCAGAGTATCCTTCAGTAAACTCATTTGTTCCAGAGTGCCAGAGTTCATGCCTCTCCTCTCACTGTCATCACGTGTTTTCATTCATCAGAAGATCCTTCAGCAAACTCATTTGTTCCAAAGTGCCAACACATGGTGACCAATAGAGATCAGTCAAAACATCTTGATGTGTTTTTTTCTTGCAATGCAAAATCTTGATTGGTGAGCTTGATAAATCTTAGATGAGCCTTAGATGCATTGAACCCTTTAACTCAATTATGTTAGCGATGGTATCAACTTTAGGTAACTTCAAGAAGAGTTCTGAAGATCTCTCGTGGGTTGGTGTCTTCACGGATCCCTCTTCTCGCCAAATGAAACGATACACCCTCCAAATTCAGGGATGATCTCAGATTTTTTCTTTGCCATTTGGCAAAACATTGCAAATCTCTCATTCCAAATCTTGCTGCTGCACCGACTTGCAGATGAAACCAAATGTCTGTTGGCAGTTGCTTCAAACTAATTCATTTGTGAACAGGTATTGTACAATTTGCAGTTGCCACTCTTGGTCTTCTATCTCCTTCGATGCCATATCCTTGTAGAAAATACTCCAAAGTAACAGATGCAAATTTTCTTGAAGAATCTTGCAAATGACTGTAGAATGCTTTCATGTGACACAGCTGTGTCTACAGAGTTCTTGTCGTTTATCGATACAACATGATGACTTCCTAATCCAATGTCCAAATTTGGAAACACAAATGCAGGAGTTCCTGTAGGTCATCTGGTAAAGCATGGTACTAGCCACGTCAAGGTGTTGGGTTTGTTTGGCTAAGAACACAAGGTGTAGATCTTGAAGACACTGTATGCGTCACTCTGGATAGAAGTGTCTGCCAAATGAGTAGATACAAAAAGGCTCGGAAACATTCCTGTTGCAATGTCCATTTGAATAAATTATTTTGATTAAGCTTCTTTGGTTTCTCACAATTGTGAACTGACAGCTGTTGGTTTTGCGCAATGGAAACATCATACCGGGTGTCTTCTTTAGCCCAAGCATCTTTGCTTCATTCCCGTTCCAGTACTCACTCAATGCAGAATGGGTGACTGCTGGACTGCAGGTTAGTGATAGTCAAAACTGTCTATTGGTATCCGCCTCTGCCAGTTTTTTCACATGGTAAATGCATCAAATACATGTATGGGACAGTACAAGCAAATAATCAACTTGGCAAAAGTCAAACGCATCCAAGACTTTTCCTGAAGTCATATCAGTATCGTGTGATGTTTTCTTGCTTCAGTGCCAGATTAAATGATTCAATTTGTCCTTTCAGCCTCATCTTCTTACTTTCAAACAACTTCTGCTGCTTCTTCTTCCTCTTCAGGGAAAACCATCTGAATTAAGTGAGTCTCAATGCCGTGGACGTCTGGAAAACTTGCGCATACCTACTCGACTTTGATTCGATCGATTGTATGGTTGCTGACTTACCTGTAGTCAATACAGCTCTAAAAGTAGAAGAGCTCAAACCTCGTGGGGCACTGGTATTTTGGTGGAGACATCATCTTAAAGAGCCGAAAGGTCGATGTAAAAAAAATAAAAAAAAAAGGGGGGGGGGGGGGGGGATGATTGTCTTTGCCTGCGTTAACTGGTGGAAACAGCCTCATGTTCTTAATCACGTTAAGATGAGATCCGGTCTGTAATTCCAGTCCAGTATTTCAGACACCTGATGATCCATTTATAGACGGAATTATCAGCAGACAGATGTGTTTACTCCCAACCTGCTTAATTCTGTCCTGTGACTTCCATTTTAATGAAGGTTGAAGATTACAGGTAACCCAAACCACATCTTCTCCAAAAGACAAACTTCCAATCTGGCATTGATGAAGAAACAGAACACTGCATCTTGAGCTTTTCATGGGATTTGTATAGTGTTTGGAGTTTCTCCACATACCTTCTGAAACTCTTTTCTTGTGAATGATGACCAGCAGTGTAACTTCTACAGTCCTTCTCCTGCTTCTCCTCCCATTTTAGGATGCATTAGCCACATTAGGGCCTTAAAGTAGTCCATGATATATGAACGACTGGTATCTTTCACATTCAAATATTTGCCTGAATGAGACGTACATTTGTGTGCCAACACAACAGCACAAGATGAACACAGAAATCTTAGATCAATCCTTAATTAATCCCTGGTTTGTATAAAATGGTTTAATCACAAGAGGTACGATTGAACTTCAGGGGACACATCCAAGTATCCTTGCAAATCCTTTCCCTTTTAAAGCTCTTCAGAAAGCTGTCTGGGATATCCTGGAAACCTTGAAAGAAGATTATAAAACTTTTTGCTTGTATAATTTGCCCATCCTTGCAGTAGTCTTAAATTGGAATGATCTTCAGTTCCCATGTACACAAGGTTAAAGAGGCAAAATGGCCTTTAATGTGTTTTCTAAGTGCAACTCCACACTTTCCATTGACTCTTCTTGTTCTTCACTGTTGTTCATCAGGTCTTCATGGTGTGAGGACAGTGAACACAGAAAAGAGGCATGAACTTTTGACCCTAACCAAAAGTGATGCGACAATGATACTATACCTGCTTTGCCGGACGGGACGACTCATGTCCACCTTGATCTTGAGAGTCTCCTGTTCACTGAAATCCATTCTAGGTGCAGGACCAACGTTAGTGTTTGGCTTCCTTTGATACGGAGCTCTTTGGCGAACCACCCCTTGTCCCATCATCCTCCCTTGACTCCTCTGCGATCTCTCATCCTCCCAATCATGGACAGCGTCTCTTTCTCTGTTCCTCAAATCAACATCGCTCAGATCCCTTACATTTCCCATTTCCCTCCGTGCTTCTGAGTCTCTCAAATGCAACTCCATTCTAGGTTGCTCCATGCGTCTTGAGCGCTCTTGTGCTTCCGAGTCTCTCGAATGTGACTCCATTCTAGGTTGCTCCATGTGTCTTGAGCGCTCTTGTGCTTCTGAGTCTCTCAAATGCGTCTCCATTCTAGGTTGCTCCATGTGTCTCGAGCGCTCTTGTGCTTCTGGGTCTCTCGAATGTGACTCCATTCTAGGTTGATCCATGTGTCTTGAGCGCTCTCTTCCTTGAGTTTCTCTTCCGTAAGAAGAGTAGTTCTTTCTTGGTTCCTCTCGAGGGTTATTATTTGGTCGTCCGCCGTGTCTATCTTGTAAGGTATGCGCATGATAGCCTTGGTCTCTTCTATCTCGATTCCTCTGGGTTTCATTTGTCCTAGGTGGATCTCTGCTCCTCAGATTGCCACCCATTTTTGGGGGATCGCGGTTTCGTGAATCTTGTTTTGCGATTCCATGATCGTGTTCCACAATGACAGGTGCACGACGTGGGCTGAAGCCCCTGTGATGCTCAACGAACTCATCTCGCCGACCAAAATCTGTAAATCCTTCAGAAGGAGGGTGATGCTCCCTATAATCTGACTTTGATGACCTGTATTAAGAAAGCAAGTAACATTTGCCCAAGATTAGAAAGAAATTACAAAAACACATAGTTACTAGCAAGGTTAACAAACAGTATAATTATATCGAACTATATATTCCAATTGAGGATATTGCTAGTTAACCAAAACTAATCTCAAAGAACAAAAAAGGGGTAACAACAAAGATTTAATTTATTAAACATATTACTAAAATGTAAAATTAAATAGATTAAATGTAACAGCATTTATCCATCAAAGAAATTGACTGAATCCTTTCTTCTTTTCTTCATTCCTCTCCATCGACGTCAGATGTATGAAGCGCGGGGAAAGAAATGCATTCTTGTACCTCTCTGAAAAGGAGCCCCTTTCTTGATATTGGCCGCCATGTTCTTCATTATGATATCCATAATCCTGTCTTCTTCCTTCTGGATGTCTTGGATAAGACCTGTCCCTTGTTTCTCTGTGGTTGTGTTGTGAACTGAGCTCCTTATCAACACCTTCATTTCTGTTCCAGCCTGGTGATGGCATCCTGTAACCTTCTTCAACACCAAAACGTGCGTGATCAGGGGAAGGTAACCTTTCTCTAGGCAGCCTCCTTGGAGAATGGGATGACCTTTGTTCATCAGCCTCCATGCGGTATCTGGTCATAGGTGAAGGCCCTCTTTTTTGAGCATGCTCTATCGCATCAATAAATTTGGCCCAGTGGTCGACATGTTGCTCTCCTTGAAAGGAATCTTTGTTCCAGTGTGCATTATTTTCTACTTTGTTGACATACTCATTACTAGGGTTTCTCCACACATCAGACTGTACCGACGAATGTATCTGGTTATTATATAATCCTTCCGCTCTCCTCCCATGAAGAGTTGGGATTCTGTTGACATTCGAGAGGTTCAAGAAGCTGTTAATAACCAGCAATGCAACAACAAAATAATGTTTTTGTGTAACACCGACTTTATATTAAATACCTTGAATACAAGGGGGATCTTGAACGCGGACGTGACATTGTTTCCTTGAAAAACAAGACACTGTTAGCCATGAGACTAGATTTATGAAACAGAGGTCTCAATTATGAAAATTTACCAACGTTTTCAAATTTTCATCAAAATTCCACAGCACAAAATGGCATATTACATTCTTTCCATGTTAAATACAAAACCAAAGTTTATAAAAATTCTAAACTTGAAACAGATACTGAGGTCATAAAAAGTATTCTGATGTTTCCACACATTTTGAACAGTAAATCTGCATGGCTTTCTATTACTTCTCTGGTCGCTCATGATTGCTTTAAATATTTTTTAAATTATTATAATTATAATAATTATTATAGACATTTATAAGGCAGTTAAATTTGTTGTCAATTTTAGAAATATAATTACACTTATTAGTTATTTTCCAATAAAATTCAATACATAAAATACCATAGCAACTGGAGTAAGTGTTACTGTAGTATAACTATCATAAAATTTCTTAAGGGTTAAACTATAGAAACTCCTCCTGCAGCTCTGTCTTAAGCAGCACAGGTATATTTGTAGCAATTGCCAGAAATACACTGTATGGGTCAAAACTATCGATTTTTCTTATATACCAAAAATTACTAGGATATTAAGTCAAGATCATGTTCCATGAAAATATTTTGTAAATTTCCTATCCAAAATATATAAAAAGTTAATATGCACTGACAAGAACTGAATTTAGACAATTTAAAGGCGATTTTCTCAACATTTTTTGATTTCAGATTTTCAAATAGTTATATTTCTAACAAATATTGTCCTATCCTAACATACATCAATGGAAAGCTTATTTATTCAGATGATATAAATCTTAATTTGAAAAATTGTACCCTTTATGACTGGTTTTGTGGTCCAGGGTCACAAATGTTATCAATAAAACACACTTAATGCTCACATACAATCAAATGAGATTTCAAAAGCACTCTAAATGAAACAGTAACTCATAACACTAACTACATTAATAATTTATATTCCTCGACATTTCTCAGATATAAGGCCTGCGCAACATATAATGACCTGAGATCGATTATGATGCTAGAGTAACGTTATGGCTTAATGGAAGCACATTTTTATAGAAACACATCTGAATATAAACACATTTTACAGAGTAAAATAATAGTGAATAGCGTTACAGTAGCTAGCATTAGCCTCACATACCCCGCGAAACGGCTTCCACACACAGCAAGACGATGCGTCCACCAAAATACCAGTTTCAAGCGAAAGAAAGGAACAAACTGTCGCACAATGAATTACATCACAGATTAAAAAGCTATTAGAATCTGTACGATGAATCAAATATTGGTGGATTGTTGATATTTGTATTTTATCACACGGCCAACTTGACCCAGCGATCCATTCACAAGATTGACCCGGAAGAGAATCATCGAATGACTCGTTTTCATCAGCAGCCGCTCACACTGGCCCCTACAGACTGGTTTGTAGATTGCCACCCACAATGTTTTTAACGAAAAAATATTGTATTTTTATCTTTTACAGAAATATCTTCCTAATCAAATATTTTTAATAACAGTGTTGGGAAGGTTGCTTTTGAAATGTAATAGGTTACAGATTACAAGTTACCCTATTTAAAACATAATAAGTAGGCTAGTGTAATTATTTCAATTACTCATTTTAATTAATGTAACTGATTACATTTGATTACTTTTCAATATTTCTAATGAATCTTTTTAACTGTTAATCATTTAGAAACATTTAAAGCAGGCAGGGTTAACCTTAGTGTAGTAGGCATATTCAACACTGTCAGTCTTTCAAAATGTTTCATCACTTGAATTAAGATCATAATAATTTAATTTTAAAGCACAACCACCACAAAATCAGACTTTAGCACCTATTTTACTTTGAGATCAGTCTTAAATACAGATTTAAAATCAACAAAATTGAATAGTTATGATATTGATTTTGAAATTAAATCCTTGCATAGACAGGAAACACTGGTTTAAATAAAATCTGTGTACGTGTGAGAATATTCAGATGTAACCTTTGTAATTGTTAACATTTTCATAACCCTGCTGAAACCAAAACCCCTCTTAAAACCAGCCTGCTGACCAGCTAAAACCAGCCAACCAGCCTAGGCTGGTTTTAGCTGTTTTTTTTTTTTTCACCAGGAAAGTATCTGTCTATCATATTATTATACACAGCAACAACACGTCCCACTTTTGGTGATCAACCTTTCAAGAAACTGTATCCATATCCACTTGAAGTCAAAAGTTTACATACACCTTGCAGAATCTGAAAAATGTTAATTATTTTACCAAAATAAGAGGGATCAGTTAAACTGCAAGCTGTTCTTTAGAAAAGTCCTTCAGGTCCCACAGATGCTTTAGTTTTTTAGCATTCTTGTGTATTTGAACCCTTTCCAACAATGACTGTATGGTTTTAAGATCCATCTTTTCACACTGAGGACAACTGAGGGACTCTTATGCAACTATTACAGAAGGTTCAAACGCTCACTGATGCCTCAGAAGGAAACGTGATGCATTAAGAGTCGGGGGGTGAAAACTTTTTGAATTTGAAGATCAGGGTAAATTAAACTTCTTTTGTCTTCCGTGAAACATGTAAGTACCTTCTATAGCTTTTGAAGGGCAGTACTAAATGAAGAAATATGATATTTAGGCAAAATAAGAAAAATGTACACATCTTCATTCTGTTCAAAAGTTTTCACCCCCTGGGCCTTAATGCATCGTTTTTCCTTCTGAAGCATCAGTGAGCATTTGAACCTTCTGTAATACTTGCAAATGAGTCCCTCAGTTATCCTCTGTGTGAAAAGATGGATCTCAAAAATCATACAATCATTGTTGGTAAGGGTTCAAATACATAAAAATGCTTGAAAATCAAAGAATTTGAGGGACCTGAAATTTTTTTCTGGTTCAGGACTAACAAGGGACTCATGAACAACTATCACAAATCGAAAAAGCACAGCTGTGGATCATTCAAGTAACAACACAGTTTTAAGAATCAAGTGTATGCAAACTTTTGAACAGGCTCATTTTTATAAATTCATTATTTTGGTCAAATAATTAAAATGTTGTAGATTCTGCAAGGTGTATGAAAACTTTTGACTTCAGCTGTATTTGTGTATCTCGTATATTTATATGTTGCTGCAAGTGCTGTATGTCTCACAATAAAGTAAGCAAATACATACTGCAAACCGGTAAAACTGTATAAACTGTAAATAAGGAAAAATTAGGGTGTGATACATGTTTTATTGTAATGTAAATATTTCAACTTCAAAGCAGCTGATTCATGCACCTTTTCTCAAATGTCATTTTGAAGTGCTGAATTTCAGTATTAATCCATTACTCTCTGTATAATCAAAAACGTAATGAACATCCCAAGTTTTGTGATAGATAGATAGATAGATAGATAGATAGATAGATAGATAGATAGATAGATAGATAGATAGATAGATAGAAACTTACACCTTTCAAGAAATTTGTTTCTTATTGGTCCTGAAGCAATCCAGCACATCTTAAGTTTTACACAACAGCATCATGATATCACAACCAAACATCAAAAGAACCGAGCTCACATGCAAAGCTCACTAGCACCCTGAGTATACAAGATGGTAAACAGAGTATTTAAGCAACATACTCAGGACGTACAGATCTTTTGAGTCACTACTGTACAGTGATGCTGAATTACCTTGACTTGTGTTGCTCTTATGGCTGCTTGGTTTTCTTGATCTGCATAGAGCTGTGTGCAATGATTTAACAAAACAATACAGAAAAAGTCCATGAAGAATTAAAAGCACTATGCTATTGGACACAATGAAGTTGCGCACTTTTAATTCCCTTTTAAACTTTGACACAATAAATTACATTAGAAGTACACTTTTTTTCTGTATACATCCCCTCTAACTGCTGTTGACTAATAATACATTAATGCCAGTGTTATGGTGGAATAATATCACACTTTACATCTATTCATATCCACTTTCAGACTACAAAGCTTGGATTGCAGAGACAACGCAGAGAAGTCATGGATTTACACAATATACTGTTTGCAAACCCCAGCCATACAATACAGCACGATTAGCAGACTCAGCACATAACTGCGCGGTTTGCTGGTCATTTTTGCAACCCAAAATAAAACAAATTACACAATGGAGCTGCTACAATTGTCACGGTGTGTCACTCATCAATGCTACAGGTGGATAACAAGAATAAGAAGACCACTAGGACTGCGCTAATACAGTTGCTTCGTCTGGTGATACCAAGCTGAAATGGTGTGAAATATAATATCTATGAGGATCAGGCAAAACTTTATTTTAGGTGTACGGGAATCAACTGTCAGGTCGTCCCTTCTTTGCTATTAACACATGGTTTGACATTCAGTCCTTGTTCTTCTGTTGGGTATTCAGGAAGATGCTGAGGCACAAAGGGCTGGTCTCATCTTTCAGCTCAACTCAGATTCATCTGTTCAGTCCAGCCCCATGCTTTAATAGTGTCTAAAACAGAAAAGACAACACATATGAGATGAAAGATGAATATTCTGTCCTCATTTGCTCACAATCATTTTGGTTCAGACCTGCGTTTCTTTGAACAATGAGTTGTTCTTTTGAGTCATGAATGAATCAGTTACTCAGGTTCATAAAACTAGTCCGAATGATTAATTCATGAATCAGACTCATGAACATGTCATTTTGTGTTCCACAAAAGAATACAAAAGTCATACAGGTTTATAATGACATGAGGGTGAGTAAATGATGACAGGACTTCCATTTTTGGCTGAACTACCCCTTTAAGGCAAGACACGACAGGCAAAAACTTTTGGTCAGTTTTGAGATTTTGCGCTATTTGGCTTTTTATTGCACTTTATCTATTTGTGTCTGTAGATAATACATATAGTTAATGTCAAAAGTTTATATGCACCTAGCAGAATTTGCAAAATGTTAATTATTTTAGCAAAATAAGAGGAATCATACCAAATGCATGCTATTTTTAGTTAGTACTGACCTGAATAAGATATTTTACATAAAATAAGTTCACATATAGTCAAGGAAAAATAATAGTTGAATGTATAAAAATGACCCTGTTCAAAAGTTTACATCCCCTTTATTCTCAATACTGTGTTCTTACCTGAATGATCCACAGCTGTGTTTTTTGTTTAGTGATAGTTGTTCGTGAGTCCCTTGTTTGTCCTGAACAGTTAAACTGCCCGCTGTTCTTCAGAAAAATCCTTCAGGTCCCACAAATTCTTTGGTTTTTCAGCATTTTGTTTATTTGAACCCTTTCCAACAATGACTGTATGGTTTTGAGATCCATCTTTTCACACTGAGGACAACTGAGGGACTCATATGCAACTATTACAGAAGGTTCAAACGCTCACTAATGCTTCAGAAGAAAAAACTATGTTTTAAGAGCCGGGGAGTGAAAACTTTAGAATTTTGAAGATCAGGATAAATTTAACTTATTTTGTCTTCTGGGAAACATGTAAGTATCTTCTGTAGCTTCTGATGGGCAGTACTAAATGAAACAAATATGATATTTAGGCAAAATAAGAAAAATGTACACATCTTTATTCTGTTCAAAAGTTTACACCCCCAGCTCTTAATGCATTGTTTCCTTCTGAAGCATCAGTGAGCATTAGAACCTTCTGCAATAGTTGCATATGAGTCCCTCAGTTGTCCTTGGTGTGAAAAGACAGATCTCAAAATCAAACAGTCATTGTTGGAAAGGATTCAAATACATAAAAATGCTGAAAAACCAAAGAATTTGTGTGCCCTGAAGGATTTTTCTGAAGAACAGTAGGCAGTTTAACTGTTCAGGACAAACAAGGGACTCATGAACAACTGTCACTAAACAAACAAAAACTATTTAAACTTTTAAACAGAGTATTTTTTTTTTTTATAAATTAAACTATTATTTTCTCTTGTGTACTAAATGTAAACATCTTCTATCTTATTCAGATCAGTACTAATTAAAAAAAGCATGCATTTTGTATGATCCCTATTATTCTGGTAAAATAATGATCATTTTGCAAATTCTGCAAGGTGTATGTAAACTTTAGACTTCAACTGTTCAGCAACTGTAAAACTGTTCAGTTTTATATTTTTACCTACACATGGCAAAAAATGATGGCTGTTGACAAAATTTTCTGATTGATGGAGTGATAAAAAGATCCAAAACCTCTGACGTAGAAATCACCTTTGCATTAGATGTTAAGCTTGTCTGAGGTCGGTCTGAGACTCTGGAAAAGTGATGAGTCAATAGCAGCACTACTGCAATCCTGGATCAGGTTCTTGTTGCAGTCACCAAAAGCTGGAGCGGCAGACACTTTGGGATGCGAGACCTGCCCCGTCAGAACGTGGATATCGCCCAAAGCCACAGAAGTCATGCTGTTCTGTGAGATCTCGCTGACGGGGAAATATTCTGGAACGAGCTCGTCTCTGGACACTGGGCTGCAATGACAAGTATTTTGGTTTATTACAGGCTAGCAGTTTTTTTATCAACGTAATTAGCATGCTATAATCAGACCTATTTTTTTTTTTTTTTACTAAATACCGTTGTATGAGTTTGTTGGAGGCTAACCTGACATCCATGGACTGGACCCCATCCGAGAGATCATCCACCCCGCAGATCTTTGTCTCCAGTGGCTCAAGGCATATGATTGGAGACTCAGATGTTAGCTTTGGTGGACATATAATTGCTATGTCACCTGTTGTGCAAAGAAAAAGAAAATTAACATTGAGTTTGTAGAAAAGATGAAAAATGACTTTCAATTCTTAATCACACCACTTGATGGCGCTCTTTCGTTTCTTCTTTCTATAGACTAAATAGATTTCCACATGCTGAGTCACTCAGCAACAAGAAATAGATGGAGGGGTGTGTGTGTTCCAGTGAATTCACGGAGTGAAAGAAGGGTTAAAGGGATAGTTCAGCCAAAAATGAAAATACTTCACCCTCATGTTGTTCCAAACCCTTAACACCTTTGTTCATCTTTGGAACACAAATTAAGATATTTTTGATAAAATCTGAAACCCTGCATAGACAGCAATGCAACTACAACATTCGAGGCCCAGAAAGGTAGTAAGGACATTGTTAAAATAGTCCATGTGACATCAGTGCTTCAATCTCAATATTATGAAGCTACGAGAAAACCTTCTGTGCGCAAAGAAAAAAAAAAAAGCGACTTTATTCAACAATTTCTTCTGTCTTTGACAACCATTCATTAGAGTACCATGACACATATGTGGTGCTGCTGATGCAGAAGCCGGATGCGCTGTGCTTTGTTTACAAGCTGAAGACTAATGCTGTATAAACCAATTCAGTGTTTGACAGTTTTGAAGCAGTCTATGGAAGCCATGGAATATAAGAATAAAAAAGGTAAATTTGAGTTAATATTTAAAAATTCTGACTCCATTCTTGCAATTTCGAGATTATGTCTCACAATTCTGCTAAGAAAAATCAATTTGTCATACTCTCTTTTCCCCTCCGGTCAGAAATTAAGCTTCTTGCGTTAGTTCTGGCAGGTCACGTGAGTCAAGCCCGCATCAGCTGACTCTCAGCTGATCACATCTACCTATAGGAATGCTAATCCTATCACAGCATTTTTATATAAGGCTGCATTTAGTATTATTCAGTAGCTTTTTCGCTTGCTCAGGAGCAAACACCCTCCTCCATCCCCAACTCCTCCTTTTGCGACAGTCAGGACCTGGTTACTGATTCCACTGAATCAGTCTCCTTTTATCTCAAACTATATGTGTTACACTTAAATATCATTAAGTACATTGATGATATCTTCTTGTTCTGTTCTGTTTACCCTGGGGGGTTATTATTATTATTGCTGCTCTCCCTGCTCATTCACGACATGCGCGTGAATGGGCAGGGAGTTGTGCCAGAACAGAACTACCCCGCCAAATCAAAATTGTATGCTAAAGTCTATCATTTTGACGATAGTGGTCCTGACAGAAGTAGGAGTTTATATCCCACACTTCTGGCTTTTTTCCCCTCAGAATTGTCAAACTCACAATTGTTGAGTTAAATCAACTTATAAAGTCTGAAATATAAGATATAAACTTGCATTTGCGAGAAAAAAGTCAAAATTGTGAGATAAAATAGGTAAATGTAAAATATTATAGGTTTAAATAAAAAAAATAATAAAAAAAATTAGCATGTACTCATCTAACAATGCCTGATATATGGTATTTTCGAGCACTTCCCGTTTCGATCTGACTCTTAGGATGAATCGCTTGTTGTTCTCCCCAATTGTAAGTCGCTTTGGATAAAAGCGTCAGCCAAATGAATAAATGTAAATGTAAATGTAAATAGTATTTTATGCTGTAACTGCAGTGCTAATATGTGACCCTGGAACACAAAACCAGTCATAAGTGTCATTTTTTTTGCATATTACCAATCAAAATTAAGCTTTAATATATTTACGGTGGGAAATTTACAAAACATTTTCATGAAACATCTTTACTTAATGTCCTAATGATTTTTGGCATAAAAGAAAAATCGATAATTTTGACCCATACAATGTATTTTTGGATATTGCTACAAATATACCCATGCTACTTAAGACTGGTTTTGTGGTCCAGGGTCACATATAATACGCCCCATATTAACTGCATATGTGAATATTTTGTAGACAAATTGTTTAAATCAAATTTATGCTTTAAAAGTAGAGTAATCATATCAGGTTTCATCCATAGTCTGTCTGTTTAAATGTCTTCATCTATCTTCAAATGGTGTCTTTGATGATGGTATTCTATAAAATTGATTGTGATTCCGATTCTGACATCCAAATGCACAATACATTTTTCAAGTTTCATTTTCATTTACATTCATTTTTTAAGTTTTGCAAGTTGCAAGTGACATAACTGTGATGTCTACTCCTATATAAAACAGTCTATATAAAACAGTCCTTGTAAACATGTCTGGAGATTTCGATAGAGATGATGACTTGCAATTTTTTGCCCAGCTTTACTTATTTAAACTACAATATTCAGACGATGAACTAAGAGAGATGGACGTTCTACACCAGAACGCCGGCTCCTGCGTCAGCAGCACCACAGGCATATGTCATGGTACTCTTGTGAACGTGCATCAAAAACTGACACAGAAGAGAAGAAATTGTTGAATAAAGTCAGTACTTTTGTTTTCTTTGCGCACAAGAAATATTCTCATAGCTTCATAAAGTAAGTTGAACCACATGTCACATATTTTATTTTATTTAATGTCACATATTTCACTATTTTAACGATGTCCTTACTACCTTTCTCGGCTTTGAACATGGTAGTTGTAATACTGTCTGTGCAGGGTCAGAAAGCTTATATGAAATATCTTCATTTGTGTTCCAAAGATGAGTGAAGGTCTTACGGGTTTAGAATGACACAAGGGTGAGTAATTTTTTGGGTGAACTATTCCTTTAAGTGTTGCTACGTGCCCACTGTTAAACTGTATAGTGATCCGGGCCATATCAATACCTTCAGTTTCCAAGGGAGACGGTGAGATGGACTGGGAAACAGATATGGGGGATGGGACTTCCATCTGCGCATCTTCTTTCTATCCAAACACATGACATGCAATATTATTCGCTACAGTCAGTAATTCTTTGCCATCTGATGATGTAATTGGCCTGCAGAAAATTCATTTACCTTTTCTCCATCTGGTTTTCTTGTCCTTTTCATAATCTCCTCAATACGCTGCCAAAATCACAGATGCAAACGTCATACATCCATAAACATCCTAAACTTTAATTTAAACTGACAAAGAAAGTCTTAACTGACGTTATGCTTTCATTTTATTTATTCTCCTACCCCTCCTACAAACCAGATGGTATGCAAAATACACTTTTGAATACCCAATCAATTCCTGGATAAAATCAAGTGATGCTTTGTTTGTATTTATATACATTTAAATATCCCGTTTGACATAAAACTGTCAATTACAAAACTCAAGTGGGTTGCAAACACCATTTCTTGTTGACTCTACATGTAGCTGTATTCATCTGCTCTGTTGCAGTTTGAATTAAGTTTTAATTAAGAATGAAATCTGTGCATACAAAAGTAGCCCTTAGAGATTACCACTTCATAATTACTTACCACTAAACTTTTCTCCTTATAATGCACTTTACATTGCACAATCCTTTTACTAGTGTCAATATTAACACATTCCCATTTATTGCTTGATTCTGTAGGTAAACAGACAGAAAAGAAGAACCTTCTTCCTCTGAAGTCTCTCCTGCTCCTCTTGAATTTTCAGAAGCTCTCGCTCCTGTCTCTTCCGTTCAGCCTCTCTATGAACACGCTGCACTGCTTCCTCCCTCTGCCAAACATCATGACACATCACATCTCCAACTATATCACATTCATCCCTACAGATATTCGCAGCTACAGAAGACAGATTGGTGCTGCACGTGTCTGGATGGATGAGTATGCTGAATGTGTCCTGATGAGTCAGTTTAACTTCTGTACAGTTTCATTGTCCTTTTTGTATTTATGTAATGATTGCTTAGATTTTTTTTATTATTATTATTTTTTTTGTTTAAACAGTAAGGTCCAAGTGTCTAAGACCTTAATGTAATAGATGATTTTTATTTTTAATTTGTTATAATATAATATACGTTTTAATAAATAAAAACATTTAATTAAAGAGAAAATAATAGTTTATACAAATGACCCCTTTCAAAAGTTTACACCCCCTTGATTCTTAATACAGTGTTCTTACCTAAATGATCCACAGCTGTGTTTTTTTTTGTTTAGTGACAGTTGTTCATGAGTCCCTTGTTTGTCCTGAACAGTTAAACTGCTTGCTGTTCTTCAGAAAAATCCTTCAGGTCCCATAAATTATTTGGTTTTCCAGCTTTTTTGTGCATTTGAACTCTTTCCAACAATGACTGTATGATTTTGAACTATTACAGAAGTTTCAAACACTCACTGATGCTTCAGAGAGAAACACAATGCATTTAGAAAAGAATGAGAATGTGTACATTTTCCTTCTTTTGCCTAAATATCATATTTTTTTCCTTTAGTACTACCCTTCAGAAGCTACAGAAAATACATGTTTCCCAGAAGACAATATAAGTTAAATGTACCCTGATCTTCAAATTCAAAATATGAAAAATCAAAAATTAAATTTGCTTTTATTGCATGGGTTTGTTCCTTCTGAAGCATCATTGAGCATTTAATCCTTCTGTAATAGTTGCATATTCAGTCCCTCAGTTGTCCTCAGTGCGAAAAGATGGATCTCAAAATCATTCAGTCATTGCTGGAAAGGGTTAAATAGACAAAAATGCTGGAAAACCAAAGAATCTGTGGGACCTGAAGGATTTTTCTAGTGAACAGCGGGCAGTTTAACTGTTCAGGACAAAAAATGGGCTCATTAACAACTATCACTAAACAAACAGAAACAGCTGTGGATCATTCAGGTAACAACACAGTATTAAGAATCAAAGGGATGTAAACTTTTGAATGGGGAAATTTTTTATAAATATAACTATTATTGTCTCTTGTGGACTATATGTAAACATTTTTTTATGTGAAATATCTTATTCAGGTCAGTACTAAATAAACAATAACATGCATTTTGTATTATCCCTCTTATTTTGGTAAAATAATTAACATTTTGCAGATTCTGAAAGGGGGGTGTAAACTTTTGTCCTCAATTGTAGTATTATATACAGTAATATTTTAAATGAAATACTACAAAAATTTTACCAGTCTCAGACTTTTAGTTCCCACTGTTTGAACAAGTAATATAATTAATTGTTTCTATTGTAATGTAATATCCCTCTGACCTGTCTCTCCAGATCATCCTGTAGTTCCTTCCAGCGTTGTTCCTTTTGGTGCCTTTCCTCCAGCTCTCTCTGGCAGCGTTCCTCCTCCTGCCTCTGTCTTTTCTCCTCTGCCTCCCGGGCTGCCTGTTCCTGCCGCTGTCTTTCCTCTTCTTGCTGCCTCTGGAGCTCCTCAGCCCTGAGCCTGAGATTCATGAAGAAGATGATACATAATACAGCTGCAAACACATAAATGTGACACATAGACCCTGGAGACACACAATATCTCTACCTTTCCTCTTCTAGCCGTTGCTTTTCTTCCTGCTCTTTCTGTACTCTGGCCAAGCGTCGTCTCTCCGTCAGCAGCCTGGAGGCCTCCTCGGCATCAGTGGTACCTGCTTTCCCAGTGGGAGTTACTGGAGACTCTGAAACACAAGACAGGAGGCACTTAGTCCACATCACGCGACTGAGATCCCACTGGCAACGCTTTTAAATCAGAAGACAGTCAGTCATGGTAAATGAAAGAAAGATGAAAGAATGAATATTGTTAACTGAAATTAAAACTAAAGGTATTAAAATTGCATAATTGAAATAAACCTGCAATAAAATAAAATAAAAATGAGAAAACATACACTTAAAAGAGAACGAAAATTACAAATGTTGCCTTGAGAAATGAAAGCTGAAGTACTAAAATTACTAAAACTGTAATAAAAATCATACATACATCAAGCATACATTATGTATATAATATAGATAATAAATAAATAAATATATAATAATAAATATACTGGGTTGAAGTTAAAACTTTTAAATAAAAAAAATCTTTTTTACTAAATGAGCTGCATTTACCTGCATTATGTCCAAATTCCTTGCTTGAAGATTTTGTGATTTTCTCTGTTCTGGAGGTCTTTCTCTCTAGAGTGCTGCAGCCTTTACTCTCCATGGACCCTTTCTCCTCTCCTTCCAGCTTCTTGTTTTCTAAACTTGGCGTTGTGGCTCTGTGCCTCATCGGGGAAGGTGGATATTGACCTGGGGAGGCTGGAGACTGGATGCGGCTCTTACAGGATTTTGATCTAATTACAAATGAAAAAAACAAGGATACACTCAGTTTTTAAATAGTTTTTAAATAAATAAATGGCAATAAGTAGATAATTTGCTAAAATACAAAACCTTTTTGGTGTGCTGGGGTTCTTGCGGGTAGAAGAACTTCGGGTGGGTGTTGTTGGAGACTCAAGTTTCTTCACAGATGAGTCAGCTATGGTTTGAGCAATGCTCTTTTCAGGTTTCTCAGTCTAAACACCCAAAACAGACACCAGAATTACGTATTTGTTAAATTCACTGTTCAACAAAGCCACAAAGCTAAACCTAAACAATAGTCTCTCAGCCAAACCAAAAAACTTTAATATAAACACTTAACAATAAGAATAAATTCCTAACAACAATCTGCGCCATTTATTAATGTGAAACATTGGGGTGAAAACTTTTTGAATTTGAAGATCAGGGTAAATTTAACTTATTTTGCTCTTCCGGGAAACATGTAAGTATCTTCTGTAGCTTCTGAAGGGCAGTACTAAATGAAAAAAATTTGGTATTTAGGGAAAATATGAAAAATGTACACGTTCAGTCTGTTCAAAAGTTTTCACCCCCCCAGGTCTTAATGCATCGCTTTCCCTTCTGGAGCATCACTGAGCATTTGAACCTTCTGTAACAGTTGAATATGAGTCCCTCAGTTGTCCTCAGTGTGAAAAGATGGATCTCAAAATCATACAGTCATTGTTGGAAAGAGATCAAATACACAAAATTGCTGAAAAACAAAAAAAGAATTTGTGGGACCTAAAGGATTTTTCTGAAGAACAGCAGGCCGTTTAACTGTAAGGGACTCATAAACAACTATCACTAAAAAAAACAATCATTTTTATAAATTCAACTAATATTTTCTCTTGTGGACTATATGTAAATGTCTTTTATGTTAAACATCACATTCAGGTCAGTACTACTATAGTTTAATGCCTCTTATTTTGGTAACATAATAAACATTTTGCAGATTCTGCAAGACATTCACAAAACCCTGGTTCAAAAGTCTACGTCTATAAATCCACAACTGAAACTGGACACAGATCTGTGCAATGCAGTTGCTAGGAGACCAGCTCCTCTGTGGGCTGTCTCCCATTGTGCTTTGCACCAAATATAAATATCTGAGCTATCTGACAAAATCTTGATCACATCCATGTTGATCAGACCTGAGGGCTTTTCGCAGTTGTGGCCGCTCTGGAGTCATCCAGCTGTCCGTAGAACGATGTGCTAACCTTCTTTCGCTCGGCTCTAGTGGGCGAAGCCCTGTAAGGAGACCTGTGAGGGCTGGAGGAGGCTATTCGGGAACAAAGACAAGACACTGAGGGGCCAGAGGTCACAGGAAGACAAAGGAGCAAATAGGGGCGGGGCAGAAATTGACATCAGTTAAATACTGAAGGTTAATGCAAAAACACTTGCCTTTCTCTGTCATATTGGGCAAAGTAGTGGAGGAGGAGGAAAGATGCCGGATCAGGACAGAGTCTGGAGACTCGGGCGGAATCATAAAATCTTGGACTGCAGTAAAACATATCACGTTCCAGGAAGAAAGAAAACACAGGCATAGGCGATCAGACACAATCGTAATGATATTCATTCACCCAGAGACTTACAGATACAAGTTAATTTTGAAGATAAATGCCAAAGGCTTTTTTTCTGATGAATAATTAGTGGCCATTTGGGTATGAATATTTACACTGATCAAAGACTTGCATGAACAGCAGGCTCATTTTCATATGAGGTAGATTTTTTGGATGGAGTTTGTGTAGCTCGTGTGTGATGTTGCTCATGGATTTGCAGGGGAGTTTGCTAAGCTGGCCTGCATTTAAAATGGGCTGACAGATGAGACCCCCTGTGCTCTCTTTAGGGGGTGCAATGCAGCTGTAGGCGGATCCGGATTGCACATCCTTTCTTGTGCATCCTGGGCGAGGAACAATATGACAGACTCCAAAGCTAATGCATGGAATTTCTATGTCCTGTTATGGGACCTGTGATTAAGTCTGAATCCAAACAGTCTTATTAACAATGTTAACAACTCACAATACCCTTACAATAAAAAAAAAAAATACTTCTAGAAATGCCAACACAAAAATGAAAGGAGGTACTTGGCCATGCAAAACCTGACAATAGGTTGTAACACAGTACTGTAATCGACAATAGTACTGCAACATAAATATGGCCTACGATTGCTTATAAACATACACTTTAAACAATATAATGATGATTACAACTAGACATGTACATTTTGTAAAGAAAATGTGAATGGTGCTTGTCCTTGTAAAAGTCACCACCATTTTGTTGATGGTATGGTAGGTTGCTGCTATGTGGTTGCTAATATGTTCTTAGAGGTTTTGAATGCATGAGGTAATGAGGTTTTAAAATATGTTTAGGGCTGTGGACAACACTATATAAATGGCTTTTTATAGTATTTTTGAAATAAGATTTACATAATTTGATTTGGCTTTTGTACAATATATACATTACATCATATAAAACAATATGAAAGCCTATTATATATATATACACAAATATATATACTATTGCTATTTGTTGGCTAAAGTGCTTGAAATTATATTTGCATATTGCTATGTGGCTGTTAAAGGATTTCGAGTAGTTTTCAGCAGACTGCTAAGGTGTTTTTAGTGGTTTCTTACTGGCCAGAATCTAAAATGCTGACCCACTATGTTATTCTGGTCCCTAGATACACTCACGTCCCTCATTCAGAGTCAAAGCGTTTTTCCTGGTTATCATTTGTCAGGCAAACATTTTTAAAGGGATAGTTCACGCAAAAATAAAAAATTCTGTCATTAATTACTCACCCTCATATCATTCCAAACCCGTGAGACCTTCGTTCAACTTCAGAACACAAATTAAGACATTTTGATGGAATTTGAGAACTTTGTGACCCTGCATAAACACGCAACTGACACGTTCAAGGCCCAGAAAGGTAGTAAGGACCACTGTTAAAATAGTCCATGTGACATCAGTGGTTCAACCGTAATTTTAGAGAGCTATGAGAACACTTTTTATGAAACAAAAAAACAACTTTATTTAACAATTTCTCTTTTTCTGTCAGTCTTCGACACATATTCATGAGAGTACCATGACACATGCATGTATTCTTCTGACTGAAAACAAGAATATGAAAAAATACTCGTAGCTTCATAAAATTACTTTTGAACCACTGATGTCACATGGACTATTTTAATGATGTCTTTACTACCTTTCTGGGTCTTGAACATGGTAGTTGTGTTGCTGTCTATGAAGGGTCAGAAAGCTCTTGGATTTCATCAAAAATATCTTAATTTGTGTTCTTACAGGTTTGGATCGACATGAGGGTAAACTACCCCTTTAAGTAATTTCACTTAGTGATTTAAGTGAAAAATGTAATTGATGAACAAGCACCACTAATAACAAAACACACCACTGAAATAAACACAAAAACAGACAACAGAGCATCAAAAACATCTATGAGGCCAATATACACTACCGTTCAAAAGTTTGAAGTCAGTAAGAAATTAATACTTTTATTCAGCAAGGACACATTCAATTGATCTAAAGTTACAGTAAAAATATTTATATTTTATTATTTAGCTTAAAGGATTAGTTCACTCCCAAAATAAAATTTCCTGATGATTTACTCACCCCCATGTCATCTAAGATGTTCATGTCTTTCTTTATTCAGTCGAAAAGAAATTAAGGTTTTTGAGGAAAATATCCCAGGATTTTTCTCTATATAGTGGACTTCAATGGAGATCAATGGGTTAAAGGTCCAAAATGCTGTTTCAATGCAGCTTCAAAGGGTTCTACATGATCGCAGCTGAGGAATAATGGTATTATCTAGCGAAATGATTGGTCATTTTCTAAAAAAGAAAAAAAAAAAACTCACAAAATACGCACTTTTTAACCATAAATGGTTCGTTTCGATAGATAAGACCCTTATTCCTCAGCTGGGATCGTGTAGAACCCTTTGAAGTTGATTTGAAACTGCAATTTAGACTTTCAACCCATTAATCCCTATTAAATCCACTATATGAAAAAAAAATCCTGGAACATTTTTTCTCAGAAACCTTAATTTCTTTTTGACTAAAGAAAGAAAGACATGAACATGAAGTGAACAAATCCTTTAAAATATAAAACCATCTTAAAATGTAATAATATTTAATGGAATTACCTTGTTGCAACATTTTAAAAAAATCTTACCAACCTTAAAATTTTGAAAGGTAGTATTAATCTTAGCACACATATAACTTACCCACATACGTAACACCTATGTAAAATCTCGTGCACATGCACCATCACAACCAACAACAACAACAACATCAGAATCACTGTGAATGAATCTTTAGGGACGTGAACAGGGATGACACATGAAGCGGCAGGAAGTCAGTACCGTTCCTGGATTTGCTGGCAGGAGGGTGAGCAGCAGGGTCATTGGCTAAGATGGCTGAAGCGGCAGGAGAGGGCGGGGCAATCTTAGGATCACCTGTGCGGCAGGTGATGCAAAGCAGAGAAAGTACAGGTGCGTGAGCCCAACAAGAGTATTTCACAAGATCACATTGAACATTATGAGAAATCATAACAGTGTGTCCCCGTGAAATACTGATATAACCCGTCAGCAGTTTTCATCTCTGACGGGAAGCTGCATATAATTTCCAACAGGACATTTTTCAATGTATAAAGAAAGTCATTTCGCTAATAAAAGCAGGATGGTAATATGAACCACTGCAAGATGAAATAACCCAGAGCACAGCATGCAGCTGATGCGATGATATCAGGTTATCACAGAGCCTAATGCTTTCCAAGGGCGAGCATAAACTCATTCTCAATCGAAGCCACAAAGCAAAACAGACGTTACACATGCATGTTGTCTAGATATATTATCAGACTGACTCCGAATCAGGCTTAAGGCTCTGCTCTTTGACAGTGTAAATAATTGATGTAGTTATGAATGCACCACAGATTCAGGGTGGTGCTTTCACATCTGTCTTGAAAGCAGCATTATTTTCCGGTGTGGATTTGATTTAGCCGAGCCTCAGGTCTACTGAGGAGTTTCAACATACCAAAGAAACTGCAAGTAAAAGAAACAGCATTTTCTGACAATAAACTCCCAGTGTAGGCTTGTCTAATTGAAACGTTCAGGGGGGAAAAGGCATTATTTAAAGTCAGAACAAGGCAGTGACAGAGCAAAAAGCCTTCGGCTGCGCAGTCTAATATACCCCGTGCAGTCACAGTGACAGCACAGTTTACGTTGTTTGTTCTCAAGCTAAAACAGCCCAAATTGCCCCTTGCCCCCAGGCAGCTATTGCACGGATGATTTACAATGCCTACGAGTCTGTGATCTGACAGCGCTAACCTTGAGACAGAGTGTTTTCATGCGACTGGGGCGACTCCTTGAGATCAGCAACAGCTCGATGTCTGTGACACTGCAGCTTCCTCATAAAACAGCTGCATTTTCATCCCACAGCTGCTGTTTCAGTCAATATCCCAGTCGGTTTTAAAACAAAAGGGCTGCAGTGCAGTTCCCACACCCTGTTTTCCTATCTCTCCATCCATTCCCACTCCCCACGGCCCTAAGAGGAGTTCACACAAGGGACCCTCCACGCCCTCGCATAAACACACACACACACACACACACACACACACACACACACACACACACTCACCATCGCAGACTCCTGGAGGTCCGCCCCAGGTCCATCGCTTGGGCCTCTGGTCCACCTGCAGGTTGCGGTCCATGGAACGTCGCATCAGGGCCTCGAGTCGCTCCTGTTCGTTGCGTTCCAAAACAGGAAAGAAAAGTGACTCTCTGACTGAGCTCTCGCTACGGCGGCGAGAGGACGGGGATGAGGCTGGCTGCTCCATGGCGACCACCTCTCCTATCCGTCTCTGGCTCTCCCTCTCTCCCTGTTCTTCCTCCTCGAATGCGTGCAAGCAAAATGACGAGGGCCTTGGCTTCTGCTTCTGCCTCTCTCTCTCTCTCTCCTGCACTCAGTGACTCTCTCTTTGTATCTCTCTCTCTCCTCCCAGGTGACTGTGTGTCTAAGAGAGCGTACAGCCAGACGGAGGAGAGAACGGCCATAACTCCACCCACACCCTCCCCCCTCAGCGGCTGACATAAACGGTGAGCACGCACACAGAGTGAGTATTATAATGACACAGGTTGCATCATTGACGATAAGGAAGCCTATATGTGTTTTCCTGAATTTCACTCTCTTTCTACCTCACTCCACTCTCTGTATTTCCTCTAATCGGTATAACCTTGTTTCTTCCTCTGATTTTAACATTTTGATTGAAAGCACTGATGTTTTACACATGTAAAATATACAATTTTGTACAGTCATGGACAAAATTATTGGCACCCTTGGTAAATATGGGCAAAGAAGGCTGTAAAAATAAACCTGAATTGTTTCTCCTTTAGCTCTTTTAGTCAAAAATTCAGCAAAATTCAAACATTTCAATAAAGTTAAACAATTTAAAGTGAGGTGGAATATAACTTTATGAAAAATACACCCTGGTCACAATTATTGGCACCCTTAGAAATTCTTATGAGTAAATTATCTCCTAAATATATTTCCATTGAAATTTCCAATTTCTTAGCACACCAAGGTGACTGGAAACATGATGTTGTCCAGACATGATGTCTTGGTGCACAGATGAATAAATGTTAGTAACACAAAGCCCCAAACAACCTAATCATTCATCACAATGGGTAAAACCAAAGAATATATTTCTGATGTACAGCAAAAGATTGTTGATATTTACACAATACGAAGTGGCTTTAAGAAAATACTTAAAACATTAAATATTCTCATTTCCAACATTAGGGAAATAATTAAGAAGTTTTAATGGACTGGAGATGTTAAAAATCTGCTTGAAACATGATGTGTGTCAATATTGTCTTAATGTGCAGCAAAGAGAACAATTTAAGTGGCCAAATACTCTTCAAAGATCACAGATGGAAAATTGCAGAAATCAGTTGAATTTTAGTGTCAGAAAAAAATATTAAAAATAAAGGAAAACTGCACCTCCATCACAACAAGTCATTTCAGACACTGTTCAAGAAACAAATCATCTGCTCTCATGCAAAAACAAACTGCACCATATTAATTTACCATATTGGAACTTCAGCCAGGACTGGCTTTTATTGCCATATGAAATGAGAATTTTCTTTTTTGGAGCTAGAACACATTAAAGGTTTGGTGCACACAGGGATAAAAAAGTGCCCCATGTCCACATTTAAATATATCACCAGATGTTCTTTTTTGTGGACCTAATTTTACACCAAAGGTCCTAGACATCTTGTTCAGATACAGGCCATCATGTTTTATATCAAATACCAACAGATAAAAAAAGGTAAAACTGACTTGCTCAGTTAGAAATATTATAATGGGTCATGGTTAGATCTTCCATCACCACATTGATTCAAAACAAACATCAAAATCAACACAAAAACTGGTCACTGAACACAAAATCAAGATTCTGCCATAACCATCCCAATTCCCTGACCTGAATCCTATGGAAAATGAGTGGGATAAACTGAAGAAGAGTGAGCACCAACATTTGAAGTATCTGGAGAAATTCTGTATGGAGGAATAGTCTAAAATCACTTTCCATATATTCTCAAACCTCATCAGGCATGAAGGGGGAAAAAAATCAGAGCTGTTTTTCATGCAAATGGAAGTTGCAGAAAGTTTTGAATACAAGGGTGCCAATAATTATGGCCAGGGTGTATTAGAGAAAACAATTTATTTTATAATATTATATTCCCCCCACTTAAAATTGTTTATTTTTAATGAAATGTTTGAACTTTGCAGATTTTTTTGACTAAAGATCAACAGGAGAAACAATGCAGATTTATTTTTACAGCCTTCTTTGCCCATATTTACCAAGGGTGCCAACAATTTTGTCCATGACTGTATATTGACCATTATACAAGTACACTACCAGTCAAAAGTATTTGAACAGTAAGATTTTTAAAATTTGAATTTATTTGATCCAAAAACAGATTGTGTATGTAAATGTGATTGTAAATGTAATTTATTCTTGTGATTTCCAACCTGAATTATTAGCATCATCACTCCAGTCACATGATCCATCAGTAATCATTCTAATATTCTGATTTGCTGTTCAAAAAACATTATGTTGAAAACAGCTGAGTAGAATCTTTGATGAATAGAAAATCTAGAAGAACAGCATTTATCTGAAATTGATTTTTTTTGTAACATTATAAATGTCTTTATCATCACTTTTGATCAATTTAGAGCATCCTTGCTAAATTAAAGTATTAATTTCTAGAATTTCTTTCCAATAAATAATAATTTAAAAAAATTATAGTGACTCCAAGCTTTTGAATGGTATAGTGTGTAATGTTACAAAAGCTTTTTATTTAAATTCTGCTTTCTATTCATCAACGAATCCTGAAAAAATGTACTAACTCTTTCAAATATTGATAATAATAATAAATGTTTCTTGAACAGCAAATCAGCATTTTAGAACGATTTCTGAAGGATCATGTGACACTGAAGACTGGAGTAATGATGCTGAAAATTTAGCTTTGATCACAGGAATAAATTACATTTTAAAATATATTCAAACCGAAAACAGTTATTTTAAATAGTAAAAATATTTCAAAATTGGAACTTTTTTTGCTGTACTTTTGGTAAAATAAATGGAGGCTTGGTGAGCTCAAGAGACTTTTTTAAAAAACATTAAAACTCTTTTGACTAGCAGTATACACAGGAACTGACCGCCCAAGGTCACTGATTTTCTACATAGCTGCTCTAGTTTATCTTATTTCACTTTGTACCTTCTTTGTTTATGATAAAAAAAAAACTATTTACAAAGAGATTCCTTGTGAAAAAGAAGAGCACTTAAAGAGACAGTTTACCCCAAAATGAAAATTTTGTCATTATTTACTCACCCTCATGTCGTTCCAAACCTGTATTAGTTTCTTTCTTATGTGGAACATAAAATAAGATATTTTGAAGAATACTGATAATCAAACAGCTGACGTTCCCCATTGACTTTCATAGTATTTCTTTCCATACTGTAAAAGTCAGTGGGGACCAACAACTGTTTGGTTCTTCAAAATTCTTCGAAATACCTTCTTACACAGGTTTGGAACTACATGAGGATGAGTAAATGACGACAGAATTAAATTTTTTGAGCGAACTAGCCCTTTAACTGTATTGCACTTGTAGTGTACTTCAAATCTTAAAAGTATATATTTTTGTACTGCACTTGCAGATAATTACAGAGACTGTTTCCCAACAAAATTAAATGCACGTGCACTTGTAATAATGTCAAATAAAAGATTTGACTTCATAATACATACTGAATCATAGTATTAATAATCGTGTCATGTTTTTAAATACTTATTTTGACATGTTGAATAATATAGCACGTGTAAAATATTTGATTATAATTTGAAACTGTTGTGTTTTATTCAATACAAGTTTCAATAGAAAGGACATTAAAGTATTTGGTTTACCATAAATGCTTGTTAATATATTCAGCAGTACAATTTAACCTTTCAAAGACAATAAATGTAATTATTACATTACATAAAGATGCACTTAAGTCCTACGTAAGGGAGTGAAAAAAATGCTAACTCAACTAATTACATTCCGCATCAAATTAAAATACAATACATTTTAATTTAATTGCAATTATGTAATTAAGTGACTGAAAACATTACATTCAGTTTGTGCTTAATTATAATGTTTTTATTTATGTAATAAGTGCTTTGTTTATAAGTGTACTTCTTTTTCACTAGAGATCACCCAACAATCAACATTCTGTCCTCATTTACTCACAATCATGTCATCCCAAACCCCATGATGTTATTCAGTCCATGGATTTAAAAAGGCAGATTTTCAGAGAACATTCTAGCTGCTCTTTTCCATATAATGAAAGTGAATGGGGACTAAGACTAACAAGGTCTAAAATCACAAACAACCACCATGAAAGTATTATAAAAGCAGTTCACATGACTTCTGAGATATTCCAAGTATTCTGAAGGCGTACGGTAGCATTGTGTGATAAATCGATTGAAATTCAAAGCCATTGTTTCTCACAAAGACACATTTATAGTGCTTCTTTGTCATCTTGTAGCTTAAAGGGATAGCTCACCCAAAAATGAAAATTAGCCCATTATTTACTCACCCTCCAGGCATCCTAGGTGTGTATGACTTCCTTCTTTCAGACGTATCCTACGGTGGCCGAGAGAGCTCAACGCGCTGCAAACTTAAGAAAACACATGCAAACAGAAAAAACGACAACAAATTAAGAAAACATCTTCATCAGTTTGACAACACAGGCGCTGCAAATCCTCGCAATGCAAACACAAATACGGAAACGCGCTGCAAATTCTCACAACACAACCAAACTCAGAAACGCGCTGCAAACACAGGAACGGGCTACAAACTAACAAAAACGCGCTGCAAATAGCACGGTCCACAACGGAAATGTTTCAGGGGGACCTCAAAAAGTGACGAACCCATCTGGGACCTGATTATTTATATCACTATCACTTTTCAGTGACACTATACTATTACTAAAAGGTGATAGTTCACCGACAACACCTCTGCTCTGACCAACAGCCACTGAACAAATAATCAGGTCCCAGATGGGTTCGTCACTTTTTGAGGTCCCCCTGAAACATTTCCATTGTGGACCGTGCTATTTGCAGCGCGCTTTTGTTAGTTTGTAGCGCGTTCCTGTGTTTGCAGCGCGTTTCTGAGTTTGGTTGTGTTGTGAGAATTTGCATTGCGATTCCGTGTTTGTGTTTGCGTTGCGAGGATTCGCAGCGCCTATGTTGTCAAACTGATGAAGATGTTTTCTTAATTTGTTGTTGTTTTTTCTGTTTGCATGTGTTTTCTTAAGTTTGCAGCGCGTTGAGCTCTCTCGGCCACCGTAGTATCCAAATGGAGTTATATAATAAAAAATTATCCTGGCACTTCCAAGTTGTAAAATGGCATGGGCGGGTGTTTCTTTTCATCAGTCCAAAACAAGTCCAATAAAGTGCATCCATCAATAATAAAAAGTGCCTCACATGGCTCCGAAGGGTGAATAAAGGCCTCCTGTAGCGAATCGATGCATCAAATCGAATATCCATATTTAAATAAAATGCTAACTGGTCAGACATGGAAGCCCTTTCGGACCTAGGGTGTTGGTGTTGCGCATGTGCCGATGAGTCTCGAACAAACCAACATTTGTTTACAGAAGCAAAGGAAGCAAAGTCTCCTTACTTTCGCAAAGGAAAATCAGTTTCCTCTTGGCTTATATCGAAATCCTCCGACATTTTTCTTTACAAATCCTCATTTTGTACATCGTGCTGTGTTTACCTCTCTCGTCATACGTCATCCGGCCGGAAAGGCTTTCGTGTATGACCAGTTGGTGCAAGCTAGATTAAGGTGATTATTATGTTTTAAATATGGATATTTTTCTTACAAAAATGCATTGATTCATTACAGGAGAGGCCTTTATTACCCCCCGGAGCCGTCTAAGGCACTTTTATTATGGATGGATGTGATTTATTGGACTTGTTTTGGACTGATTAAGAGAAACACCCACCTATTGCCATTCTAAAGTTTGAAAGTGCCAGGGTTATTTTTAATATAACTCCGATTGGATTCGTCTGAAAGAACAAAGTCATATGCACCTAGGATGCCTGGAGGGTGAGTATATAATAGGCTAATTTTTATTTTTGGGTGAACTAACCCTTTAACAGATTCAGTCCCTATTCACTTTAATTATAAGGGAAATCACAAGGCAGGTTATTATTTTTTTAAATATACCTTTTGTTTTCCACAGAAGTCAGCCAGTGAATAAAGGTGAGTATATAATGATTACTCATCATAATTTAGCCAAGAATGCAGTTATTATCACAAAATAAACTCTTGGTGGATGATGCAAACCCTCTCTTGCATCTTACTTTCTCCTCTCACATCTCATTATTTTTTCATTCGATTAATCTTATGAAGAAGAAATAACGTGATGAATGGTTATGAGCGTGCATAAAACTAGGTGGCTCATGCTGCATATTCTCTGCAGGTGGACGTAAGGAGGCCAGGCTACTGCTACAGATTTGATACCACTGCAGAGGAGCCAGAATTAATTTCAATCCAAACGCCTGCCAAGATCAGAATCGTCCGAGCTACGGCTAGACATAATAGAGGCAGCACTACCATACCAGAACACAGAAACAGCACCACACCCTGCACACAATGATCTACTCTGCCTAACTACAGGCTCTAACTACAGTTAGCAGGCATCTTAAGCACACCGTATTGTACAGTACATTTCCTTCTAGCTTCTTCAAACACGCCCTTACTATGACACACCACACATTTTTAGAGTAATTTGATTTGTACACGTCAGAATGAATATCGGGAACAGTGAGGTCATTTGATCAGTCCAGAGAGAGTCACCAATCATTGGAGCATCTGTCTGGGGGTGGCTAGTTTTCAATCAATATAAACAAAGACTTCGCTCTCCTGCTAAGACAAAGCTCAGTGCCACAAGGTGGGAAGTCTAAGACATTAAATTCAACGTGAATAAAGATTAACTACGCACAGGTTACAAAACCTATTCCATTTTATAAAATCTAACCAGAGTAAAAATGTCAATGTGTGATGTCACCATCACAAATTGAGATTATATTTGAGATAATATAAATAGCTACTGCCAGCTTTGTGTTGTGTTTTTGCATATTTTCAGCTCAAATCTGTTACTTTTCAACCTTTTATATCAATATGTGAGCCTGGACCACAAAACCAGTCTTAAGTAGCATGGGTATATTTGTAGCAATAGCTAAAAATATATTGTATGGGTCAACATTATCAATTACCAAAAATCATTAGGATATTAAGTATAGATCATGTTCCATGAATATATTTTGTAAATTTCCTACCATAAATATTTCAAAACTTAATTTTTAATTAGTAATATGCATTGCTAAGAACTTGCAATTTTCTCAGAATTTTGACTTTTGATTTATTTTTTCAAATAGCTGCATCTAAAAAATGTACCCTTATGACTGGTTTTGTGGTCCAGGGTGACATATATGAAAAATAATGGAATGACTTCCTACACATAAATAATTGCAGTTTTGCTGTGGCTTAAAGATGTTGTGTGTCATTTTTGTGATATAAGTAAAAAGGCAAATAATCCAATCAGATTTCCCAAATGCTTTGTGAATCTTCCATTGTTTGGAAGAAAAGTAGTCCCGCCCCAAACTCGCACCATTGGTTGATGTTGTTGTCTCAAGATCAAGGAGTCAAAGTTTAGCATAGATACAGACTATAATATAATGAAATATTAGCAATATACTGTAAATACAATACCGTTCAAAAGTTTAGATTGGCAAGATTATTAAATGTTTTTTTTTTTTGAAAGACAACTCTTCTGCTCAACAAGGTGGCATTTATTCGATCGCAAATACAGTAAAACCAGGAATATTGTGAAATATTATTAGTTTCAAATTATTTTTCCTATGTTAATATATTCCCGTGATGGCAAGGCTGAATTTTCAGCAGCCATTACTCCAGTCTTCAATGTCACATGATCCTCTAATATGCTGATTTGCTGTTTAAGACACATTTCTTATTATTATCAAAGCTGAAAACAGCTTAAAATTTTTGTACAAACGGTGATTCAGGCATCTAATATGAACGATTAATAGAAATTGTAAAATTTGTAAGACAAATGTCTTTACTGTCACTTCTGATGAGTTCAATGCAACCTTGGAATAAATGTGCTAACATGTTATTATACATTAACAAATATGTTAATATATGTATATATGTGTATTAATTTCTTTAAAAAAAAAAGAGTAGTAGTGCATATTACTTATTACTTACATTATTACTTATATGTTTCCATATCTGCTGCATTTGACTCCAAAAACTGTATTTTAACATATTTTTAAAGCTAAACATCACACACACCACCTTAAAGATTAAACAAACTGGATTGAAAAATAAACAGAAAGAAACTACGCATAATAAAAATATAATTTTATGGTAACACTTTACAATAAGCTGTTAACTTGTTAACATTAGTTAATGTATTAACTAACATGAACAAACAATAAACAGTACATTTATTACACTATTTATTAACCATTGTTAATGTTAGTTATTTGTTAATGTTAGGTAGTAAAAATACAGTTGTTCATTGTTAGTTCATGTTAATTCACAGTGCATTAACTAATTAACAAGCAACTTCTAATTTTAATAATGCATTAGTAAATGGTTCATTCTTAGTTCATGTTAACTAAAGTAATTAAATAATGCACCTTATTGTAAAGTGTTATCAATTTTATCATAATATTACAAACTATAAAATCCAAAATAATAGAAAAAATCCTTTATATCTGCCCTACTGGTAGATACCCCAAAAAGAATAAAGTCTGGTTGTAACCCCTGACCTTTTCCTCCTCCACACGCTGCCTTCTTTTCTCCTCCACGGCGGATCGACGGAGCATCTCCTTTTGCCGCTGCTCCTCCAGACGCCTGCCTCGCTCCACCACTGAGCGTTCATACTGCTGCTGCGCACGCTGTTCCTTCTCCAAGAGAGCTCGCTCCCGCACAGCTAGACACACGGTGGGGGTGGACACGGGTAAGTCTATAGATTGCCCTGATACAGGAAAGGCCAAGCCTCTCCCTACCTGCTGACAATACTGATTCATTTGCGCTAAGCACTTAGTGGTATTATCAGAAGTCTTCCGATGCTCAAGAGCCATCGGAATTAGTGATGAATGGAGCAGTAGTCTATTGCCCTGGAATAACCCTCTGCTTTAATTTATCCACAAGACTGCCACAAAATCCATTTAGGATGATACTAAAGCAATGTTTTAGACAATTCTGAAAGGAACATATTATCAGTAATAACTGAGTAAAGACTTGGAGCTTACCTTGGCTCCTATCTTTTTCCTCTCTTCGTTCTTTGGCCAGTCGAATTCTGTCTTTTTTTGTGCCTCCATCTTTGAGAAACAAAACTAAATGTTAAAATGCAAATAAACCGTGAGCACACCTTTAGTAACCAAATGTTCTAGTCCCTCAATGTCCAGGTTATAGCCCTGTTACAAGCGGGCGGAAACCATTGGCTTTAATTGTGTAATGGTATGCAAATATATGCAAAGTCAAAATGCTCAAAGGGAACACAAACAGGATTTTTCGTAAAGTGATTTTCCACATTTCACAGCAGAGCCTGTGGCACAGTCTGTCGGATTACCGTTGACTTCAAATGTAAAGCACATTTGACAAAGCACTTTTTTTTAAGGAAAAGGCATTTATATAGTATACAGTATGCATTGTTAAATCATTATCAAACACATTTATTCTGACCTAAAAATAGCTAATAGCCTGCAGTAGAAACCAGGGCTAGTTGTCATGAGGACAGTATATCTGTATAACTATAATATTTTGAGTACAATTAAATGTGTTTTCCACTGTTGTGATTTTGTATGTTAGTTTCAACTATATTTTTGCAAATTGTCTTAAATAAGAATTTCTGGACTGTTTAATATGCTACACATTTTTTAAATTTGTCTCCTAAAACAGTAGTTTAATATTTTTACTGTTTCTTGAATTGTTTTACATGCTTCATGGCCGTTTTACTGTGTAAATTTAACTGAAACGCCTATAATAGGCTGCAAAATAGCAGGTACTAATTTGCTCCATGCTATTAGGGCATGTTGTCATAAAGGCATTTTAATAAACAGTAGAAATGTACAATAGTGTTTTTTGTAGTTAAGATTTTAAGGTATGTGCATAAACAGAAATTTAACAAACTCTGCAGAATTTAGTGACATAAACAGTGTGACAGCCCCCGTATATATATATATATATATATGTGTGTAGCTAACACAATAAAAACATGATAACAATAAAAAACATGATTTTTGAAAATAAAAAAAACAAGTTATCTGTTACTCTTCATATATATATATTTACTGGCATAAACAGTGTGACAACTATCCCTGGTCTTCCTTGCCTATATTATAAAATCACACGTTTTTATAAAAATTAAAATAACAAATCAATAATTTTCAAAAAAAAAAAAAAAAAAAATTTCATTGTGCATTCCAATTAATCTCAATCAAACTGCAGTTGGGTTATTTTGACTAAGTAAAAATAACTAAAAAAGACAGCTAACTAACACAATAAAACACAATAAAAACGATAATAATATAATATAAAAATAATAATAACAATTAAATAATTTTCAAAAATCATGTTTTTTCTTTGTGCATTTCAATTAATCTCTGCAGTTGGGTTATTTTGACTAAGTAAAAATAACTAAAAAAGACAGCTAACTAACACAATAAAACACAATAAAAAATTACATAAAAAATTTAAATAAAATAAAAATAATAATAACAAATAAATAATTTAAAAAAATCATGTTTTTTTTATTGTGCATTCCAATTAATCTCAGTCAAACTGCAGTTGGGTTATTTTGATTAAGTAAAAATAACTTAAAAATACAGCTAACCAACACAATAAACAAAATAAAAAAATAATTGTCAAACATCATGTTTCTTCATTGTGCATTCCAATTATTATCAATCAAACTGCAGTTGGGTTATTTTGATTAAAGTATTTGATTGAAGAAAAAACACAATAAACTAACACAATAAAAACATAACATAAAATAATAAAAAAACAATAATAATAACAAACAATTGTCAAAAATCATGTTTTTTCATTGTCGCAATCAAACTGCAGTTGGGTTATTTTGATTAGGTAAAAATAACAAAAAAAAAAAAAAACAGAACAATAAAACAGAAAAAGAAAAAAAACAACAAAGAAATAATTTTCAAAAATCATGTTTTTTCATTGTGAATTCCAATTAATCTCAATCAAACTGCAGTTGGGTTATTTTGATTAAGTAAAAATAACTAAAAAATATACAGACACAAAAATAAATTGAAATCCTTTAAAGTTGTTCAAATGAAGTTCTTAGCAACGCATATTACTAATCAAAAAAATAAGTTTAGTTACATTTACGGTAGGAAATCTACAAAATATCTTAATGGAACATGATTTTTGGTATAAAAGACAAATCGATCATTTTTAGTTTTGACCCATACAATGTATTTTTGGCTATTGCTACAAATATACCTGTACTGGTTTTGCGGTCCAGGGTCACATAAATGCAAATATATGTTTTCGCACGCGCACTTTTGCATGCTGTACATTGCAAAAACGTCTATTTCCTTTTGGTAAGGGTTACGCACTCTTCACCTGGACAGGTCAGATTTAGGTTTCCCATCCTCCTCTCATCTCAGCAGCCTGTTTCCATGACAACAGCTCACTTTCCCGGTTATCCGTCCCTCAATACTGTCAAATCTGGGTGAGGCTTATTTTCATGGAATGAAAACATAACATAAAATAACATAATGTACCTGTCAGGTTTTCCACGATGGTGGCCATTTCCAGCTTATCTGTGAGAGCTTTCCAACGATCAATATCCGAATGACATTCCGTCCAAATACATTTATTATCAATGTCTATTTAAAAAAAAAACGCGACGGAAAACTACAGTTTCACCTCAGGTTTGCTTCATCCCAATACCATCACGGTCTCCGACTAGATAACTAGCGAAGTCTGAAAGCAGAGCCACGAGAGCGCGGGGTTCTGATAAATTATAACACGCTCGATCAATTGCCGCGTGCACGCGCGCGTAAGCAATGCACCCACGAGCAAGGCATTACGTCATAGTTTACAATGCGCTATATATGGAAAGCTCAGCAGCTGAGCACAAGGCAGAAATTTACAATTTCCCCCCCCTGGAGACGTTCAATTAAACGTGCCTAGAAATATATAGTGATCACAAAGGGAAACACAGGATGTCGTTTATCTAATTAACAATGGCCATTGTAATTCTAAGGTAAAGACTGCTCAAATATGCATGAAATGATATATGCATGAAAAATGTGCACAATTAGATTCTCTAAAGAGAAGAGTGTGATTTTAACCACAAACCAAATATGCCATTATGGTATATATGGTCTATTTTCACACCACAGCTTTATCCTCCAAACTTAACATCTGAGCATGTAGACGCATGTGCTATAGGCTTCCTTTGTTTTTCACACTGCAACACACGTGATGAGGCGAAACACAGTGACTAATATCACTGAAGCCTATGGCTAGAGTCACTTACTATAAATATACTGCATTTTTTATACTTACATAACTCAAAACACCTGCAACACTAAATATAATATATTACCATATCATTTTGTACATTTCATAAACACCGGAGGTACAAAATTGGTGAATAGTAGCAAAATAATATTTAGGTCGATGACTGATATTTCAAAGGCTTCAAATACACATTTGTAGGATTTTGAATGTTGTTGAATTTTATTTCAAAATCACAGGTTTTCTGATCAAAAGCAGCAGAGGACAAAAGCAACCATCATAAGCTCATCAAAACAATACACCTAAAATTAACAAGATATAACCAACAACCACCATACTCATTCAAAAGGGCCATTCTGCAAGAATACACTCAATAAACTCTCAATTCTTGCATTAGGTAGCCTATTTGCATACAAAAATACTTCCTTGTTCTAGATATTTGCTTTGTGAGCTTCATTTTAGAAAGTAAAAAAAAAAAAAAAAATCAATTTTCATCTTACAAATATTTCAGTTGCTGATGCTTACTGTAGTTTAGTATCAAGCTATTACGTTGCAACTCTGAGTAACAACTGTGAAGTAATACATAGAGCTTCAAGATCAGTTGTCATAAATTCAGCAGCCCTGTAAAATGAGTAGCAATTATCATCATCTGAAGTAGACAAGAAGAACACAAAAGAAAAATAGGATGGATTAAAACAAAGAGCTAATCGGAATAAATGCATCGTCCAATGCATGACCAGTAAATCATAAGAGACTTCAAAAACATTCAAAAAGACAAGAGGCAAGAAGTTCTAGAGGTATCGGCTTTTACCATAAGATATCACTCACCTTTACAGAGCTTTTAAACATGTCTATTAGGATACAGACTGCAAGACCAAACATAAAATGGTTATCTTTTTATTGCGAATCCATAGATTCTGTACTGTAACTAAATTCCACTTGATGTGAAATCATTATAAATACATTAAAAGATAACAAAATGGATTGAAGGTGACAATGCAGTCATGTGTTTAGTCAGAGAAACCTAAAACTTGAGCCTCCGTGTACATAATGTTGGAGGGGCGACTTTAGGGGGGGGGGGGGGTGTAAGGATATTGTCGCTTCTGGATGAGAAACATTCACTTCCCAGCGTCTTTTCTTAGATCTAGGGAAGAAATATGATATTGTCAGAACAAAACATGGCACAACAAAAAATGCTGAGTTTTTAAATTTGATCTTAAACTTCAGATGAATACTGTACTTACATCATCAATGTCCTCATCATCATCACCAATATCATCGAACTGAATCTCGTCGTCATCACCAGGCCCGAAGGTATCAGTCTCGTTGATTTTGGCTGCAATGCAACAACAGTAAGAATTTAATGACGTGACATTTAATACAGTGCAGCTAAAAGATCAGCATATTGCGAGCCAAGAACCTCCATTCGTCAAGAATCATTTCTCAGATTAAATATACTCACCGTGTTCTGGAAGCTCTCCATAGGCTTTCAGACTCCGAGCCTCATCAGCATTATACTTCAAAATGACGTCTGCTTTGTTATCCTGTTAAGACATTTCAGATGTCAGTTATTAACTCTATACAAAGCCACTATATCAAAGAACATTAGTTTCAGCAGCACTATGAATCTTATTTTTAAACGAGAAAAGCTTAATGGTAAAATACGTTAAACAAACGATATTTATATATAAATAAGTGAATCATTTGTATTTATACACTACAAGCCAAAAGTTTTTGAAGATTTTTAATGTTTTTTTTTTTTAAATAAGTCTCTTCTGCTCACCAAGCCTGCATTTATTTGATGCAAATTACAGTAAAACAAAATAACTGTTTTCTATTTGAATATATTTTAAAATGTAATTTATTCCTTTGATTTCAAATCTGAATTTTTAGCATCATTTCTCCAGTCACATGATCCTTGAGAAATCATTCTGATATTCTGATCTGCTGCTCAAAAACATTTATTATTATTACTATTATGCTGAAAACAGCGGAGTAAAATTGGTTTAGGTTTCTCCTAATTTCTAAAAAAAAAAAAAAAAAAAAAATTGACTCTTGAGTTTTTGAATGGTATATGTTACAAAACCTTTTTATTTCAGATAAATGCTGATCTTTGTATCTTTATATTCATCAAAGAATCCTGAAAAAAGTGCTCAACAGTTTTAAATAGATTATAATAGTAATAAAAAATGTTTCTTGAACAGCAAATCAGCATATTAGAATGATTTCTGAAGGATCATGTGACACTGAAGAATGAAGTAACAATGCTGAAAATTTAGCTTTCATCAAAGGAATAAATTACATTTTAAAATATATTCAAATAGAAAAGTTATCTTAAATAGTAAATATCTTTCAGAATGTTACTGTTTTTCGGATCAAATAAATGCAGGCTTGGTGAGCAGAAGAGACTTCTTTAAAAAAACATTAGAAATCTTACTGTTCAAAAACTTTTGACTGTAGTGTAAAGCTATATTCATACAATATATACTTATATAAAAAAAATAATATTTAAACTCCTTTATCACATGAGTATAATATGTTTTTTATTATTATTTTATATATTATATTATATTATATTATAAATAAATATTGAACAAACAAACTTGTCTGTCCATAAATGTATACATATAAATCATTCAATTATAAAAAATAATTCAGCTATAATTAATTATTTAAGAGTAATTATGAGCAAATACTTAAACAAACCTGGTAGTCCCTTAATCCAATGAGTATAATGTCTGACGTGTTAATCCACACCTAAATTTGAAAATTAAAAATAACCACAAATAAGACTCATTCGTATTTCCTGTTAAAGAACAATATTAACATTTTAAGCAGTTTACATTCCATTTCAGAACATTTTGCCCTTTGCTGAAGTTTCCAGCAAGCAAAATTCCATACCTAAAATTAGTTACATCAATTAGATTCATCAAACAATAATGCTGATTGCCTAAACATTTGTCAGTGCAAACAGCCAAGCTCATTCACAAAGTGATGGAATGCTGAATCTGCATTCAGCCTGAACTCTAAAGCCTCACAGACTGCATCTGTAAAGTGCACCTTTTTCCGGAGCTTTCCTCGGATGTGACAAAGCCGCTTGACTCCATCAAAACACATGGCCTCCAACCTCCCGTTTCCCAACATCTTGATGACCTGAGCATACTCTAGAAGATAGAAGAAGCTTTTTAAAAGCAGATAATGTGTTTTCAAATGAAGGCAGTGCCTTGACATCATGGATGTTCATTTTATGTAAGCGTATTACAACACACCTTGTCCATCCTCTTTAAACACCAGCTCTCTTTTCTCAGATTCATTCTCGTTCTTACCACGTCGCCGATTCTTTCCTCCTTTACCTGGATACAACGAAATAAAATGCGATTAGACACAATCATACATTTGGGAAAATGCCATTTTATTAACACACCACAGATTCTTATGACAATAACGAATTGTTGCCCAATGACTGAGCAAAGTACACATATTCAGCATAGCTGTTACATGAATGACGTCTTAAACTATTCTTAATTAGTCGGCAAATTTAGCATGTATAACCCTTTTAACAAATATTAGCTTAATAAATAACTGTAAAAAAAATGTTTAAGCAGGTAAAGATCAAAATACGTTTGACTAGTCTGTTATTAACATTATCCATATGTACCTGCGTAACACATATAGCGGCCCAACCCATCCCTTTCATTACCTGACAGCAGTTTTTATTTCGTATTATGAACTTAAAGGTATTAAACACAGAAGCAAAAACAAATTCAACTGCCAAAAGTAAAAATCAAACATTGACGATGAACGGCAACATTCAATATGAGGCGCACCAGCTCACGTTATCTTGTTTGCTAAATTCAAAGCTAACATCTCACACGACTGTCTTTAGAAACCATCATACCTTTATTTTTCGGCATGTTCTTTTAACGACGTCGACGGCTCTCGTTTAATGTTCAGAAACGTTAGGCAGTTATAACAATATGTCAAATATTTTACTTCTCAAGCGTGCTGTTGCGAGCAGATAAACGCCGCTAGCGAGAAAAGCTGACAATGGCGCATGCGCAGATTGCCTCTTTCAACAGCGCAAAACTTTATTTACAAATGCAGTCAGCTCAGATATAGAATATGATTTTTATAGGAGTGACTAAATTTAATGTATTATTATCTAATACGATATCATACATTATATACAAATAATATGATTAATTAATTTTAATGTGTCAGAGAAACTAAAACATGTATAGATGTAAACAAGCATCAAAGTAGAGTTTTAAAGATGGGCTTGATAAAAAATACAATTAAAGTAAAAAGGGTAGACGAGGTAGGGGAGGTAGGGTGATAATGATATACAAACGTATCACATAAGAAATTGTCCACATAATATTGAATTAAGCTTTAATAATTTATTAGCTAACCAAACACAAAGCTTCCGCCAAGAAAAATTATCAAGCATATAGCACTGACTGAAGTTGCCCTGAATGTCGTGACTGACCAATCAGAATCAAGCATTCCACAGTACCGTGTAATCATTTAAAGCACAGTTATCGAATAAGCATGTGTCCACTGTTCTCTATTATAGATCAGTGCATGTGTCCTATTTTGTGTTCTAAACTCCTGAAACATTGGTATCTCATTTTAGAGAGCAGACAATGCAATTTATTGAAGAAGTAAATTAGATCTGTAAGTGGGGGTGAGTGTGTGAAAAAATTCTGACATAATCCCCTTTGTAATTGCTGGCATTTTTCAGAAGTAACTGTAATTTAATTACAATTTTTTTTCTTAGTAACTGTAACTAATTACAGTTACATTTATTTTGTAATTAAATTACGTAATTCCGTTACATGTAACTAGTTACTTTCTATAAAATATGAGGTTTTGTCCTCCTATCCGGTAGGTGGCGACATTATCGTAATTAACGTGTGTGATGTCTCTGAAGAAACGGGAATGCGGTTTGTTTTGAATATCTGTTCCCGTACTCTATATTTAAAAATATAGTGTCTCAAAGTGTTAAATGGATTGAATGCACTCTAAATGCAAATGACATATTGTTTATAGTCTAAACATTCCGCATCAAAGCTCAAACTACTTATATCGTAAACATTATGCTACATAAATGTGTGGTAGGTGGTTGTCCGAACCGATCGGACTCCATTATTCATTATATGTTACCTGAGGATCCGAAAAGACGCAGCCTGTGGTTAAAGTTTATTGAAGACAATAAAACTGATGGGGAAGATGCGACCTCTTCATGTCGGGTGTGCGGGGATCATTTCTCTGAGGAGAACTACTTCAAAATGGATCTGGGTTACACCACATGTATGATACTAAGCGTGGATGCTGTTCCTACAGTACATACTGTGAGTCGACCATCTGAGACTGAAAGGGAAATACAGGTAGGAAATTAATTTTGTTTATTTATATATAATATAATTACACTTAAAGTACAGCTACATTTAATTATCGTTATATAATATAAATGAAATGTAATTTTTTATAATTAAACAATCCTGTTATACTTTTTAAATATATAAATGAATATAAAATCTATCTATCTATCTAAATATTTTTGTCATCTGTATATTAAATCTTTCTGTCTATCTATCTATAAAATGTCAGTAAATCTGCATATATAAAATATCTATCTGTCTGTCTGGCTATATATATACAGTCAAGCCCAAGACCCCTGTCAAATTCTGACTTATGGCTACTTTTATTCAAACAGAAATTTTTTATTATTATTTTTTGACTGGAAATGACACAGGCGTCTCCCAAAAGATAATAAGACAATGTACAAGAGGCATCATTGTGGAAAAAAATATTACTCATCTTTTATTGACATTTGTACAAAAAGTGGCATGTCCAAAATTATTCATACCCTTCTCAATAATCAATAGAAAAGCTTTTTTTTTGGCTATTACAGTAATCAAACGCTTCCTATAATTGCTGACCAGCTTTTTGTCTCCACTGGTATTTTTGCCCATTCATCTTTAGCGATGAGCTCCAACTCTTTCAGGTTGAAGTGTCTCCTTTGCAATCACCCTGATCTTTAGCTCCCTCCACAGATTCTCAATTGGATTAAAGTCAGGACTCTGGCTGGGCCACTGCAAAACATTAATGTTTTTGTCTGCTAACCAATTCTTCACCACTTTTGCTGTGTAGTTTGGGTTGATGTCGTGCTGAAATGTCCACTGGTGCCCAAGGCCAAGTTTCTCTGCAGACTGCCTGATGTTGTTGTTGAGAATTTTGATGTATTGCTCCTTTTTCATGGTGCTGTTTACTGTGATTAGGTTCCCTGGTCCACCGGCTGAAAAACACCACCAAAACATTAGGTTCCCACCACCATGTTTGACAGTGGGGATGGTGTTCTTAGGGTTGAAGGCTTCTCATTTAAGCCAAATGAAGGCTACATTATTGTGGCTAAACAATTCAATTTTTGTTTCATCCGACCATAAAACAGAAGACCAGAAGTCTTCTTCTTTGTCCAGATGAGCATTTGCAAAGGCCAAGCGGGCTTTTGTGTGCCTTATCTGGACAAGTGGTGTCCTCCTTGGTCTGCGTCCGTGGAACCCAGCGGTGTGCAGTGTCTGTGGACTGTCTGCCTTTAGATGTTGCCACCAGCAGAGCCCAGATTCATCAGGATGGCCTTGACGGTGATCCTTGGATTCTTTTTTACCTCTCTCACTATCCTCTTGGCCAGCACAGGTGTCAGTTTTGGCTTCCAACCACGTCCTTGGAGATATTTCACAGTGCAGAACGTCTTGAATTTTTTACTTTGCACTGTAGCCACTGGAACTTCAAAACATTTAGATATGGTCGTATAGCCCTTTCCTGACTTGTGAGCAGCCACAATGCACAGCCACAGGTCCTCAGTGAGCTCCTTTGTCTTAGCCATGACTGTCCACAAACCAACAGCAGAGAGCTTCTGTTTTTCACCAGTTGAGTTGATTAAAACAGCTGTTCCCAATGAATCAGGGTAATTAGGATGCTTTAGAACCGCTTGGACTATTTGGAATGGTATAGAACTTTGGATTTTCCCATAGACTGTGACAGTTTGCAAAGGGTATGAATAATTTTGGACATGCCACTTTTTCTTCAGATGTAAATAAAAGCTGAGAAATATTTTTTTCCACAATTATGCCTCTTGTACATCATCTTATTAACATTTGGGAGAAGCCTGTGTCATTTCCGGTCAAACAAAAAAACTTGCTGGTTGAATAAAAGTAACTTTAAGTAAGAATCTGCCAGGGGTATGAATAATTTCGGGCTTGACTGCATATATAAATGTATCTTTCTGTCATCTGTATAGAAAATCTATCCGTCTATCTATAAAATATCTATTGTTTGTAATACTATACAACATTATGTTTTATCTGACAGGAAGTTGAAGATGAGAGTGTTGAAGATGACACATGTAGAATCACTATTTCTGACACTGTTTCACTTGCTTGTGTCAAAGAGGAGCCTTTTGAATATGAGCTCAGTACCAACATGACACCTGGACAAGAGCAGAACCCCCCACTGGATGAGAGTGTTAAATATGAGGAGAGTGATCTGGCCGTTACAGAGGACGGCATTTCGACTGTAATTTTCGGGGTTAAAGGAAATCATGCCAGAAAGTATATCAGCTGTCTAACTTGTGGCCAGAGGTTCCGTAGTAGACGCAATCTAATGAAGCATCAACGGGCTAATCACACTAAAAATAAAAATGAATCTGAATTTAAAGAAAGGTTTTTTATTTGTTCTATATGTGGGGAGAAGTTTCAACAAATGAGTCTGCTTTTGCGGCATCGAGCCATACACACCAAGGAGAATCCCGAAGGGAGGTTCGTGTGCCAACATTGTGGAAAGGGCTTCCCCCATCAGGCATTTTTGAAAGCTCACCAGAAAGTTCACGAGGATGCAGAGTCAACCATGCCATTCACGTGCCACTTGTGTCCCAGACGTTTTGGCTACAAAGTTGCTCTCGTTGCTCACATGAAACATCACTCATCTAAACTCACGTGCGCCTGCCCCGTCTGTGACAAGAGCTTTCAGTTCAGAGGTTCCCTCGTTCAGCATCTCAAATCATCTCATGCTGGAGAGAAACTCATGTGTACGACCTGCGATAAGGGTTTCCTAAGAGTCGATGGCTATGTCAAACACATGGACAAACACAACGTGATGACACCGTTCTACTGCGACATCTGCCAAATTTACTTCTCACAGCGAGGCTACGCGACACACATGCTCACCCATGAGCAGAAGAGCTGTCCGGAGCAGCATCAGCTTGATGAGTCTGTTGAGGACCAACTAAACGATACCGAAATAAGTCTTGTCAGTGTGAATAGCTCTGAGGAAGGAATAGATCCAGTGACTGAGGGGCAGGAAGAGGCCAGGATTGAGGCCCTCAGTGAAGATGAGATGGAAGATCTGTCTGGGAGTTTAGTGGATCCATCAACAGTTGAAGATGTGGAGTCTGAAAATATGGTTGTGGAAAAGGAACTTCCCGAAGATAATCATGAAGAGAAGGAGAAAACCGAGAACAGCTCTGGCACACAATGAGATCTCAGTCTGAACAAGTATTAAACAAGTACTGTACAATAAATGACATAGTTGTTTTTTTTTAATAGTTTTGTTTACCCAAGGTGAAAACTCTCATTTGTTTTTCTTTCACTAGTCAGGTTTATGGTTAAACCTAAAGCCCAAATTCTGTTGAAATGTTAGTTAATTAAACTAAATATTGTAGGCAGACTTTTGTATTTTTTATTTTTATTTTTTTACAATTTTACAGAACATGTAACAATGTATTGTACATACATTTGATTGTCTTTATCATGTAGAAAATGTACGTCTCTGGGGTGTTAGTAATAATGTTTAGCTATTAATGTTTAGACATTCTTTAGACATTGTATGTGCATATTTATAAAGACAAATACTTTGTAAGATGCATTTCTTAAAAACAGTATTAAAATATCATGATTATTACTTCAAGACTGATTGTTGTGGACAAATTGTGAATTCACAAAAGTGACTTCAAAACAATTGAGCAAGTAATGATAACATACTAAACATGTATTACTTCATTCATCATTTATAAATAATTATTGATAAGTTATTATTAATAAGTGCTGTAATACTGTAAGGTCAGCTTACCTAATGAATTTGAACAAAGGTTGCTTTTCTGTAAAGTGTTATTCTAACAGTCAAAGTATTCAAAATTACGTTATTATCTCTCTGTCTGATTGTTTTTTTTTTATTTCAGACTCAGACAAAAATAAAGCATTAAATATAAACTATCTATTATGGATACTAAAATTAATATAGTAAAATTATTGCTTCATTCAAATTTTATTAATATTGTTCGAAATGCAATTGCAAATATTATGTGACTAAAACTAAAATGGTTCTATCGTGTCAGACGAGCACGTTCTGAGAGTCACAGAGTCTGTATCACATCTTAGGTATGTGCATTGATCAGTTGTGAATAAAAGTTAATTAAATATGATAAATGATGCACTCACCTGTCGTGCTCTAATTCACGTTAAAGATCAGAATGAGCATAGGACAAATGCTTGGCAAGATATGATTTGTTGCCTCCTGTGGCAAAACATGATTTATAGCAATGCTTGCCTACAGGTGCAGTAAGGTCAGTTCGTTCACCTTTATCATCTGTTTTGTATGCAAAATAATACCATATTTCCCTTCTACGGTTGTATTTAGTTACTGGTTACTGCGATGACGGATTTCATCATGTTTGATGATCAGACCGCGTTCTGTTGTCGCATTCACTCGTTTTCGCAGCAATTTGGGAATCACTGCCGCCTACAGGTGAACTTCGGAACAGCAACGTATGAAATACCGAAGTGGACAAAAGCAGGGCGGATGATTTTGTTGTCCACTCTCTTCTTAAAAAGAGAAAAAGATACAGAGAGGAATGGGAGAATACATTTTACACGCACCTCCTTATTAATGAGCTGCGGGATTATCCCGGGTGATTCAAAGTTTACTACAGGATGTCAGTAAACTTTGATGCTTTACTAGTGTTACTGAAGCCACATATTATAAAACTAAGACCAACCATTTCTGTGAACACAGTGTACAAGGACCTTCACGTGCTTTGTGCTGTGAGACGAAGTGGAGACGCAATTCTGTATTTTGGCGTTCGCTTGTACGGTGGCTCTGAACTGTCAAAACACCTCAAAATGCTTGCTACGGGTGCGAAAAGTGCAAAAAATCGAACCCGATGCGATTTTTTTTTGACGGACGAAAAATTCTGACTCAGCGTGCAATGACCTTTACTTTTTCTTGGAATTGTATGATACAAATTCTTACTTTTTTCTTGGAATTGTGTGATGCAAACCCACAATTCTTGCTTTTTCTATGAATTGCGTGATACAAATTCTTACTTTTTTCTTGGAATTGTGTGATACAAACCCACAATTCTTGCTTTTTCTATGAATTGCGTGATACAAATTCTTACTTTTTTCTTGGAATTGTGTGATAGAAACCCAAGATTCTTACTTTTTCTCGGAATTGCGTGATACAAATTCTTACTTTTTTCTTGGAATTGTGTGATAGAAACCCAAGATTCTTACTTTTTCTCGGAATTGCGTGATACAAATTCTTACTTTTTTCTTGGAATTGTGTGATGCAAACCCACAATTCTTGCTTTTTCTATGAATTGCGTGATACAAATTCTTACTTTTTTCTTGGAATTGTGTGATGCAAACCCACAATTCTTGCTTTTTCTATGAATTGCGTGATACAAATTCTTACTTTTTTCTTGGAATTGTGTGATACAAACCCACGATTCTTGCTTTTTCTATGAATTGCGTGATACAAATTCTTACTTTTTTCTTGGAATTGTGTGATAGAAACCCACGATTCTTACTTTTTCTATGAATTGCGTGATACAAATTCTTACTTTTTTCTTGGAATTGTTTGATACAAACCCACAATTCTTGCTTTTTCTATGAATTGCGTGATACAAATTCTTACTTTTTTCTTGGAATTGTGTGATACAAACCCACAATTCTTGCTTTTTCTATGAATTGCGTGATACAAATTCTTACTTTTTTCTTGGAAATGTGTGATAGAAACCCACGATTCTTACTTTTTCTCGGAATTGCGTGATACAAATTCTTACTTTTTTCTTGGAATTGTGTGATGCAAACCCACAATTCTTGCTTTTTCTATGAATTGCGTGATACAAATTCTTACTTTTTTATTGGAATTGTGTGATGCAAACCCACAATTCTTGCTTTTTCTATGAATTGCGTGATACAAATTCTTACTTTTTTCTTGGAATTGTGTGATAGAAACCCACGATTCTTACTTTTTCTATGAATTGCGTGATACAAATTCTTACTTTTTTCTTGGAATTGTGTGATAGAAACCCACGATTCTTACTTTTTCTATGAATTGCGTGATACAAATTCTTACTTTTTTCTTGGAATTGTTTGATACAAACCCACAATTCTTGCTTTTTCTATGAATTGCGTGATACAAATTCTTACTTTTTTCTTGGAATTGTGTGATACAAACCCACAATTCTTGCTTTTTCTATGAATTGCGTGATACAAATTCTTACTTTTTTCTTGGAAATGTGTGATAGAAACCCACGATTCTTACTTTTTCTCGGAATTGCGTGATACAAATTCTTACTTTTTTCTTGGAATTGTGTGATGCAAACCCACAATTCTTGCTTTTTCTATGAATTGCGTGATACAAATTCTTACTTTTTTATTGGAATTGTGTGATGCAAACCCACAATTCTTGCTTTTTCTATGAATTGCGTGATACAAATTCTTACTTTTTTATTGGAATTGTGTGATACAAACCCACGATTCTTGCTTTTTCTATGAATTGCGTGATACAAATTCTTACTTTTTTCTTGGAATTGTGTGATAGAAACCCACGATTCTTACTTTTTCTCGGAATTGCGTGATACAAATTCTTACTTTTTTCTTGGAATTGTGTGATGCAAACCCACGATTCTTACTCTTTCTCGGAATTGCGTGATACAAATTTTTACTTTTTTCTTGGAATTGTGTGATGCAAACCCACAATTCTTGCTTTTTCTATGAATTGCGTGATACAAATTCTTACTTTTTTCTTGGAATTGTGTGATAGAAACCCAAGATTCTTACTTTTTCTCGGAATTGCGTGATACAAATTCTTACTTTTTTCTTGGAATTGTGTGATGCAAACCCACGATTCTTACTTTTTCTCGGAATTGCGTGATACAAATTCTTACTTTTTTCTTGGAATTGTGTGATGCAAACCCACGATTCTTACTTTTTCTCGGAATTGCGTGATACAAATTCTTACTTTTTTCTTGGAATTGTGTGATGCAAACCCAAGATTCTTACTTTTTCTCAGAATTGCGTGATACAAATTCTAACTTTTTTCTTGGAATTGTGTGATGCAAACCCAAGATTCTTACTTTTTCTCGGAATTGCGTGATACAAATTCTAACTTTTTTCTTGGAATTGTGTGATAGAAACCCACGATTCTTACTTTTTCTCGGAATTGCGTGATACAAATTCTTACTTTTTTCTTGGAATTGTGTGATAGAAACCCACGATTCTTACTTTTTCTCGGAATTGCGTGATACAAATTCTTACTTTTTTCTTGGAATTGTGTGATGCAAACCCAAGATTCTTACTTTTTCTCGGAATTGCGTGATACAAATTCTTACTTTTTTCTTGGAATTGTGTGATGCAAACCCAAGATTCTTACTTTTTCTCGGAATTGCGTGATACAAATTCTAACTTTTTTCTTGGAATTGTGTGATGCAAACCCAAGATTCTTACTTTTTCTCGGAATTGCGTGATACAAATTCTTACTTTTTTCTTGGAATTGTGTGATAGAAACCCACGATTCTTACTTTTTCTCGGAATTGCGTGATACAAATTCTTACTTTTTTCTTGGAATTGTGTGATAGAAACCCACGATTCTTACTTTTTCTCGGAATTGCGTGATACAAATTCTTTTTTTTTTTTTTTTTTTTTTTTATCAATATATTTATTATTTTGCATCAACAATTTACAGAATTATTTCAATATACATGTAAACATTCTTTTCTAACCACCCTTCACCCCAGTCCCACCCTCACTAGACAGAACACTTAAAAGGATATAATTGTAAGGCATTGAGCTGATGTGTAAAATAAGAGGAAATAAACAATGATAACAAATAATAGAGTAAAGCCATGAAGAGTCACATTATCCCATCAGCATTTTCAGTCAATGTAACATCCACATTATTCATGTATTCAATAAATGTGCCCCAAATCTTTTCAAACATTGATGACTTTTTTTTAAGATTAAACATTATTTTTTCAACAGGAACATAAGATGAAAGTTCTCTAAGCCAAACAATGTGACTTGGTGGTTCTACTGATTTCCACTGTATAGCTATGCATTTCTTTGCTGCTATCAAAGCCATTTTAACTAAACGTAAATTCTTCCTTTGATCAAGCTGCAGAACTGATTCATCCCCCAGTAACATAAATCTTGGATCAGGTGGAAGCTTCACATTAATAATTTTGTTGATAGTTTGAATTATATTTCTCCAGTAGTTGTTAAGTTCAGAACATGTCCAAAACATATGTAATAATGTACCAACCTCTGTTTTACATCTAGGGCAACATTCTGAATATGAATCACTTATCTTGTGTAATCGTTCAGGTGTGTAATATACCCTGTGTAAAATATTAAACTGTATTAATCTATGCCTACTATTAAATGAAAATGTTAAGGCACTTTTACAGATAAGTTCCCAAGTATCTTGATCAAAAGTGCATTCCAAATCTTTTTCCCATTTAAGTCTTGAAGACGATACATCCTCTCCATACAAGTCATTGAAATTGGTATACATATAAGACACAAAACCTTTGGATTCTTTTTTCTCTCTTATAATAGCATCTATTGGGAGAGAAGAGAGAGGTCTTAATTTACCTTCTTGAACTGTATTAATATAATGTCTCACCTGAAAATATTTAAAAAAATGTTTAACAGGAAGAGAAAATTTTAATCTTAATTGTTCAAATGTCATTAGTGTGCCCTCTTCATATAAATCTCCAAACACCTGTATTCCCTTTTTATGCCAATATTGTGTTATTCCATCTCTTAATGCCTCAGGAAGAGATGGGTTGCAATGAAACGGAGTGTTATTATACAATGAAAGTAGCCAATTATTTTTTTTCCTGATCGCAAACCCCAGTTTGCAAGTGTGCCTGATGAATGGGTTATTAACTGCCTTCATAACACAAGTCAAAGGGATGAATAAGGCCTTATCTAAAGGTATTTCCCCTGCATGATATTTTTCAATCTGTATCCATGCAGGTGAAAATGCACTATTCGTCTGCCAAAACCATACTGCTCTCATCTGTGCTGCCCAGAAATAAAACAAAAAATCTGGAAGTTGTAATCCACCTTTTTTGGATGTCATCTGTAATGTCTTAAGTTTAACCCTTGGAGTTTTTTTATTCCAAATAAAATTTCTGATTGAACTGTTGAGATTACTAAAAAACTTTTGTGGGACAGAAATGGGAAGGGTCTGAAATAGATATAGAAATTTAGGAAGAATGTTCATTTTTATGCAATTTACCCTGCCAATTAGTGATAATGGTAATGAATTCCATCTTTCCAGATCTCTCGCTACTTTTTTAAGTAATGGGGAATAATTCAAAGAATATACTTCTTCCAACTTCGAGGGAATATTTAGTCCTAAATAAACAATCTTTTCAGTATTCCATAAAAAAGGAATGTTATTTAAGGGTATTTTCTCCGCAGCCAAATTCAATGGCATCATAACACTTTTATTCATATTAATTTTATAACCAGATATGTCCCTAAAGTTTTCCAACAATTGAGCTAAATTAGATAGAGATGAATCAGGTTTGGTTAGATACAGTATCACATCATCCGCGTACAATGATATTTTGTGTACACAACCTCCTATCTCCAGCCCAAAGATTGATTCGTGTGCCCGTATTGCTATGGCCAGGGGTTCCACCGCTAGCGCGAAAAGTAGCGGAGAGAGAGGACACCCCTGTCTGGTTCCCCTTGATAAATAAAAGTGCAAAGATACATCAGAATTAGTACGGACGGCTGCCGATGGACTTCTATACAACATTCGAATCATTTCAATAAAATTTGGACCGAAATTCATTTTTTTTAAAACCGCAATCAGATAAGGCCATTCGACTCGGTCGAAGGCTTTCTCTGCATCTAAAGAAAGAGCAATCACCGGAGAATCTGTTTGTTTTGCTGAATAAATAATATTCATTAACCTCCGTGTATTATCAAAAGAGGATCTATTTTTAATAAATCCAGTTTGATCCATATGAATTAAACTAGGCAAAACCCGCTCTAAACGTAACGCAATCATTTTGGTAAGAATTTTATAATCAGAATTAAGTAGTGAGATTGGTCGATAGGAGGTACATAGATTAGGGTCTTTGCCAGGTTTCAGAAGAACTGTGATTAAAGCCTGGTTTAAAGTCTCTGGTAATTCTTTTTTATGAATTGCCTCCGTATACATCGAAAGCAACGGTTCTGCTAATTTAGAAAAAAAAGTTTTATAAAAGTCCATCGAAAATCCGTCCAAACCAGGTGTTTTACCCCCGGCTAGTACAGCAACTGCAAATTGAATCTCTTTTTTCGAAATTTCTTTTTCAAGTTCTTCTCGGTCATTATCACTTAAAACTGGAATATCCAATTTACTTAAAAATCTTTGAATCTCCGCATCCTCTACTCCCTGAGACTTATAAAGTAATTTATAAAAATTTAAGAATTCTTGGTTAATTAATTTGGGGTGTTTAATATTTTTATTTTCGGATGAACATAATGTAGGTATAGATTTACTAATTTCTTCTTTTCTTATTTGCCATGCTAGCACTTTCCCAATCTTATCCCCATGTTCGTAATACTTCTGTCGTGATCTGAGAAGTGCATTTTCTGCTTCTTTAGATGACAAAATATCGTATTCCAATTTTTTGGACTGTAATTGTTGAAACAGCTGAGCATCCTTAGTCTTAAAATGTTCTCTTTCCATTATTGAAATTTCTTTTTCAAGTAATTGTAACTGTTTTTGATATTGTTTTTTCTTACCGGAAGAAAAATTAATGATTTGGCCCCGTAAGAATGCCTTCATAGCCTCCCAGATCATACCCGAAGAAGCAGAATTTCTATTTGTACTAATAAAACTGTCTATATTATTATTTATGAAGCTCAACGCTTCAGAGTCGTTTAATAAATGGCCATTAAATCGCCAAAGCTTATTAGGCTTTTCCGGAGAATGTTGCACTAAAATAAGTAACGGAGCATGATCTGACAGTATTCTTGGTAAGTATTCGCACAATTCAATCAAATAATCCTTCACTTTTGGAACAAAAAAATAGTCAATTCTGGAGTAATTATTATGCCTATGCGAGTAGAAGGAATATTCTTTTTTAGTTTTGTTCTTAAATCTCCATATATCTATTAGATTAAAACTTGAGAGTTCGTATTTTAGGGCTCTAGCAACTTGACTTAAGGGTAACAATTTAGTGGACGACCTGTCTAATACTGGGTCCAAGACTACATTAAAGTCTCCTCCGATTATTAGCTCTGTCATAGGGCATGCAAGATTGAAGAATATATTATGAATAAATTCAGCGCCCTCCATTTCAGGACGATATACATTTACTAAGGTTATTCTCTGCATCGCAATCGATCCTCTTAAAATAATATATCTACCTGTTTTATCTTTATCCACTGATTCCATTTGAAAGGGTATGTTTTTATCAATAAGTATAACCACCCCTCTGGATTGTGATGTAAAGGAAGAAAAAAAAACCTGTCCAGACCACTGCTTTTTAAGATTTAGATGTTCGGAATCTGTCAAGTGTGTTTCTTGTAGAAGGGCAATTGCAATATTATGCTTTCTGAGATATAGTATTACTTTTTTCCTTTTAAGTCTTTGATTTAAACCATTAACATTCCAAGTCACATATTTGTATTTTAGTGTACTTGACATTAACTATATATTAATTGTTATATTTCTTATAGAGCAGCTTAAGAAACTTAAATAGCCCAAAAATTAAATGAATCAAATATGTGTTCTGTCCAACCCCCCCTACAACTCCCACCACTTCCCCAAACGAAGTGTGTAACTTTAAACCCCCATGACTGATTATGCACCGCATCATACAGTCGACCTAGACTTCCTCTTCCTTGTCCAAACTAACTAGCTCCCTTACCAGTTCTGTCTATCCCAACAAATACTTAAGTTATGTACTTTAAAGCAAACGTATTATTCACTTCGAACAGTGACAAACCCGAAATACACAAGTTTTAGTAAACACTTCAACAAAAATATAATCACATTTTTCTCCTACCAGATTTTAAATATAAAGATCACTCTTGACAAAATTAAGTTCCTAAATCTTCATCCTAGAGAAAAAACCTCTCACCCGGTTGCTATGGTACAGTTCTTCTTACATATTTTTGGGTGGTTGGTAAAGTTGGATGATCCGGAATTCGTTCATATAATTTAGTGTCTTATCCGACAATCAGATGTGGATGATGTTGTCGAAGGTAAGTCTCTGCCGATGCTTTGGAGTTGAAAGATCGTTGTCCCTCCGGTAGCTGAATCCTCAGCGTCGCAGGATGAAGCATCGCATAAGACACGTCGTTATTGCGTAGCTGTCTTTTGAGTGCGCTGAATTCTTGTCGCTTTCTGAACAGGGTCGATGACATATCACGAAAAATCATAATGTTAGAGTTACCATAGGTGAGCTTGCCTTTCTCTCTGGCCGCATTGAGGATCTTAAGTGTGTCTCCGTACCGAAGGAATCGGACCAGAATAGCCCGTGGTTTGCCATTTTCGGCTGGTCGTCGTTGCAAAGTGCGGTGAGCTCTTTCGATTTCGTAGATCTCATCCTCCTGCCCCAGAATCTTAGGTAACCATTCCTTCAAAAAATCCACGGCATTTCTACCTTCCACTCCCTCTGGGAAACCGACAAGACGTAGATTCTGACGACGAGATTGATTTTCGAGTTCATCAATTTTATCTTTCAGCTGTTTAATTTCGTCGTCAACAGCCGACTTAACATCCGCGACATCTTTGTGAAGGCCCGTTACCGCTTCTTCCATCTCCATCTGCTTTGTTTCTACTTCGATCGTTCTCAGATTTATTGATTGTAGTTCGTTACTCATTTTCTCCACGGATTCTGCGAATTTATTTAGGCGTCCGTCGATTAACTCCTGGATTCTGAGAAATCCTTTTTCCATTTCTGCATGGAACCACGGTGGCGGGTCGGATAATGGCTGTCTCGTTTCGTGAGTATCTTCCTTCTTGTTGTCCGTTTTCTTTGGATTCGGCATACTTGTCATAAAATTCGAAGTGCAACAACTTAACTGTTATAAATAAAGTACTTAGGTTACACTAAAGGTCTTTAGGACGTGTTATTTAGATGAAATTGTTCGGGAGCTCCCTGCACCACGTCTTACGCTAGCGCCGCCATAACCGGAAGTCTCCGTGATACAAATTCTTACTTTTTTCTTGGAATTGTGTGATGCAAACCCACGATTCTTACTTTTTCTCGGAATTGCGTGATACAAATTCTTACTTTTTTCTTGGAATTGTGTGATGCAACCCCACGATTCTTACTTTTTCTCGGAATTGCGTGATACAAATTCTTACTTTTTTCTTGGAATTGTGTGATGCAACCCCACGATTCTTACTTTTTCTCGGAATTGCGTGATACAAATTCTTACTTTTTTCTTGGAATTGTGTGATGCAAACCCACGATTCTTACTTTTTCTCGGAATTGCGTGATACAAATTCTTACTTTTTTCTTGGAATTGTGTGATGCAAACCCACGATTCTTACTTTTTCTCGGAATTGCGTGATACAAATTCTTACTTTTTTCTTGGAATTGTGTGATGCAAACCCACGATTCTTACTTTTTCTCGGAATTGCGTGATACAAATTCTTACTTTTTTCTTGGAATTGTGTGATAGAAACCCACGATTCTTACTCTTTCTCGGAATTGCGTGATACAAATTCTTACTTTCTTCTTGTAATTGTGTGATGCAAACCCACGATTCTTACTCTTTCTCGGAATTGCGTGATACAAATTCTTACTTTCTTCTTGTAATTGTGTGATGCAAACCCACGATTCTTACTCTTTCTCGGAATTGCGTGATACAAATTCTTACTTTTTTCTTGGAATTGTGTGATAGAAACCCACGATTCTTACTTTTTCTCGGAATTGCGTGATACAATTTCTTACTTTTTTCTTGGAATTGTGTGATGCAAACCCACGATTCTTACTTTTTCTCGGAATTGCGTGATACAAATTCTTACTTTTTTCTTGGAATTGTGTGATGCAAACCCACGATTCTTGCTTTTTCTATGAATTGCGTGATACAAATTCTTACTTTTTTCTTGGAAATGTGTGATAGAAACCCACGATTCTTACTTTTTCTCGGAATTGCGTGATACAAATTCTTTCTTTTTTCTTGGAATTGTGTGATGCAAACCCACGATTCTTACTCTTTCTCGGAATTGCGTGATACAAATTCTTACTTTCTTCTTGTAATTGTGTGATGCAAACCCACGATTCTTACTCTTTCTCGGAATTGCGTGATACAAATTCTTACTTTTTTCTTGTAATTGTGTGATGCAAACCCACGATTCTTACTCTTTCTCGGAATTGCGTGATACAAATTCTTACTTTTTTCTTGGAATTGTGTGATAGAAACCCACGATTCTTACTTTTTCTCGGAATTGCGTGATACAAATTCTTACTTTTTTCTTGGAATTGTGTGATGCAAACCCACGATTCTTACTTTTTCTCGGAATTGCGTGATACAAATTCTTACTTTTTTCTTGGAATTGTGTGATGCAAACCCACGATTCTTGCTTTTTCTATGAATTGCGTGATACAAATTCTTACTTTTTTCTTGGAAATGTGTGATAGAAACCCACGATTCTTACTTTTTCTCGGAATTGCGTGATACAAATTCTTTCTTTTTTCTTGGAATTGTGTGATGCAAACCCACAATTCTTGCTTTTTCTATGAATTGCGTGATACAAATTCTTACTTTTTTCTTGGAATTGTGTGATACAAACCCACAATTCTTGCTTTTTCTATGAATTGCGTGATACAAATTCTTACTTTTTTCTTGGAATTGTGTGATAGAAACCCACGATTCTTACTTTTTCTCGGAATTGCGTGATACAAATTCTTTTTTTCTTGGAATTGTGTGATGCAAACCCACGATTCTTACTCTTTCTCGGAATTGCGTGATACAAATTTTTACTTTTTTCTTGGAATTGTGTGATGCAAACCCACGATTCTTACTTTTTCTCGGAATTGCGTGATACAAATTCTTACTTTTTTCTTGGAATTGTGTGATGCAAACCCACAATTCTTGCTTTTTCTATGAATTGCGTGATACAAATTCTTACTTTTTTCTTGGAATTGTGTGATAGAAACCCAAGATTCTTACTTTTTCTCGGAATTGCGTGATACAAATTCTTACTTTTTTCTTGGAATTGTGTGATGCAAACCCACGATTCTTACTTTTTCTCGGAATTGCGTGATACAAATTCTTACTTTTTTCTTGGAATTGTGTGATGCAAACCCACGATTCTTACTTTTTCTCGGAATTGCGTGATACAAATTCTTACTTTTTTCTTGGAATTGTGTGATGCAAACCCAAGATTCTTACTTTTTCTCAGAATTGCGTGATACAAATTCTAACTTTTTTCTTGGAATTGTGTGATGCAAACCCAAGATTCTTACTTTTTCTCGGAATTGCGTGATACAAATTCTTACTTTTTTCTTGGAATTGTGTGATGCAAACCCAAGATTCTTACTTTTTCTCAGAATTGCGTGATACAAATTCTAACTTTTTTCTTGGAATTGTGTGATGCAAACCCAAGATTCTTACTTTTTCTCGGAATTGCGTGATACAAATTCTTACTTTTTTCTTGGAATTGTGTGATAGAAACCCTCGATTCTTACTTTTTCTCGGAATTGTGTGATGCAAACCCACGATTCTTACTTTTTCTCGGAATTGCGTGATACAAATTCTTACTTTTTTCTTGGAATTGTGTGATGGAAACCCACGATTCTTACTTTTTCTCGGAATTGCGTGATACAAATTCTTACTTTTTTCTTGGAATTGTGTGATGCAAACCCACGATTCTTACTTTTTCTCGGAATTGCGTGATACAAATTCTTACTTTTTTCTTGGAATTGTGTGATGCAAACCCACGATTCTTACTTTTTCTCGGAATTGCGTGATACAAATTCTTACTTTCTTCTTGTAATTGTGTGATGCAAACCCACGATTCTTACTCTTTCTCGGAATTGCGTGATACAAATTCTTACTTTTTTCTTGGAATTGTGTGATGCAAACCCACGATTCTTACTTTTTCTCGGAATTGCGTGATACAAATTCTTACTTTTTTCTTGGAATTGTGTGATGCAAACCCACGATTCTTACTTTTTCTCGGAATTGCGTGATACAAATTCTTACTTTTT
>NC_133384.1:24480472-24622972 GCF_049309525.1 Garra rufa | reverse complement strand
TGCTGTCACAGTTATGCAGGGTCAAAAAGCACTCAGATTTCATCCAAAATATCTCAATTTGTGTTTCGAAGATGAACGAAGGTCTTACGGGTTTGGAACGATATGAGGGTGAGTTATTTATGACAGAATTCTCATTTTTGTGTGAACTAACCCTTTAAATTTGAACCAAAGTGACTCAAAGTGCACATCTGGCCCATGAATTGTTAATATTATTTATTTATATATATATATGTGTGTGTGTGTATATATGCACTCAAAGAGTTAGAGTCACTATGATTTTTTTATTTGTAAAGAAATTAATATAGTATAAAAGTTTTTAATAATACAAAACATTTCTATTTTTAAAGAAATGCTTCTATTCATCAATTTATTCACAATCTTGAAAAAAATGTAGCCTGGTTTCCAAAGAAGTATTAAGCAGCAACTGTTTTCAACACAGATAATAATAATGTTTCTTGAGCAGCAAATCAACATATTAGAATGATTTCTGAAGGATCACGTGACACTAAAGACTAAAGAAAGGACTGCTGAAGATTCAGCTTTGACATCACAGGAATAAACTGCATATTAAAATAAAAATACTTATATGATAATAATGTAAAAATATCATTTTTACTGTATGTTCTTTCTCAAATAAGTGCAGCCTTGGTGATCATAAGAGACTTATTAAAAAAAGTCTTTTGAGCTGTAGTGTATACTACAGGCTTTTTCATCTATTGCTGTTTAAACGGCACCCTCTTGGCTTCTAAAGTTGAGTTTATCTGCATTAGAGCCATTATAAACCAGTATGTGGTAAAACCAGGGGAGCGGCAGTCTCACAAAGCCTAATTTGTTTCCCAAGATCACAATCTTAATGTACTTCAGCTAGACTACATTTTCATTCCCTAGACATACTGATGTGTGCCACACATTTGTCAAAAAGGGTCAATTTTTTGAAACTGAGATCATTATACATGAAAGATTAATAAATAAGCTTTCCATTGATGTATGGTTTGTTAGGATTGGAAAATATTTGGCTGAGATGCCACTATTTGAAAATCTGGAATCCGAGGGTGCAAAAAAATTTAAATATTGAGAATTCGCTTTTAAAGTTGTCCAAATGAAGTTGTTAGCAATGCATATTACTAATCAAAAATTAAGCTTTGATATATCTACGGTAGGAAATTTACAAAGTATCTTCATGGAACATGATCTTTAATTTGATTTTAATTTTGGCTATTGCTACAAATATACAGTACCTGTGCTACTTAAGACTGGTTTTGTGGTCCAGGATCACATTTTACTATAGTTTAAGCTCTAGAGAGGTCACATACCCCCTGAGCGTGCAGGTACTCCACAGTTTTTGTGATGGTGTACAACACAGCGCTGGCCTCCCGCTCTGAGAAGAACTTCTGTCTGAGGATCTTATCCAGCAGCTCTCCTCCCTTCAGCAGTTCTGTCACTAGATACACTGAGCGGCCATCATCGTACACCTGCACAATAATATTAGTTAGTCACCGCTAATCAGTTATATTACTAACATCACTTTTCATTAAATGCTATAGAAACCAATTCTGCAATACATCACAATATGATTAAGGATGTTTACAATTTTGTGTTTGAAGCCAATCAATGCCGTGTTTAAGGAACACTTGAAGCAAATGCATTGTAATGCATGGAAACACCGGAAACAATAATACTAATCACACTGCTAAATGAATATGAATGATGGATGACCTGCTCTGAGTAATTTGCAGGAAAGACAATAAGAGCAAAAACTCATTATACTAGTCCCTCATCCCGGAAATGTCAGAGCAGAATTGGTTTCAGGTAAACACATCAATGCTCTTTGAAAAGAACAAGACATTACCTTAATATAATTGTGTTAAGCCACCAGGACAAAGCTCAAGAGTCTGCCGCTACAGACTATTGTCTTTCAACCTTAGTGGATGAAAATAAAAAGAGTGCATCCTTGTTTCTATACACTCACGTCTTTCAAGGTGATTATATTTGGATGCTGTCCATAGCGTAACAGAATTTCCACCTCGTCCGTTGGATCCCGTTTAGCTTTATTGATTATCTAAAGATGAAATATATAGAGAGATATATCACAATGTACAAGACACTCACTGTAAGACAGTATAAAATTGTCTTGGAAAAGGTCAAAAATACATTGAAACTGAATGCTGCTGCTTTGTTGTTAAGAAGTTCAAAGCTGTTTTAGTAGGGATGTTAAATTATGTTAAATTTCTGCCTAATAATCTAATAATTTATTTATTTATTTGACAACATAGTCTAGAATTTTAAATCATTATCAAAATAAAACTATAAAACATACAACTAATCATTTTAATTGTTACAAGTGAATTTAGGTATTATAATGTCTACTATGAAAAAAATTGGATATCCATTTTGAGATAAGCTAAATATCGGTTCTTAAATTAGTGAATTAGGGTTTTTAATTATTTAATAAAAAAAAGTAATATAAAATTTAGTATAAATATTTATACAATATTTAATTTATTTAGACAATATGATTAATAATAAATTAACAATAAATTGAAAATAAAACAAAATCTAACACTATTCGTTTTAATTGCTAATTTAATTGCTAAGTGAATTGAGGTATTATAATTTCCACTATAAAAAATAGATATTCATTTTGAGATATGTTAAATATTACAGTTTTACCGTTCTTAAATTAGTAAACTAGTGTTTTTAATTATTAAAAAAAATATATATATACAATTTCAATTTAGAAATGTTTTTTATATGAATTTTATATGATTTATACGAATTTTATATGTATTTTTTGTATTTAGTTTTTTGTGTTTAATATTTAAAAACTAAAATCTATCTATCTTGCTTAAATTAAAATTCTGTTCAATAACCCAATAATTATTGAATTTATTTAGACAACACAGTCTATAAACATAGTCTGAAATAAAAATTCTGTCCAATAACCTACTAATTATTAGAATTTTACATTTAAATTAGTCTAAAATTTGAAAATAAAACAAAAAAACCCCTCAAATAATCGTTTTAATTAAAAATAATAATAATAATAATAATCATAAAAAAATAATAATAATATGTAACGCATTTAAACTTTCATTTTATATGTAATTTTCAAATATATAATTTTTTTTTGTGTTCAATATTTGAAAACATTATTAATTTAATCTATCTATCTATGGTTGATTTAGTGGCTCAATGAAAGCAACCAGTCAGTGTGTTGGTTTAACATGACTCGTTTCTCACCTTCACTGCGTACTCCATGCCTGTGCTTTTCTGTATGCAGCGTCTGCAGATGGAATATGAGCCAACTCCGATATCCTCCTTCACCTCATATGCGTCATTGAACTGAGACACGTTTCTGTGGAGCTGCTACAGAGCGAAAACAACCAGATGTAATGCTGACATCAAATCTGACTCATAGCTAGATCTTAAAAACAGTCATTACAGCATATACTACGTGGAAAGAGGCTTAAGTGTGTTACCCATGACTGTATATACCTGAACTATAGAGCTCACACTGTTGCTCTGCAGGGGCTGAGACTCTTCTTCTGAACTGATGGCCACAAAACTGAAACCCCTGAAGAGTTGATTGGCATTGGCACTAGGGGGTACACCTGGAGAGTCTAGCAGAAAACACAGTGGTTTTGATCTAGTCATTTAATACAGCATCAAATATCCAACAGATTTCAAAAGGTCTAGCAGCATTTAATTAAATAGGTTTTGGTGTATTTGTCTGAGAGGGGATTATAGACAGACAGGCAAAACAGAGTCTACCTGATGTAGGGTCAGACTCAACTGACGTACCTTTGGGAGTTTTTGCTGTAAATTCTGGGTCAAAGTAGAATGTGTCGTCTGGTCTGCCAGAGGCTGGTTTGAAGGGCGGGTGAATCTCTCTTCTAAATAATTTCTTAGACAAACAAGACGCCATAAAAGATTAAAACCACCTTACATTGATAGAGAGTCACTTCTTGATTGTAAATGCATGTTCCTGTAAAGACTCACATTCCAGTCAATGTTAGCATAAAACGGGTGTCTCTTTATCTCTTCAACTCCATCCGGACCAGCACCTGCAGATGAGCACATTCAAGTTAAAAAAATCAACTATTTAAAAACTAAAAACTATTATTTAAAAGGTTGGGATCAGTATTATTTTTTTAATTATTTTTTTTAAAGAAGTCTCCTATGCTTACCAAAGTTGCATTTATTTGAATTATTTGCATTATTTATATATATATAATTTTTTAAATATAATATATATATATATATATAAATAAAATTTTAATTAAATAATCAAATAAAAAGCTGACCCCCAGTTTTTTAAAGCCTGTGTATGTAAGCGGGGTTACCTGCAGAATAACTGAAAAAAAAAAAAAAAAAAAATAATAATAATAATAAATAAATAAATATAAAATAAAGTCCCCAAACTTTTATAAGCTAGTGTATGTGAGTGGGCTTACCTGCAGAATAACTGTATTCATTTTAAATACAAATAAAATAAAATAAAATACTGACCCTAAACTTTTAATAACTGCATTCATTCAAAATAAAAAAATAAAATAAAGACCCCAAACCTTTAATGTTTATGAGTGGGCTTGCCTGCAGAATAATTGTATTCATTTTAAATAAATAAAATAAAATACTGTAGCTACTGTATATGGGCTTACCTTTAGAATAAGTTTTATTAATTATAAAAAAATAATTAAATAAAAAAATTAACAAAAATAAATAAAAGCTAATGTATATGGGCTTACCTGCAGAATAAGTTTTATTAATATATAATGTGAGCGGGCTTACCTGCAGAATAACTGTAATGTAATGTAATGTAATCAATGTAATAAAATAAAAATATAATTCAATTATTAAATTAACAAAAATAAATAAAAGCTAATGTATATGGGCTTACCTGCAGAATAAGTTTTATTAATTAGAAGTAATAATTAAAAAAATAAAAATAAAATAATAAAATAAAATACTGACCCCAAACTTTTAAAAGCCAGTGTATGTGAGCGGGCTTACCTGCAGAATAACTGTAATAAAATAAAAAAAAATTAAATTAAATAAAAAAATATAATAAAAAATAATAAAATAAAGACCCCAAACTTGTATAAGCTAGTGTATGTGAGTGGGCTTACCTGCAGTATAATTGTATTAATTTAAAATAAAATAAAAAATAAATACATTTAAATAAACAAAATAAAATAAAATGCTGACAAATTTTAAGAGCTAGTGTGTGTAAATTGGCTTACCTACAGAATAATTGTATGCATTTAAAAAAATAAATAAATAAATAAAATAAAATAAAATACTGACCCCAAACTTTTAAAAGCTAGTTTATGTAAGTTGGCTTACCTACAAAATAATTGTATTAATTTTAAATAAATAAAATATAAACCAAAACAGAAAATAAAGTGTGTGGGCTTATCTGCAGAATAATTGTGATCATTTTAAATAAAAGAAAAGAAAAGAACATACTGACTCCAAACCTTTGAAAAGCTAGTTAATGTGAGTGGGTTTACCTAATCTATTGGAAGGGTTTCGTTTAAAAAGGCTCCTGAGGAGACTCTGAGCATCTGAACTCAGAAACTGAGGCATTCCAAGCTTCGCCCTACAAAAAAAAAACAGAGCAAGAGTCAAGCAAGAGTTCAGACTGTCAGCAAATGAAAGCTCATGCCTTTATTATTAAGCTACACAATTGTAAGTGCTGGTCGTTTTGTTATCCAATAAAACAGTATTTTTCACTTCAGATTTGCCTGCCCTTACATATCAAGTAAAACTTGTAAAGTTTGTACAGACTATAAAACACATGTCGACCAGAAAGTCACTTTCTATCTAAGTGGGCTGTTTTAATGCAGCTGTAATATGATCTTGTGGTGATAAAGTAAAATTATTGTCAAAAATCTGTCCTCACAAGCCTAGAGGTCAGATAATATAGAATGAAGGAATAAGACAAACTGCACTGAAGTCACTTCCACAGCTGATACTCTGCGTATTCACATCAGTGGCAATTGTCGGTTCTTATCAGTCCTCTGCTGAAGCCTCAGATGAACACTGTAATTGACAAAACCTCATCTGGCCTTCTCTCTAAACATCTGAATTCATTCCACTAAAACCAAGTTACTACAGTTGATCAAAGCCGTCAAACTGCACGCAGGCCTTCGATTATAATTATGCACCACAGTGGTGCTAGTGTGGCACTCAGCAAGCCGCATTATGACGTGCCGTGTATTTTGTGCGGTTCCGTGTTTACTGATGGTTAAGTGCTTAGTCTTTAAGCTAAACAGCACTGTCAGCTAAACCAAGGGCTTATCCTCATCGCTACAGCACTTAGCATCCAGATGTTTCACAGACCAATTCCGCTGGGTCTTCCCACTCAGAGTGGATGAATGTGTTTAGATTATAGTGTGAGGTGCGTCTCTGCCGGGATAGAGGAAGGATGAGGCCGTCGCACTCACTTTAGAATCATAGTCATGGTTTCCTTGCGGTCCTTGCCTTGGAAAGGCAGCGTTCCAGTTAGCATTTCAAACTGAGGATGGAGAACAAAATAAGTGTGAGTTTATATGAATAAAAGTGCACTCAATACTTTTTAGTGTACTTTTTACTGTTTAGATAGTTTTCAAGATTTTGTATAATTTTATATTCATTATTATTTCAAAATAAACTTTTAGATTTGCTAAATTTATTTTAAAACAACAAATTTAAATGTTTTGTTAATATTGACTTATTAATAACAAAATTAAATTTACAAAATAGATTAAATAAAACAAAACTTTTAATGAGAAAAGAAATGACTGAGATGGGAAAATATACAAAATGCTCAATGAACAACAACAGAAACAGGAAGTGGTGGACCCTCACCATGAGTACACCGTAAGACCACCAGTCAGCGCTATAAGTGTGTCCTCTTCTGTTCACCACCTCTGGAGCCATATACTCTACCGTCCCGCAGAAAGAGTATGCTTTATTTTCGTGATCGATCGACTCCTTACTGAGTCCGAAATCTGAAGACACACACAAACACACTTTCAGTATGGCAACATCAGTGTTGTTACTCTTAACTAAAACTACACCTAAAACTACTCAAAACTGTTTTTGTTTACTGAAATAATGCTGAAATAAAATAAAAATACAAAAGTTTAGTTTTAAGTTAAATCTAAATCTACTGTATATACTGTATATATATACTCAAAATTGTGGGATAAAAACACACACACACACACACACACACACACACACACACACACACACACACACACACACACACACATATATATATATATATACATATATATATATATGAATGAAATAAAATAGTTTTTATCCCACAATTTGGACTTTTTTCTTACAACTATGAGTTTATAATTTTTCGCAATTCTGACTTTTTTCTCAGAATTGTGAGATATAACCATGCAATTCAGACTTTTCCTCACAAATGCGAGTTTATATCTTGCAATTTGGATTTTTTTCTTGCAATTCTGTGTTTGTATCTCAACATTTTTTTCCATGCAATTTCAAGTTTGTATCTTGCAATTCTGACTTCTTTCTTGCAATTCGAGTTTATTTCTCACAATTCTGACTTTTTTTCAGAATTGTTTGTATCTCGCAATTCTGACTTTTTTCTCAGAACTGTTTGTCTCACAATTCTGAATTTTTTCTTGCAATTCCAAATTTATTCTGACTTTTTAAAAATCAGAATCTTTTGTATCTTGCAATTCTGACTTTTCTTGCAATTCCAAATTTGTATCTTGCAATTCTGCCTTTTTTTCCCCTCAGAATTGTTTGTATCTCGGAATTCTGACCTTTTTTTTTTTTTTTTTTTTTTATCAATTATGAGTTTGTATCTCGCAATTCTGACTTTTTTCTCAAAATAGTTTGATCCCGAAATTCTGACTTTTTTCTAGGAATTTTGAGTTTATATCTCGAAATTCGTACTTTTTTCTCAGAAATAGTTTGACCCCAGAATTCTGACTTCTTTTTGCAATTCCAAGTTTATCTTGCAATTCTGACTTTTTCTCAGAATTGCATGATACAAACTTTCAATTCTGACTTTTTTCTCAGAACTGTGAGATATAAACTCGCAATTGCGTGTTATAAAGTCAGAACTGAGAGATATAAACTCACAATTCTGAGATAAAAGTCACAAGTGCAAGATATAAACTCACAAGTCATTGAAAAACTCACATTTGACTTCAGTTCTCAGAATTTTAAGTTCAAATTTTCTTGATATTGCAAGTTTATATCATGCAACACTGACTTCCTAACTCGCAACTGTGAGTTTTTAATAACAATTATGAGAAAACATTCAGAATTGCAAGATCTAAACTAACAATGGCAAAAAATAAAGTCAGAATTGTGAGATAAAAAGTCGCAAGCTTTTTTTTTTTCATCTTTTTATTCAACAGTGGAAATATTTTTTTTTATGTGTATAAAATAACACTAAATACTACTAAAAAATAAACAGATAACTGGGCAACATCTCAATTTCCCACAATCATTGCACAAACCCTCATTTTCCACACATTGACAGTTCACCTTGATATACAGTATGAGTGCGGTTTAGATAGTCATAAACCTCTACAGAGTGAAGGTTAAACCGTCTGTCTGCCCTCCCATGAGGCCGCAGTCATACGGTATCAACACAAAGCCCTAAATGCTCAAGGTGGCACCATGCTGATGCAGCCATTCCAGCAATCTGAAATTACCTACCTGTCAGCTTTATGTGGCCCTCCTCATCCAGGAGAATGCTGAAATTACACAGATTCACAGCATTAAAAAGCCATTTGACAGAGAACTCACACACTCACACAAAGGGTCCCCCTTATTTTCTACTGCCATTCCCACCCTGAGCCATGAGGACATATCTCTATATGTCACGGCAACAAGAGTACAACCATTATTTTTATAGCTTCATTCTCTTCAGACATAAATGTGATTTATGGACGACCTTACAGACGACAGTGAGGAAGGGGAAAAAAAAAAGAGAATGAGCGAGTGTGTTTGGTGATAAACATGAAAAAAATAAAAGCACAAAGGGAAGTATGGAAAAGAACATGTTTTACAGAACATAATGTTTTTTTAATAAGCTTATGTTCACCAAGGCTGCCTTTATTTCACAGTAAAACTGAAATATTATTACAAATGAAAATAACTGTTTTCTATTTTAATATATTTTCAATTGTTATGTATTCCTGTGATGGCAAAGCTGAATTTTCAGCATCATTACTCTAGTTTTCAGTGTCACATGATTCTTCAAAAATAATTTTAATATGCTGATTTGGTGCTCCAAAAAAATCTTATAATTATCAAATGTTATTTTTGGTTTTTTTTGTCTTTACTGAATAAAAAGTTCAAAAGAACAGAAATAATTTGAAATAGAAATCTTTTATGACATTATGTCTATACTGTCACTTCTACTGTCAATTTAATGCATCCTTGCTTAATAAAAATATTAATTAAAAATAATAATAATCATCATCATCAATCACAAATACTCTGAAGCCCTGTCTTTCCATACTTCCTTTTTTTAAATAAAAGTAAAAATAAAAGTCATTTATGGAGTTTGATGGTGTTTTTGTTTTAAAACACACAGGTCAGAAATGAAATGTTAAATAAATATGGCAAATAATGACAATTTTGATTGATTTGTGTGAACTATAATTTTAAGTTCAAATCTAAACTGAGTTTATTTGAGAACATTCAGTACTTCTCTGGTTTCAGGTCTCTGTAGATGATGCCTAGTCCATGAAGATGGTCCAGAGCTAAAGCCAGTTCAGCCAGATAAAACTTCACATCCTCCTCTGTGAACATCACCTGAGGCAAGAGAGCACATGCTTCACATGTTAATCAGACAGTCTCGTCCTCTAAGTAAATAGTCTTGGTGAGACTCTGCTTTGTAGATCACTTTGGATAAAAGCGTCTGCTAAATGCTTAAATGTAAATGTAATGCTTGCGGTAACCATTCACTATTTACCTCTTTTGACAGTCGAGTAAAGAGATCACCTCCTCTTAAAAAGTCCAGAATCAGATAGAGCTTTCCTTCAGTCTGGAATGCTGCAAGAAGTACACAAGAAGAGTGTGAGAAAGAAAGAATGGCTTCATTGGTTACTAGAACATTAGAACAAGAGCTGTTCTTTATTCTGATTGGCTGATGACCAGCACTTACCATAGTGTAGCTTAACAATAAAGGGATGATTAACCTCCACCAGGATGTCCCGTTCCATCTTGGTCCTGACCCGATCCCGTACTGAAAACACACGCATAAATAACAACACTTCTGTTTACTTCCATTGAGTTCACTAATAATGCTTCTCAATGTTCCCCCCGCCCAGAAATCTGGCACAGCAGAATTACGCAGATGGCACCGGATGACTAATTAAATAAAGTAAGGAGAAAAATGCAGTGCAAGAGAGACAAGAGAAGCTGAGAGCTGTAGGGGGAGGAGAGTCATTTTACTCCTGTGGATGTAGATGTGTTTATCATCTGGAGGGGCTGTTTTTCATAGCTGTTCCTTCCATGGACATCAATTTACATTCTTAAACAGCTACAACTGGGAATTAACCAACCAAAACACTGGAATAAACAGAACTTAACAGGTTACTGTGGAAAAAATAAATGCACAGGAAGTTTTCTGAGTGATTTGGAGTCCCACGTGTTAATGAGACTTTTGAACTGGCTTTTAATATCTTGGCTTGCAAACCTGCACGATTTCCTGTCAAGGGCAAAAACAATTAATTTGCACATTCAGCTAAGGGACTAAGGCCAAACATCACCTTCTTCCTGTTTTATTGGATTTGTTTCAAGGAGTAAAATTTGCCAAATCATAAAATACTTCATAAAATCTGTAGACAATATAGCCTATGGCCCACGTCAATATTTGACTATTCAAAAAACATTGATAGTGTTCAATAATAGAGTTACAGAAGTTAAAGTGTTTTGAACAGAATTTGCCCTTTGTGTCAATTGCAGTGCAGTTTGAATAAATATTATGTAAAATAAGTGAAAAGACGTCAAGATGTCAACATCTAAAGAAATGTACAAATGTGATTTTATGTCCACAGAAAGCACATTAAATGTAATTAAAGTGTCTACTTTTAAGGTTTCAAGTATTTGAAGAAAAAGAGTCAAAATTTGGTTAAAATAATGTTACGTTGTCATTCACTACAACACAATGTATATGTAAAAATTCAAACAACATGCTTATTCTGATTTGTAAATATTAAAACTATATACAATAATAAGGGAGCATATAACATTTTGTTGTTTTAAATGAGTAAAAATAATTACTGACAAATGGGCAAAACCTGGGATAGTGGCAAATTTGAAAAATGTAGAATTACAACTAATTAGTGTTTGGGGTGAAAGTAATTTGTCTTTTAATATGTAACAAATTGATTTTTTGCTGTAAATATGCCTGACAAGAGTGTTACACTGAATGACATTTTAGTGGGTGTTTTCTGAGTCATTCTAGCAAACGGGTGCCATTTGGGTCCGCAACGTTTGATGAGATGCTTAAGGCACAAAAAATGTCCTAAAGTGTGTTTTCAAAGCTTAAAGTTATTAATTCAAGTGTTCTTGTTAACATGATATATGATAGAACACTATTCTTAAAAAATAGAAGTGTTTTTTAATCATTTTTCATTAGTACATAGCCAATTTCACATGTCCGTGTTGACCAACATGATATTTTGATCTAAAATATCACCAAATAAGTTATAGATTTTTTCAAACTTTTATTATTTTCAGCATTATATGTGTGTCCCTGTTTACATAAGATATATTTATTCAAAATAAAATATAATTTTTTTGTAAATATTTTATGATTTGTGTGTGTCCCGCAGTTTAACTTACCACCCCGTCACGCTAACTTGTTTTTTCTATAATTAATGTACTGTTGCTTTAAATGACATCACAAAGAGGAAGTGACATCATTTGAGCCTTACAGACACCAAGAACAAAAGCAGGCAAATAATGACATTCTTTTACATTGTTTATTTGATGTTTTTTTTTCATGTTAGACAGGGTCCGTCAAGCTTAACCCTACCACCCCGTCACGCAAAGTAGATAGGGAAAACTGTTTTTTATTAATTCTTTTACATTATTAATGTAAAGAAAATCAAATTTCAGATTAAACGCATGCATGCTAGGTGAAAAACTTGACCACAACGGAGATCTGCGGCCATTTTGGGACGAAATTTACCACCCCGTCACGTTTTTTTATTGTGACGGGGTGGTAATGGATGGGGTGGTTCTGCTTCCTGTTTGAATGAGAAAATGTGTGAAACTATTCTAATATAGGATTCTAATATAGGTAGGGTGACCATACTGATGTTTATTTTATTGGTGCGCAGCAATGCTTCAAATCAAGTGAACAAACAGGTGCATTTGCATTGCTTTGATCGTTCTCTGTAGATCTCACCTTCTCATGTGCAACGCCACGATTGGTCGATTCTGTACAATAACTTTATGTTATTGGTCAAATTACTTCAGGTGTTTTAGGCAATATTTAAATTGTGGCCAGGCCGTGTCCTGTATGACCGGCACATATGGCCACCCTAAATATAGGCTAATCAATTTTTAATCAGTATTTTCTGTTAACATAAACATTTTTTCACTCACCATCTCACTCACTATGTCACTTTCTCACAATCTCTTTCACTCACTCATTCACTCACTCACTATCACAGCATTTCACTCTTAACAAGACAGCCCAAAAGGTGCCAACTGAACCAATTGATTGGGAAAGCAGAAATCTAATTGGAAAGTAGTGTGTGATTTAAATATGACAATGACCTTTATCCTGGGATCATCATGGATACAGATGAAATGCATGCCCTTGTGAAATGTATGCATACAATTTAAAACCAGCTGTTCATACAGAGAAACACTTTGTCCATACCACCCCATCACAGGGTCATTTTGTAAAAGTTTATATAAATAAAATAAAATGTTACTTGATTTAATGCTGTATATGATATTCTTATTGTGTGGACTAATTAAATAAATGCCACTTTATTTGTATTTTTTGAGTGAATTTGTTTTTTCACAAACAGTGAGGCCATTGAAATGTCAAATTCATTTTTCAAGATTAAAAATCTAACAATTAAAATTTTTATTAAATACAGACTCTCTATTGGTGGTTTGCAAAAAAGAGACAATTCATTAGGAAAACATAACATTTTAAAAATATATTTCATGTTTTACTACTCTAATGGCATACATATCGTCCGTAATGGGGTGGTACAAGAAAGGTGCCCTTGCCTGAAGAAAAAGGATAATATTAATAAGGAGTTTGTGCCTGAGGTGGGAAAATATGTTTTTTGGAGGTTTAACTTGTCTTTCAAGTTGTAGTCTTTTTTATAGAAAGTTTGTTCTTAATGAATTTTTTGGCAATTGCAAAGTGGAAATGGCACCCGTTGCGTAGAATAACTCTTTTATAAATTAGGGGAAAATGTATGATATTTATTTTTTATTCAAAAAACAAACAAAAATGCAATTAAATTAAACAGAAAACTTTTAAATACATTTTTTTTTGAAAAACAACAATTTTAGGCATTATTACACTTTTTATGCTTTAACCCCTTTTCATTTTTGACCTATATATATATATATATATATATATATATATTTTTTTTTTTTTTTTTTTTTTCAATTGAATATATCATATATAAAAATGTAATAAAAATGTATAGAAATAAATATGTACAGTGCCATATTATTCTAATGTAAAATAACAGTTTTCTATGTGAATATTTTTTTAAATGCAATTTATTCCTCTGATGCAAAGCTGCATTTTTACCATCATTACTTCAGTCTTCATTGTCACATGATCCTTCAGAAATCATTCTAACATGCTGATTTATTATGAATGTTGGAAACAGTCATGCTGCTTAATATTTTGTTGGAACCTATGATATTTTTTCTGGATTCTTTAATAAATAAATAGTTAAAATGAACAGCATTTATTTAAAATATAAATCTTTTGTAACAATATAAACTACTATTTAAAAGTTTGTGGTAAGTAAATGTTTATTCTTTTTTTTAAAGAAATAATACATTCATTTACCCAGGATGTGTTAAATTGATAGAAAGTGATAGGAAAGATTTCTATTTTAAATAAATGCTGTTCTTCTTAACTTTTTATTCATCAAAGAAATCAAAGAAAAAAGAATCACAGGTTCCAAAAATATCAAGCAGCAAGTTTCCAACATTGATAATAAATCAGCATATTAGAATGATTTCTGAAGGATCATCTGACACTGAAGACTGGAGTAATGGCTGATGAAAATTCAGCTTTACATCACAGGAATAAATTATATTTTAAAAAATATATTAAAATAGAAAACCATTATTTTAAACTGTAATAACATTTCATAATATTACTGTTTTTTTTTTTTTTTTGCATTTTTGATCAAGTAAATTCAGCCTTGACGAGCAAAAGAGAATTCATTAAAAAAAAAAAACATTAAAAATGTTGCCAATTGTTTTACACTTCAGCACAAAACCCCAAATTGACTGATTTTGATACCTTTCAGGGTGGCTTTTTTCAGCACTTTCATTGCGTACAGCTGTCCTGCATCCGGGCCTGTTGTCTTCTTCACCAAAAACACCTTCAACACACAAACAAAATCAAGGCTTCATCAAAACATCATTAAAAAAACCACTTCAAAACCGGATCTATTTTACTCATCAGTTCTTCTTGAAAACACAATTAGTTCTGCGCTGTGCTGTGACACTGTAACTATAGTGATCGTGACTAGCTCCATGTGTAATTTTACTAAGATTGCCGTTAAAATATGAATGACTGTTTTTTTTTTTTCATCTGCGCATGGCTCATGGTTTCATCTGTGCTGATTGCCTCTCAAAGCACAATGCGCACACGCACGCACGCACACACGCATGTTGGGTTTACATGTTTTATGGGGACATTCCATAGGCGTAATGGTTTTAATACTGTACAAACCGTACTTTCTATCACCCTACACCTACCCTAAACCTAAACCTAGCCCTCACAGGAGATTGTGCACACTTTTACTTCCTCAAAAAAACTCATTGTGCATGATTTATAAGCCTGTTTCCTCATGGGGACCTGAGAAATGTCCCCACAAGGTCAAAATCTACTGGTATTCCTATCCTTGTGGGGACATTTGGTCCCCACAACGTGATGAATACCAGGTACACACACACACACACACACGTTGGGTTTACATGTTTTATGGGGACATTCCATAGGCGTAATGGTTTTTATACTGTACAAACCGTATTTTTCTATGGCCCTACACCTACCCTATACCTAAACCTAGCCCTCACAGGAGATTGTGCACACTTTTACTTCCTCAAAAAACTCATTGTGCATAATTTATAAGCCTGTTTCCTCATGGGGACCTAAGAAATGTCCCCACAAGGTCAAAATATACTGGTATTACTATCCTTGTGGTACACACACACACACACACACACACACACACACACACACACACACACACACACACACACACACACACACACACACACACACACACACACACACACACACACACACACACACACACACAACACTAAAAATATATTCGTATAGGTGGGCGGTATGACCAAAATCTTATATCACTGCATGAGTAATTTCAAATCACAGAAACAATGTACACAGTTATTTGCCTAAATATTTTGAATTTCCCATAATATACATCATTTGATTATGTAATAGCTTAATTACTTTAAAAGTTAAACAGTTCACACCTCATTTGATAATTTGTGGGGCTATTTTTTGGAATTAGATGAATGTTTTTCTCAGTCTTTTTTTTTTTTGTTCTTTCGTTTGAATGGTTATTCTTTCTTTTTTCTGTAAAAAACTTTAACAATAAGGTCTCATTTGTTAACATTATTTAACTAACAAAGTAACAATGAGCAATACATATGTACAAGATTTACTAAACTAGTTAATAGTTTTCTTGTTGTATTTTATTTTATTTACCTAGTCTGTACAAGATTTACTAAACTAGTTAATAGTTTTCTTATTGTATTTTATTTTATTTACCTAGTTAGTTAATAAAATGTTCATGTTTCACACTGCATTAATGTCCCAACTTTTAGTTACAACATTTGATCTTAAAAATGCATTAGTAAACATTGAAATATTGAAATATTGTGTGTGTGTGTGTGTGTATATATATATATTTATTTACACACACACACACACGCACACACGCACACACGCACACACGCACACACGCACACACGCACACACACACACACGCACACACACACACACACACACGCACACACACACACACACGCACACACACACACACACGCACACACACACACACGCACACACACACACACACACACACACACACACACACAGTCGTGGCCAAAAGTTTTGAGAATTACATAAATATTGGAAATTGGAAAAGTTGCTGCTTAAGTTTTTATAATAGCAATTTGCAAATACTCCAGAATGTTATGAAGAGTGATCAGATGAATCGCATAGTCCTTCTTCGCTATGAAAATTAACTTAATCCCGAAAAAAACTTTCCACTGCATTTCATTGCTGTCATTAAAGGACCTGCTGAGATCATTTCAGTAATCGTCTTGTTAACTCAGGTGAGAATGTTGACCAGCACAAGGCTGGAGATCTTTATGTCAGGCTGATTGGGTTAGAATGGCAGACTTGACATGTTAAAAGGAGGGTGATGCTTGAAATCATTGTTCTTCCATTGTTAACCATGGTGACCTGCAAAGAAACGTGTGCAGCCATCATTGCGTTACATAAAAATGGCTTCACAGGCAAGGATATTGTGGCTACTAAGATTGCACCTAAATCAACAATTTATAGGATCATCAAGAACTTCAAGGAAAGAGGTTCAATTCTTGTTAAGAAGGCTTTAGGGCGTCCAAGAAAGTCCAGCAAGTGCCAGGATCATCTCCTAAAGAGGATTCAGCTGCGGGATCGGAGTGCCACCAGTGCAGAGCTTGCTCAGGAATGGCAGCAGGCAGGTGTGAGCGCATCTGCACGCACAGTGAGGCCAAGACTTTTGGAAGATGGCCTGTAGTCAAGAAGGGCAGCAAAGAAGCCAATTCTCTCCAAAAAAACATCAGGGACAGATTGATCTTCTGCAAAATGTATGGTGAATGGACTGCTGAGGACTGGGGCAAAGTCATATTCTCCGATGAAGCCTCTATATATTTCAGTTACTTGCCAAGTTTTAATTTTTTTGTTTAATATTCAAATTTTTAATAGTTATAGTTTACAGTAACATCACTGGTCCCTGCGCTGTCTCTGCATAGACAGGGTTGCCAGATTTAACTAAAACCTGCCCAATTGCCTCTCAAAACTAGGCCAATCGCGTTTGGAGGAGGTCCCCCTTTTAAAAAATAAATCGCATACTGTGGGGTAAAATACATTTTTTTCTTCAACCCACAGACATGAAAAACAACCTGCTACAACAGTGATAAAATAGCCTAATTCCACGGGAATTAAGGGTCGGGGGTGAAAACTTTTGAACAGAATGGAGATGTGTAAATTTTTCTTATTTTGCCTAAAATTTTTAGTTTTCATTTAGTACTTCCCATCAGAGGCTACAGAAGACAGTTACATGATTTCCAGAAGACAAAATACGATAAATGTACCCTGATCTTCAAATAAAAAAAGTTTTCATGCAACATATTCCTTCTGGAGCATCAGTGAGCGTTTAAACCTTCTGTAATAGTTGTATATGAGTCCCTCAGTTGTCCTTGGTGGGAAAAGATGGATCTCAAAATCACACAATCATTGTTTGGAAAGGGTTCATATACACAAAAATGCTGGAAAACCAAAGAATTTGTGGGACCTAAAGGATTTTTCTGAAGAACAGCGGGCAGTTTAACTGTTCAGGACAAACAATGGACTCATGAACAACTATCACTAAACAAAACATCTTTTATGTGAAATATCTTATTCTTATCAGTAGTAAATAAACAATAACATGCATTTTGTAAGATCCCTCTTATTTTGGTAAAACAATTAACATTTATGACGTACCTTTCCAAAGGAGCCCTGTCCAAGCACCTTCCGGAGCTCAAACTGCAGCGGGTCGGCCTTCTCTGAGCCCTCTTTAACATGATGTGTGATGCTGATCTCTTTAACAGACACTTCTTCCTGGAGAGAGGATGACAAGAAGCCAGAGAGAGAACTACATCAGCGAGAAAAACACAAAAACTCTGACAGACGGTTCAAACTAAAATTCAAACAAGCCAGAGAGAAAACAGTTTTACTAAATTCACCCGAACTCAATAATAAACCCAAACATGCATTATTAAATTAACACACAACTAAAATAAGCGGGAATTTCTGCAAAGCGGTCGCGAACGCATTACTCTCACCCACGCCACGCACATCACAGCAGTGCGCCGTTGTGTCCCACGTGTTCTCGTGCCTGACCTGGGGCTCGTCACCCCGCTCCATGCCTGAGGGAGGAGGGGTTGAGCCCCGGCAATCCCCCTGCAGTGTGTGCCTGCTGCTGGGCTTCTGATGCACAGAGAGCGCAAGACCACTCTCAGTAGAAAGCTCATGTGACGGACAGCTTCCCACACGGTTGCCATGACACCGCCCCCAATCCTCCTGCTCCATCACACTAGCGGTGGGCGTGGAGAAGGGTGACTAAAGACACAACGTTCAAGCTCTTCTTTCCTCACTCTCTTCCTCCCACTCTCGCTCTCTCTTTCCGTCCATTTCTCTTTGTCTCCCCCTCTAATCCATCAGCTTTTCATCTCCACACGGTGAGATGATGTCATCCTACGTTGGCGTACCAGCAAAGTGTCTCTCATGCAAGTGATGAAAGTTTATGGGCACAGACGGTCCTCCATCACTCAATATACTGAGACCCAAACAATAACAAAACCTCCACCATGATGCTTTAAGAGTAGTTTAACAGTAGTTGCTTAGACAACGTTTAACTAAAACGATACAAAATTCGCCATGTAAATTCGTCATAGTATGTGGTTGCTATTAAGTGTCTATGATATTCTGGGGTCGGCTGCATAACAGTGTAGTCTTCAAAGTTAGTCAGCAATTTCTTTTTCTTAAAGAAACCCAGGATATTAAGACTTGTATGGCTTAATATGACATAAATGATGTCCCTTACTGAAATATGTAGTAGAAAACCCATTAAAGATTTACGTTATTTTTAAAAAGATCCACATCGTTTTATACATATTTTGGACTATGGGGGGTGTCATTATTTTGATGATGTCAAACGGTTGCACACTGTGAGCTACTGACTCTACCTGTTTTTATCACAACACAATAGGAAAATAAAATACTGATACAATGACCACAGCTACTGAAAGAGCTTACAGGTGGCGATGGAACCAAATGCCGTACCATCATTTTTTCCCAACAAGGAGTCTAAACTCCCTTGGATGTTGAGTGAAATTTGAGCTGAGAAACTCGTTCAGTGGCTGCTGCGTTATGACAAGCGTTGTATGTTTACATCCTGCCAGAATGGCATCTAGCGTTTCTTGTCTCTGCCATTTGTAAGCTCTTTCAGTAGCTGTGGTCTACTAAAAGCTTCAAAGGCATCAGGGCTGAAGTGGAGAGAACAAAGACGCGGGTCTTTATGAAGTTTTATTCATCCACAGACATCTTCCCATTCTTTCTCCTCTTCTTATTGCTAGGAAAGCTGTCAAGACGTTGCATCTCTTGTTGTCTTTTCGACTAAAAATTACAACTAAAAGTCGCACAATGTGGCATTGTATCAGTATTTTATTTTCAGATTTATGTATTCTGAGTTGTGTTACAGTAAAAATAGCAATAGGTAGCGCCAGTAGCTCTCAGAGTGCAAACATTTCACATAATCAAAATAATGGCGCCCCCCCATACTGCCCTCCAAAGGCAAAGCACAGTAACTACACATTTGGTCAAAATTGAGTTAAGGCTTAAAATAGACTTTCTTGACGGTTTTGTCTTTTGGCAAAGTCTCCTGGTTCAATTTTGTCCCATTTCAGAAAGACGAGAGTGTCAACATGTTTGACTAGTTGACGTAACAACTTTAAAGGCATTTTTCTCAGTTTCAATGTTGGCGTAGTTACTGCACTTTAGGGTTGTGTATCGAGAACCGGTTCCATTTTAGAACCGGTTCCAAATTTCCATTAACCGGGTATTCGATAAGACACGCGCATTTCGATTCTGCTTAACGATTCCCGAGTTCGCATTTTAATGTGATTTTCAAACGATTTAAGTGGAGGAAAGAAAAGAACTTGCGCATTGTTTGCGTGCAGCGCACATATCTGAAACGCGAGCACGGAGAACAGCGGTCCTGATGCGGGCTCCCGACCTGTGTCCGTTCTCGAAACAGTTCCGTGCATTGACCTGTATGAACGAAATACGTCAGCATATCCTCATAAACACAGCGTTTTTTTTGTCTTGAGTGAACGTAAACAGATAAGAAAGAAAACGCATGTGTAACAGTATTCTTAGGTCTGTGTTCGGTGTTAAAGAGACAGCCGTCTAATAAACGTGCCGCCTGTCATAAATGTTAATCAAAGAACAAAAGAAAATCATTAACTGACTGAATATCTTTTATAAATTTAATGAGGACTAATCAATATTTTATTTATGAAAAGCAAACTATGCAGTGTTTTTAAACTTTTGATTTCAATTTCTGTACCTGACATTTGTTCAGTTTTATTTATTTATGCTATTGCTAATTGATTTGCTCCTATTTTATTACTTGTCTTTAACAATTTAATGTTTGAAATTTATATTAGACTAGTTGTTTGTTTTCTGTGGTATTATTTGGTAAAACCATAGGCAAAAGACAGAATAAATATGTTTGACTAAAAACTTTTTAATGGATTTTTTTTGATCATATTGGAATCGGAATTAGGAATCGATAAAAATCGGAATCGATAAGCAGAATCGGAACCGGAATCAGAATTGATAAAATTCAAACGATACCCAACCCTACTGCACTTTGCCTTTGGATAGTCCAAAGTATGGATAAAACAATGTGAACTTTTTGAAATAACATTTTTAATGACATTTTTTTGTTATATTATGCCTTGCAAGTCTTAATGCCCAGGGTTCTCTTTATATACTGGTCATAACTTTTAGTAGATTGGCCTACTTTGAATCTGAAAAGCAAGTCTTGGCTAACTGCTAGTTGGTCATACTAGTTCTTTAGACTTACATAGTGTCTATGTTTACATAACTGGACACTGGTCACTGGTCACTAGGGCTGAATTCCACTTTTAGCCACACACTCGTGAACTTCCCTTAGCACTTCCCCTTGGGAAATCCCTACTGCCATTTTGAAGTGCGTTCCACTTTGTGAAGTGGACGAAGGAAGTTTATATGGACGGACCCTTGACCCCTTGATCTCGACAGAGGGAGTGAGTCTATTTCATATGTAAACTCTATGCAGCTCGATATGCCACAATGCAACATGGTTGTGACGTCACCGCAGATCATGTTTAAAAGGTTAGTTTACCAAAAAATGAAATTTCTGTCATTAGTTCTCACCCTCATGTTGTTCCAAACCCTTAAGATCTTCCTTCATCTTTGGAACACAAATTAATTGATTCTTTATGAAATCCAAGAGCTTTCTTACCCTGCATAGATGGCAACGCAACTGAAACATTCAAGGCCCCGAAAGGTAGTAAGGACATTGTTAAAATAGTCCATGTGACATCAACTATAATGTTATGAAGCTATGAAAATACTGTTTGTACAAAGAAAACAAAAATACTTTATTTCAAGGTTCAATTGCAAGGTTTCCATCAGTAGCAGGCACTCATGCAACAAAATCAATGACGTACATCCAAGTCAACGAGATCGAAGGGGAGTAAGCAAGGTAAGGGCATAAAAGTGCATTAAAAGTGCAACGTAGCCTAGATATTATCCAGGCACCTTCTTTAAAGCCTATATTTCTAATCCATTTTATTGTCCACCAGGCAGAAGTTTTAAGTCTGACAGTTTAGAATCTGTGTTGTTATTGTTTATTGAAACAAAATCTATAAAAATGGTTTAAATATAGCTGAAATAAAAAATATATATATTAAAAACCAATATTTTTAAATGTGACCCTGGACAATAAAACCAGTCACAAAGGGTACATTTTTTTGAAATTGAGATTTATACATCATCTGAAAGCTGAATAAATAAGCTTTCTATTGACAATGGTTTGTTAGGATAGGACGATATTTGGCTGAGATACAACTATTTGAAAATCTGGAATCTTTTTTTGGGAAAATTGACTATAAAGTTGTGCAAATTAAGTTCCAAGCAACGCATATTACTAATCAAAAATTAAGTTTTGATATATTTATGGTAGGAAATTTACAATACACAAACTATCTTCATGGAACATGATTTTTACTTAATATCCTAATGATTTGTGGCATAAAAGAAAAATCAATAATTTTAACCTACACAATGTATTGTTGGCTATGAATGGTTTTTTGGTCCAGGATCACAATTGTTGCCTTAGTAACTTGCTGAAATAAATAATTTGAATTACAGACTATACATTGTACTAAAGTAAGAATAAATGACATTATCAAATATTATCTTGTGCTGATTAAAAAAAATGTATTTATTAATTAAAAATTCATTTAGTTAATTAAAAAACTAGGTTATGTTCAGAATTACATAATGCTGTTTGCAAACTTTTCAAAATATGCAAATTTTTGTTATTAAATACCTGAAAAACCTACTACATTTGCCAAAATGTGAAGTATACACTCTGTACAAGCACACTGTTTTGTTTTACCCCACGACGCAAAGCACCCAACCTTCAATCTGAAAAGTGCAAATGAATCATAATCAATATCAAATCCTGATCTACATAATGAGTCATTTGACTGAGCAGCCAAAAGTCAGGACAAAATTCAGCATTCTGTTCCCAATACTATTTTAGAAAAAAGGTGGTAAACACTGTGCAGCATGTTTGTATTCCATTCTTAACACACCCAGAGCTTTTCTACAATCTCTTCTGTAAAGCTCAGAAGACTTGTGTAAAGTCTACCTCCAAGTCGATCCCCAAATTCCCTCTTCCTCCCGTCTTCAGTGTTATTCCTAAAGCTGATGGAACCAAAAATACCTCAGAGTCCCATGGAGAGCGATGTGGAAGCGAGGCCAGTGAATCCTCCATCCTGTTCCAGCCCAAATCAGTCTGGCATCGTGTCAGCCTGGGCTCCCTCAGAGCAGCCAGCATCCTGCCATGAGGTGCTGGATCTCCGTCCAGCCCTGACAGCGTTTCTAACCTTTCTGTTGCTTCCTGAAGCCCTGCAGGCAAGTCTATGGTATGACGGTATAGCCGTCTTAGTCTAGTCCAGTCTGGAGAGTTTGTCTCCAGCATCCAAGCTAAGTATTTCCCACAAACAAGGTTTGTTGAGATAGACAGATAAAGAATATAACCAACTGCAGACTCCTTGGCTTGGTAAGTTCTTGCTGAAAAGCACGAGAAAGGGTTTGCAGGAACTTGGAATCTTCTCTGGAAATATCCAGAAGTCTATAAAGCTGAAAAGCAAGCTCTGTTCTCTTGATATGTGAAAGAGAAAATCATTGAACCAATCGAATGAAGAAAATAAATGCAAAGGGAGGGAGGCGTAATGAATCCGCTGTTCACCTGCATCATGTTAAACACATACAAGCATCCAACCGGCAGCACTTTCCCGCCTCTCTCCTCGCCTCTCGCTGAGCATAATTCACACCTCATCTCAATGTTGCCAAGAATGGAAACTGATACTTCAGAATGAGAATGAGTCGCTAACGCTTCAGGGTCCAAATGGAAGTTGATAAAAATACAAAATGAGGTATTTAAGTTGCATCTTTCAAACTTCAACTAGAGAGTCACGTGTGCTACAAAGACTGAAGGTGTACAAAAAAAACATGAGGCCTGATTCAAGGATGCTTGAGAGTGTGTTTTCGTACCGTTTGTGAATGATAATGTCCGACTGTCTGGCAGGGAGCTGTTGTCCAGAGCATGTGTGGATTGTGGTGGAAGTGTCATGTTCTTATGGTGGTATTTTCGAGACTGTGATTCAGAGTACAGATGGTGACAATATAGGATGTGCTTGTACCATGTTATCACTGACTTAAAGAGCACCTGTGCCACACTTACAAACAAAGACACATCTCATTCATCTAAATAAAATCACATCTCTTACTAAACACCATCATATTTAAATGTGACGTGTGGGGTAGTTTAAAGGGATAGTTTACCCCAAAATGAAAATTAGCCCATTATTTACTCACACTCCAGGCATCCTAGGTGTATATGATTTCCTTCTTTTAGGAAAATCCAATCAGAGTTATATTAAAGATGATTCTCTTCATCAGTCCAAAACAAGTCCAATAAAATGCATCCATTCATAATAAAAAGTGCCCCAAATGGCTTCAGGGGGTGAATAAAGGCCTCCTGTAGCGAATCAGTTTTACAGTTACAGTTTTGTAAGAAAAATATCCGTATTTAAAATGAAAGAATCACTTTAATCTAGCTTGCGCCAACTGGTCGTACACAGAAACAGCTTGGGCGGATGACACAAGACATCAGCCTTACACATGCGCCACTCGAAATTGAGGAATGCGAACGCGTTGTGGAGATACCAAAACAAAACAACGGTCACGAATTAGAAGTACAAAATGAGGATTTGTAAAGAAAAATGTAGGAGAATTTCAATATAAACCAAGAGGAAACTGGTTTTCCTTTGCTAAAGTAAGGAAACTTGGCTTCCTTTGCTCCTGTAAACCAGTTGGCACAAGCTAGATTAAACTGATTCTTACGTTTTAAATATGGATATTTTTCTTACAAAAATGCATCGATTTGCTACAGGAGGCCTTTATGCACCCCCTGAAGCCGTGTGAGGCACTTTTTATAATGGATGGATGCACTTTATTGGACTTGCTTTGGACTGATGAAGAGAAACACCCACCCAATTGCCATTCTAAAGCTCCAATTGGATTTGTCTGAAAGAAGGAAGTGAAATACACTTAGGATGTTTGGAGGGTGAGTAAATAATGGGCTAATTTTCATTTTGGGGTGAACTAATCCTTAAAAGTTTTTGAACGTAGTTTCATAAAATTACATTTGAACCACTGATGTCACATGGAGTATTTTAACCATATCCTTACTACCGTTCTGGGCCTATAACGTGTCAATTGTGTTGCTGTCTATGCAGTGTCAGAAAGCTCTCAGATTTCATTAAAAATATTTAAATATACCAAAACTTAATTTCTGATTAGTAAAATGCATTGTTAAGAACTTCACTTCTTCAAAGGCGATTTTCTCAATATTTAGATTTTTTTTGCACCCTCAGATTCCTGATTTTCAAATAGTTGTATCTCGGCCAAATATTGTCTATCCAAAATATCATATAATCAATGGAAAACTTATTTATTTAGATGTATGAATCTTAATAAAAAAAGACCTTTATGACTGGTTTTGAGCTCCAGGGTCATATATGATTGGATATGATTGGTTATGTTTTTCTGTGATTGCTTCATACAACAAATCAGTCTGAATGAAAAATGTAATGGCGTTAATGAGAAGACTAATTTAAAAAGTAAGTAAACATCACACACACTTAGATATAACCACTTTGTTAGGTCAAAACAAGACTAAATATGGCCTGAAAACATCTGATCTGTGGGAGTTTTTTGTGAATAATCAGCTTGGTTAAATTTAAAGTCTGTGATTTACCAAGCTTTGATGACTGATGATTTAAAAAATGTAAAAATAGTTAAAAGGTAACTATTAAAAAGAATAGCTGAACATAAGCTCACAAATAAAACACTTTGTCTAAATTGGTACTGCCTTGAGCTATTATTTTGGAATAAATGTAAAATGCATTAAAACACTAACTTTCATACTTGGCTTTAATAAAAAGAATATTGATTACATTATTAAGGTAAAAATAAAAAAAGGGGGAAAACACCCTAAAACTAATAAATTTAAAAATAACCATAAAGTATATTTTCCAAAATAACCAGTAAGTCCGTGTCTAATACATGCCTTCCGGAGGTACACGTCAGCTTTGGAGCCAAGCCGAAACCCGATCACTGTCCAAAGTACAGTACTCACCGTCCTGCAGGGGAATCTTTCGGGCTGCCTCTGAAACTGTCTCCGTAGAGCCTTCAACCTACACTGCAGCATGCGGATCACTGCCTCACCAAAAACAATAGTCCAGGGCTTAGAAGCTGCCATAGTGCTACTGCCCTGCTTCTGCCTCTGGTCTGGAGGAACACGGCCCAAGTGTGAGTGAGTGTCTCTGCCAGGATATGCAAGAAGTTGTAAAGAGTGAGTGCCTGGATGACAATCACTGACTCACTGAGGGGGGAAGCCCAATCTTGAAGGAGGGAGTGTTAAAGCCAAACTGGGAGATTCCCCAGCCAATCCCTCCGGTACAGAGTCCTGGAGATCCCCAAACACTCTCACAGCTGACCAGTCACACAGAGACACATACTCACACGCTCAGCCTTGTTTCAGGATGTTAAGGGCTACAGATGAGATTAACAACACCTGTTGTGTACAGTCCAGTGGTCCAAAGCAATAACGGTTGCCTTCAAACAGTCCATAGGTCTGCAGAACACAGTGAACTTTTAATTAAAAGAAAAGTTCAGCCAAAATTAAAATTCTGTCATTAATCACTCACCCTTGTTTTGTTACAAACCTGTAAGACCTTCGTTCATCTTCGGAACACAAGTTAAGATATTTTTAAAGAAATCTGAGAGCTTTCTGACCCTGCATAGACAGCAATGCAACTGACACGTTCAAGGCCCAAAATAATACATATTCAACATAATACTTCCACAACAAAAATTTACAGATAATGTACTCACCCCCTTGTTATCCAAGATGTTCATGTCTTTCTTTCTTCAGTCGTAAAGAAATTGTTTTTTGAGGAAAACATTTCAGGATTTCTCTCCATATAGTGGACTTCTATGGTGCCTCCGATTTTGAACTTCTAAAATGCAGTTTGAATGCAGCTTCAAAGGGCTCTAAATGATCCTAGCTGAGGAACAAGGTCTTATCTAGCGAAATGACTGGTTATTTTCTAAATAAATTGACAAATTATATACTTTTTAACCTCACATGTTAGTCTTGTCTAGCTCTGCGTTAACTCTGAATTCGGTTCATGACAGTTAGGGTAGGTCGAAAAACTTACATCTCATTTTCTTCTCCAACTTCAAAATCGATCTCAGCCAAAGAGGAATGGTCTCATCTAGAGAAACAATTGGTTATTTTCTAAAAAAATTACAATTTACATACTTTTTAACCTCAAATGTTTGTCTTGTCTAGGTCTGCGTGAACTCTAAGTTCAGGTTCAAGACAGTTAGGGTAGGTTGAAAAACTCCCATTCCATTTTCTTCTCCAACTTCAAAATCATCCTACATCACTGTTTTACATTTTTTTTAAAGGGTGTTTGATCATCTTTGCATGTTCACTTTGTAAACACTGAGTCGGTACTTCTGTAGCGATGTAGGGTAATTTTGAGGATGGAGGAGAAAATGAGATCTGAGTTTTTTGACCAACTCTAACTGTCTTGAACCGGAATACACAGAGTTGATGCCAAGCTAGACAAGACAAGCATTTGAGGTTAAAAAATCATTTTTATCAGAAAATAACCCATTGTTTCACTAGATAAGACCCTTCTTTCTCATCTGGGATCATTTAGAGCCATTTGAATCTGCATTTAAACTGCATTTTGGAAGTTCAAATTCAGGGGCACCACAGATGTCCACTATATGGAGAGAAATCCTGAAATGTTTTCCTCAACAGACATAATTTCTTTACGACTGAAAAAAAAAAGACATGAACATCTTGGATAACAAGGGTGAGAGTAAATTATCTCTACATTTTTGTTCTGGAAGTAAACTTCTCCTTTATCCAATATGTTATAAAACTAAATACTGTCAGAATTAGCCGAAGTGATATCAGTGATGTGCATAACTACTTTACAAACCCAATTTCCTTTTTACACCATTGATTACCCAAGAGGACACTACTGAGGGACAATGACGGCTTCTAGGGATCACCAAAGAGGAACATACAATCTATTTTCCACCTCTACATGCTCATAGATCCTGTCAGCTGCATGTATGGAATTCTGGGAGTCAGTTTCACTAAAGCCGCTTGCGCAACACAATTAACAGCTCGCATGGCTGGGCTTTGAGGACCTTGAATTCGGAAAGGCAAACTCTGTGCCCCATAAACAGGACGCCACACTCATCATTTTCCACTCAGATGACACAAGCTCAACCAACAGCTCTGAAAAGAGCACATTATCATGGTACGAGGAACGTTTCCTGCTGCGATAAGTCAGGTGCTAAACAGAAGCAGAGTGTGATGAACTCTATCCGAATTGGACAGTGCTCTGGGTTTACGTGTGCGAACGCAATGGGTTATGCAACTCAACGGAGAAGATTTCTGACCTTAGATAGCAGCTGTGAGATCTCTGAGGATCCAGTTTCTCTCATTGTACTGGTGAATTTCAAGGTCAATCTTAGTGAAAGACACAAGTCATTTTGAGTCAGTTTGACGGTCCATTCTAGAATAGAAAAATCCAACTGTTCATGAGATAAATTGTGCATTGTGGAAACAGTACGACAGTACAGATAATATTAAATTAATTGTGGTGCTTATGAGGGTGACAGAAGTTTGAACAAAGCTCGAAACATTTTCTGATTCCATTTGCATTCATCAATTTTTTGTTCTTGTCCTTTCACTATTCTTAATAAAATTGGCAAAAAAATGTAAACATTTCTTAAATAAAAAAATGAAATGATTAAATAATATGTATTAATATATTAATCATATAAAATTGAAATGCTGAAATATTTTTTTCTAAATAAATTATTAAAAACAAATAATTTATATACAATTAATATTTAAGGGGCTAAAAAACTAAATTTCCTAAAAGAAATAAATAATATTAAAATGATATGTATAAAATAATACAATTAACATAAATATTCATTAAATATTAAATTAAATATTTCATTTTAGTTTTACTTAATTTATACTTTCAATATTATTTAATCACATAAAATATAATTAAATAATACTAAAATTTTAAATAAGTGTTAATATTTAATATGTAATATTTTTTTTTAAGATTTAATAATATTTATCATGTATAAAGAATGATCTTCAACAGGAATTTGAACAAAACTCGCAACATTTTCTGAGTCCATTTGCATTCATAAATTTTTAGTTTTTGCTCTTTCATGATTCTTAATAAAATTAGCAAAAGCTAAAATAAAAATGTAAACCTTTTTAAATAAATAGAATTAAAAGATTAACTAATGTGTATTAATATAGTATATTAATCATATAAAATTTAAATGCTAAAATATTTTTTTCCTAAAATAAATAAATGAGAGATTAAAGATTTATTATTTATTGTTTATTTATTAATTAACATTTAAGGGGCTAAAAAAAACAAAATTTCCTAAAATAAATAAATGATATTAAAACAATATATGTACAAAAATAATATAATTAAAGTAAATATTCATTAAATATTATATTAAATATTTAATTTTAGTTTTATTTAATTTATCTTTTTTATATTATTTAATTATATAAAATGTAATTAAAATTATATATATATATATATATAAAGCATTATCTTCAGGTGACATCATAATGATTAAATCAGATTTTTTAAAAATAAAAAAATAAATTATTAAAATAATATGTATAAAATAGTATAATTATAAAATATATTATTAATATTAATTACTTATTTAATAAAATATTTAAATGTAATATTATTTATTAATAATTAATATTATTTATTATACAAAATAACGAATAATATTAAAAATATAATTATACATATTATTAATATTATATACCGTACACGTATTATCTTCAAGTGACATCATAATTAAATAAGTCTTTCTAAAATAAATAAATAGATAATATAAAAATAATATGTATATGTATAAAATAATAGAATTAAATATTTATTCAATATTAAATTAAATATTTAATTTTAGTTTGTATTTAATTTAATTTAATTAATACTTTTACCATTATTTAATTACATAAATAGAATTAAATATTAAATATAATTATTATATATATTATTAGTATATATAAAGTATTATCTTCAAGTGACATCATACCAATTAATTCAGATTCTTACTAAAATAAATAAATAATATTGAAATAATATGTATAAAATAATATAGTTAAACATTCATTAAATATTTATTTTATGTAATTAATAATAATAATAATAATAATATTTAATTATATAAACAAATTACATAATTATTTAAAATTGAATCATATTTAAATAATATTTTATTTTATATACATATTTTTAGTGTATATAAAAATCAGATTCTTTCAATAACATATCCAATATCAATCCATATTCTTGAAAAATCAGGCGAGTGCATTTTTTAAGAGACAAAAAGACTTCTACATGTAGCAAATGGAAGGGAGATGGAGGCATAATTTATTCATACGTTTCCGAGGGGGAACAGGAAGATCAATAGAACTAATCAATTATAAGTGAGCTAGTCTCCTCGACACGGCCCAACTCAAAGCTTTGGCCCATAGCACTGAACTTTCTGTAATATTTTAACTGACAGAAACACTCAGGAGCTGAATGACTAATCCAAAAAAAATGTCTGAAGACAACTAGGCAAAGAATCCACAAAAAACAGAGCTTCTTAAAGGTCAGAGGTTTGCACTGAGCCATGACAAGTCAAAGACAAAAACCTGATTATCTGGTTTCCAGGCTCCTCTGGGTGGTTTGCAAGTCACAATAATGCCGACTGGGTTATATTTTTTTCAAATGTTTCCTCTGTCCTTTGTGTCCAACTCCACAATCTCAACTTCCTGACAATTTCTCTGCTCCCTGTGAACTCGAAATGCCCGGAGAGCAAAAAAAAAAAAAAAAAACATAAAAGAGATAAAAGAAAAGACAAAAACACAAAGAAAGAAAGAAAGAAAAGCTCGGTCCTCTAAGCAAAGACAGAGAAATCAAAACGTCAATCTGATTTATCTGATTTTGACAGACGTCAGAAAGAACAGACCAACACACAATACTATAAAGATAGTCAACCAGGTTTTGAATCAAACGTGTCAAAAACACATCTGGGTCACATTTCAGCCCAAAACCAAGCCTTTTTTAGAAAAAGAGTAAACCGACAAAAAGATTCAATTAGCTAACATTAGCTAATGCATTTGTTTCAAAGGTCCACTGAAGTGCTTTCAAACACGCAGCGTTATTTTGTGTTGATGTAATTTCAACTGAAACAGGAAGACAGGGCGGGACATATCCAACAGTCCCGCCCCCATTTTTAAAAAGCTAATAGCATTATATTTATATCACAGTTTGGGCCAGAGCCGTTGAGCTTGGTAAAAACACATTTGACAGCGTATGAAAGCCACAATCTCGTCCATATAGCTATAAAACATAGCATTCAAAATTTTGAACATACAGCAAACAAAACTTTTATTTGCAATTTCTACATATATTACAGTTCAAAAGTGACAGTAAAAGACTATTTCAAACACATTTCTTGTCAAATTTCTATTTATAAAGGAATCCTGTATTTGAATTTAATTTTCAATTTATTTAAAAATTTAAAAATGTAAGGCAAGGCAAGGCAAGTTTATTTATATAGCACATTTCATACACAATGGTAATTCAAAGTGCTGTACATAAAAAGGAATTAAAATCACAATAGCATAAAAATTTAAAATAATAATCACAACAATAAAAACAAAATTAAGAACATTTAAGATGATTTAAAAAAAAAGAAAATGATTTCAAATTAATTAATACAGTAAAATGATTATACATAAAATAGTGCAAACTGTTCGGACGTAGCACAGTGCTCATTCAATAAATGCACAACTGAACAGGTGAGTTTTGAGTCTGCATTTAAATGTGGCTAATGTATTAGCACATCTGATCTCTTCTGGAAGCTGGTTCCAACTGCGGGCGGCATAATAGCTAAAAGCGGATTCCCCTTGTTTTGTGTGAACCCTTGATATTACTAACTGACTCGATCCTAGTGATCTGAGTTGTCTGTTAGGTTTATATTCAGTGAGCATATCTGCAATGTATGTAGGTCCTAGGCCATTGAGTGCTTTATAAACAAGTAAAAGTACTTTAAAATCTATCCTAAACATAACTGGAAGCCAGTGTAAGGACCTGAGGACTGGTGTAATATGCTCTGATTTTTTGGTTCTAGTCAGAATCCTGACAGCAGCGTTCTGTATGAGCTGCAGCTGTCTAATGGTCTTCTTGGGAAGGCCAGTGAGGAGACCATTACAATAGTCCACCCTGCTGGTGATAAAGGCATGAACAAGTTTCTCCAAATCTTGACGGGAAACAAAACATCTAATTCTTGCAATGTTTTTAAGATGATAGTATGCTGATTTAGTTACTGCTTTAACATGGCAACTGAAACTGAGGTCTGACTCCAGAATCACACCCAGATTCTTGACTTGATTTTTTGTTTTTTGACCCCTAGTGTCAAGGTACGCATTTACCTTATGAACTTCATCTTTGTTTCCAAATGCAATGACTTCCGTTTTCTCCTTGTTTAACTGTAAAAAGTTTTGGCACATCCAACTGTTAATTTCATCAATGCATTGGCAGAGAGAGTCAATGGGGCTGTAGTCATTTGGCGATAAGGCTAGGTAGATCTGGGTATCATCTGCATAGCTGTGATATGCAATTTTGTTCTTTCTCATTATTTGACTTAGTGGGAGCATATACAGGCTGAACAACAGCGGCCCTAGAATTGAGCCTTGTGGGACTCCGCATGTCATGGACGTCCACTTAGACTTATGTTCTCCTATACTCACATAATAGCCTCTCCCTTCTAAGTATGACCTAAACCATTTGAGAACCATCCCAGAAAGCCCGACCCAGTTTTCCAGTCTATCTAGAAGAATGTTATGATCCACAGTGTCGAACGCAGCACTGAGATCTATTAGTACCAGCACTGATATTTTGCCAGAATCTGAATTTAGGCGAATATCATTTATTATCTTTATGAGCGCTGTCTCTGTGCTATGATGTTGTCTGAAGCCAGATTGGAAATGGTCCAGGTATCCATTTGAGTTTATGTAGTAAAATTCAAAATGTATTCATTTTGAATTTTTTTTCCACAAAAATATTAAGCAGTACAGCCGTTTTCAACATTGATAATAGAAAATGTATTTTGATCACCAAATTAGCACATTAAAATGATTTGTGAAGGATCACGTGACACTGAAGACTAAAGTAATGGCTGCTGAAAATTCAGCTTTGACCTTACAGGAATAAATTACACTTTAAAATATATTAAAAAAGAAAAGAGATATTTAAAATGCTAATATTATTTCACAAAATTACACAAAAAGTGCTTGTTTTAAACAGCAGTGTATACTGTTACTAGGGCTGGGTAAAAAATATCGATTCTCCGATTTTAATCGATCTTCAGTTGAACGCAACGATATCGATTCGGGAAATCCCCGAATCGATTCTTAATGCACGTGCTTCACGTAAGAGGATATGAATATTCACCTCTCGTCCTGAAGGTGTCACTAGTGTTCCTGCTGAGAGAGTTTTCTCAAACGCTGGTGATCTAATCACAGCGCAAAGGAGCTGCCTTAGATCAGATCAGAACATGTTGATCAGCTGCTTTTTTTGCAGAAAAATTATTAGGCTGTAGTTAAGAACTGTTAGTTTTATGGACAGTTAGAATGTTTTGTATAAGCAGACAAAGGCTTTATGATGGGCCTGTTTTGAGTGTTTTGAATTTAGAAAAAAGTTTTATTTCTTAAACATGTTTGAAGTTCTTAATAGATTTCACTGTTGCACATTTACAGTCTTTTTATTGTTTACAGTAATGTGCATTTTGCAGTTTGTTTACATGGTGTACAATGGATGCACATATTTATGACTTCTTGTTACAGTGTTCATTTAAAATAAAAGTTGTTTAAAATAAACAACTGTGTGCACTCTATTATTAATGTAGATGTGTATTTCAGTAATAAACTTTAGTAGGAGAGTTTCAGTTACCAGCATTCAGGCTATATCAAAATATGGATCACATGTCTGCAAAACTAACATTTTAAATGAAATATTGATAGCTAATCGATATCGAATCGAATCGAATCGAAATCTAAATCGAATCGAATCGAAACCATAAAAATAAGAATCGAATCGAATCGCCAAATTGGTCACAACACCCAGCCCTAACTGTTACTAATACATTTTTAACATATTTAAACGATCATTAAATAAATTGGTAATACATTGCGTTACATTTACACAACCAGTCAAAAGTTTTTGAACAGTAAGATTTTAATGTTTTTCAAAGACGTCTCTTCTGCTCACCAAGCCTGCATTTATTTAATCCAAAGTACAGCAAAAATAGAAAAGTTTTAAAATATATATTTAAAATAACTATTTCTGTTTGAATATGTTTTGAAATGTAATTTATTCCTGTGATTTCAAAGCTGAATTTTTAGCGTCATTACTCCATTCACATGATCCTTCAGAAATCATTTTAATATTCTGATTCGCTGCTTAAAGAAAATGTATTATTATTATATTGAAAACAGCTGAGCAGATTTTTTTCAGGTTTCTTTGATGAATAGAAAGTTCAGAAGAACAGCATTTATCTGAAATAGAAATCTTTTGAAACATTACAAATGTCTTTATCATCACTAAATAAATAAATAAATAAATAAATAAATAAATAAGTATTCATTTCTATAATTTCTTTCCCAAACAAAAGCTTTTCATTTCAGATAAACGCTAAAATACTCAACTGTTAAATGTTATGTACTAATCTGTTTTATATTGATAATAATAAATGTTTCTTGAACAGCACATCAGCCTATTAGAATGATTTCTGAAGGATCACGTGACACTAAAAACTAGAGTAATGAGGCTAAAATTTAGCTTTGATCACATGAATAAATTACATTTTAAAATATATTCAAACAGAAAGCAGTTATTTTAAATAGTAAAAATATTTCACAATACTACTGCTTTTGCTGTATTTTGGATCAAATAAATGCAGGCTTGGTGCGCAGAAGAGATTAAAAATCTGTTGACTGTTAGTGTAAATTAATTCAATTAATTACATTTGGTTGAGTTGTTAGAGTGAAATATAAGCCAGTTCTTGACAGATTTCATCTAAGCCATTGTAACATACAAACACAAAAAACAAGGTCTCAACCACAAACACACATGTCCTCATCCACACAGAGTCATTGTCAATGTCCCTATTAATTTTCTTTCTCAGGGGCCTTTTTCTGGAACCAGGTCCATTAATTGTGAAAGCTCAGGCCGTGCCGAACTTCCAGTCTCTAGGACACAAAGCATTCGCTCATTAGAGAAATCTCCAACAAAAGAACACATGCACAAGACAAAATCTGAAATAGAATTACGAGAAAGTGTGGCCTACGACAAAACAGAGCAGAGCCGAGGGAGATTCCTAACTATTTCATGCTGTAGACGAATTAATGTTTCAGCTCTTTGATGTGGTTCTTCCTGCTCAAAACGCAAGTCACAAACTACACTACATTGTTCCATCAACACACTACATCCTCAGTACATCATCAGTTTTCTCCCTATGCCTTCTTCCCTTGACCTATAAGAAAAATGTATAAAACGTCTCTCTCCCTTAAAAGTGAGGAAACACAGATATATATCAGATCCGCTTAACCTTCAGAAAGCATGTGAGCGGCACGTGCTGCAATAGTCGCAGAAATACTACAATCTCGCTAAACTGACAATACCGAAGGGCTCCTACCCGTGTGTTTCTCTGCCTGATCCGCAAGGGAAACATTTTCAGCATGGTCCTGTCCTCATGTCACTCGCTTCACGCTGTGGACGGCTAAACCAGAACCCTCGTCCAGCGTGGCAGGAGTGGTCACTTAGGCGGTCCGACTGTGGTGCAGTCATACATGCACACAAAAGAGACAAGCAAAAGGAAACGCCTGCCCAGGAAGGGCCTACAGCTGCAGGTCAGCACTGAGATTAGACCATGTCCTGCCCTGGTTTCCTAGGCAACACCTGCACAGGAAGAGGCACATCTGTCCAAAGAGAGCATCACTAATATATCAGCCGTGAACATACAAGTAGGGCTGTATGCAGTTGTGCGAAATGACTCTGAGTTTCCTGTCTCTTGGTTCTGTTGCACATCCTCCACAGTTAAATAACACTTAGGATCGTGTGTGGGACAACATTTGAACGTGTGGAGCCCTTTTTAACCCAAGAGCAAATTTAAAGCTAGTGAGACTTTTGAGGTCTTAAATAGCAGATCATCTTCAGCTGAGATTCCCATCTACGTCAGATCATCCTGGGCTGAACCGGGTCATGTGGCGCTGGATCAAGTTCAAAGTTGGGTATTATTTTTTCATCTGCTTCGCTCGACTTCCTGCGCTGAATGACAGAGCGGGAACCCTCCCGTCGGCCCCCTGTTCTTGGAAAGCTCTCAGGAAGTGCGGCACCCTGACGAGGGCATTACATCACCCTCAGATCCTGACCTCACAGGGATGTAAAATCCTCCTCTCACGCGTGGAACCGCGCCAAGACTGCCTCCCAACACGCCTTCAGATGTGGAAAAACATCGTCCCTGTCTCCTGCTTGTCTCAGAGGGAAATGCGACATCAACTCTGCTGTTTGTCTAAGTTGGAGAATGATAATCAGCATAGAGTGCCTAACGCTGAACAAATTTGTATTTAGAGATCCAAAGACACAATGATGTGAGCAGGGTCTAAAATGAATGTTTTTTCAGTTTTGCCAATAGTGTCAAAATAAAGACAAAATGAACTATTATGAATTTTTTTTTTTAAATTAAAATACATTTAGCAAATTTTTTATACATTACAGAAGGTTCAAATGCTCCATGGTGCTTCAGAAGGAAAAGCGATGCATTAAGAGCCGGGGGTGTATACTTTTGAATGGAAATGGGATTTGTACATTTTTCTTATTTTGCCTAAATATAATTTTTTTCCCCATTTAGTACTGCCCTTCAGAAGCTACGTACATGTTACTGGAAGACAAAATAAGTTAAATTTACCCTTATCTTTAAATTCAAAAAGTTTTTACCCCCCAACTCTTAATGCATCGTTTTTCCTTCTCAAGCAACAGTGAGTGTTTGAACCTTCTGTTATAGTTGCATATGAGTCCCTCAGTTGTCCTCTGTGTGAAAAGATGGGTCTCAAAATCATACGGTCATTGCTGGAAAGGGTTCAAATCAGTGGCGATTTCTTTAAGACTGCAAGGGAAGCTCAGCTTCCCCTATAATGTCACAAAATTAATGGTCAAATTACGTACTATTGTATTAACATTTTATTGACTAAAAATGCGTTAGAAAACGTTCATCTCAAAGACGAATTCGTTCAGAATCAGTTAGATATATATAGCCGGTCGGCTGACTTGATTTTCTTCTCATACATTCCCGTAGCGTCACAGTGCATTTCCCCATTGAAGCCCAGCGTCCATTGACTTCAATGGGGCTGCTTTGAACGTTTTTTTTCAGTGCTTTGAAACTAGACGGTCATTGGATAAACGCTGCGATTATGTCCCGCCCACGGACGCTCAGCGTCTCTGGGGGTGAATGAGGAGTGGGCTGGCCTGGACGCTGAGCTTCTGCGTGACGATTGGAGGGTCTGTCGGAAGATTGCATCTCCTTTTGACTGACAGCGATTTTGTCCTATAAGGAATCGCTGAAGCTATTCGTTCGCGCTCTCTGCGCTCAGTCCCATCGTGGATTTCTCAAGTTCAGTCGAAATAAAAACTGCTGCAACCTATTTCTTTATATTTGCTTGGCGAAATTGCTTGATTTTCATCATACATTTCACACAATTATACACCACATTCCTTGTTTCACTTTTACAGAGTTTAATATTTTTTTTAGATCATTCATTCATATGAAACTGCACACGAAAAGTCACTGGAAAAGACGCCTAGTTGGTACGACAGGGTCACAGACCATTTTCTTGAAAAGGAACGTAGGGCAGAATTTACTTTTAAATAAATAGACAATTTTATGATGTAGACCGAAAATGAGCTTCCCCTATTTGACAGACCAGTAGCCGCCACTGGTTCAAATACACAAAAATGCTGAAAAAACAAAGAATTTGTGGGATTTTTCTGAAGAACAGGGGGAAGTTTAACTGTTCAGGACAAACAAGGAACTCATGAACAACTATCATTAAACAAAAAAAAAATCAGCTGTGAATCATTCAGGTAACAACATGGTATTAAAAATCAAGTGTATGTAAACTTTTGCATGCATTTTGTATGATCCCTCTTATTTTGCTAAATAATTAACATTTTGCAGATTCTGCAAGGTGTATGTAAACTTTTGACTTCAACTATATGGTAAATGGTGCACATATTTCGCAAAATGCTCCTCTCTAGAGTTCATCTGACTAATGAGTTTATGGTCTCCAAATATGTTTTTCTGAGGTAAATGTGACATTACGTGATATTGACGTCTTTCCACAGTTGAAACACAGATTGAGTGATTACATGAGACAGAATACGAATTTCAGTAAAGTCTACTTTTTGAACATACCTTCAGATGTTAATTTATGTTTATTTTGTGCTTAAATTGATATTAAAGTGGAGGAGATGATCAGTTCACGTGCACTTTGCACTGCTGCTTCTTTTGAACTGCTACAGCGATCGGTCACTCCACAATAAATGGCGCCAAAACAGCATTTATTGTTTGAATACTGTAATAAAATGTATAGAATTTGAAATCTGAGACAAAGCTTATTGCGATTTATTGCATGGGAGGCGCGCAACAATGCTCCGATCATGAACTGAAAACAGGCTAGACTAATCAATTCTTGGGATTTAATAATTTATATAGTTTTGTAAAAATGAGAATCGATTAAAATCAAGAACCCAGTATTTTTTTTACTCAGCCCTAATACTTTGATGAATAGAAAGTTAACTAGAATAGCATTTCATTTGAAATAGCAATCTTTTTTTTTACATTACAGATGTCTTTACTATCACTTAATGCATCCTTGCTGAATAAAAAAAATTGTTACAGGGCCAGGTGTAGTCCGATCTCCTTAAAACTATGCATGCTTGTTTAGAATCACCTGTCGCACATGTTCACAAGGTTTCGTGAAGTATTGAGTTTTCCTTTAGGCTTTATAGGATTTTGGGAAAATTCGGACAGGCCCCTTTTTCTAATCAACCCCGTTATCGCTTCCCAAAGGGTAAATTCCAACATTTTTTGATAATTATTGACCTAGTGAGTCCAGAGAATTATACCGCAGTGTTTTTTTCCAGATTGAACGAAAAAACTAGTTCGCAAAAATAATAATTTTTTTTTTTACATCTTCTCAATCATTTAACAAACGATCTGAATGACAGCAGTGGTTATACAGGCAAAATTGTCCGGAATGAGGAGTTTTATCATATGGATATGAATATTGCATGTTTGTGCGAAAAACTGTGCAATGCACACCGTGTTTCATTCGCAAATATCTTTATAGACACTTGTGGCACTTTGGACCAAGGCTGTGCACAGTGATTTTCATGTTGATAGGAAAAATGGTTGCATAGGTTCTAGCCATTTTTATGTTTTTTCCCTCTTATAGTGCCACCAAGTGGGCAAGCTCTGCGATTTTTGTCCTGTGACCTCAGATTGAGCTCTTACATAAGTGTTCTGAGTTTGGTGAAGATATCTCAGTTTGTTTAAGAGTTGTAGGCATTTTACACAAAGTGGCCCCGCCCCTTTCGAACACTTTGCTGTCCCTTTGCGACGGTGAGTCGAAAGCTAGACTTTACTTGATAATTATTTATATTCGCTCTCCAGAAAATCTTTCTGCACTGGTTTGGTTCCAATTGGGTAAAAAACCTAGGACTAGTTCACAAAAGTAGGTTTTGCAAAAAATCCAAAATACTCAAAAGGCTCACGATCGAATCTGTGGCATGCGTTCGACACAAGCCAAGAACTCCAACGACATAGGGGTTTAAGTGCATAGCTTGTCCTAATTAAAATATATATATATATATATATATATAAATTGCATAGCCTTGCTTGCCTTTGAGATGCCTAATGAACTTCCACATGCTGTGTCCTTCATGCAGCGCAATGGCCAGCACTTACTCATCTTGACACAGCACTGCAGAAAATAGCAGCATTTTCTCAGCGAGTCTCTCCTGCTGCTTCTCAGACGTGTCTGTCTTATCAAAGCACTCACTGGAGTCATTCACAATTATTGTCGTTGTGGCACCGGGCCACCGATGTATATGAGATGGAGGGCGTTTTAACTGCAGAGTGAGTGTCGCTGAAGAAGACATTTGCATTAAAGCCAGCAGAGACAAGATTAATGGATTTCCCTCTCTAGATCTCAATAACTTTTCAACAACCACCCCCCTCCCCTCCACAATCTCTCTCGTAAAACGGTTTCTCTTCCTCTGCCTTCAATTTCCTCTCTGGCTGCCACTTTACTTTCCTTGTCTTTTTTCACATTCTTCTGTCATGTGTTCGTCTTGGCAATACAGACCAGGGCTTCACAATAAGAATGAACAACAGATCAAAGTCAATATGAGACCGCTTGTTTCAGACCACTTGATGGAGCTATCATTGCCCTATCGAAAGTGTATGTATGTATCATCCTTTTTACATTTGTCTGATCACATTAATGTAATGTGATCTGGAGTTAAAAAATTACATTAAGAAAATAATGTTTGCACCATATGCAAGACGTCAAATGTCCAGCTATTACTGCAATAAAAATAGTATTAAAAAGTAATAATAAACATGAATATAATATTATATACAATATTATAGAATTTATTTTTACATGATGCCCAGAAATGTGTTGTAAACAAATGTATTTAATATATGTAAAGGTTGTATTATATTATATGTATTATATATAATATAATACATATAATACACATATAATATATATGACTTTGATATTATATGTATTACATCAATTATATTATATTTTATTATAGAAAAAATTACTTAATTTTTGAATATAATATTATATACAATATGATAATTTATTTTTACCTGGTGCATACAAATGTGTTGTTAAAAATGTATTTAATATATGTAAATGTTGTATTATATTATATGTAATACATCAATTATATTATATTTAAAATATATAATATAATATAATATAATATAATATAATATAATTAGGGCCGGGACTCGATTAAAAAAATTAATCTAATTAATTAAAGGCTTTGTAATTAATTAATCGAAATTAATCGCATTTTAATCGCATATAAATATTTGACCTGAGAACAGTGAGAAGTAAGTTTTTTCATATGGATTTTTAGTATACCATTGAAGAATGACTGAATACATAAGCTTAAGCAACAAAATATTGTTTATTTTTGTTCAACCTAGTCCAACAGACCAGTGCAATATTGCCATTAAGTGTAGCAATAGGATACAGTGTTTCCCCTTTCCATACTTTTTTTTCTTGGTACTTTACCCTACTTTGTGTAATAACGAAAACATTTATTTCAGTGAAAAAATAAGTCCAAAACTCTCTATTTTAACATTTTGAACAATAGGGCTTTACAATCTTTTGCTATTTTTTTTAAAAGAAATTCTTGTGTGTTTTAATTTTTCTCATAATCAAATGAAAGCATAAACATTTATTTGTTTTTAATTAAATGAAAAATAAACCTTTTTTAATTTTTGGCAAACAAACAGAGGTTTGCTGTTAAAATCAATAAATAATAATAATTTAACATTTAAATAATAATTGTAGTATTTTTTTCTACAATTAAGTGGTTAATCTTGTTGTTATATTTATTTTTTATCATATATATTGTTTTTTTGTCAGTTATTTAAATAGGAATATTGTTCTGTTTCATGTTAAACCGTACTTTTATTTTGACAGGTTGCCGTGAAGTTTCTGTGTGTAAAGTATGATATGATGCTAGTTAGTATGCGTGTAGTAAAAAAAACAAAAAAAAAAAACACGTCACCACCATTCATACATACAGATACAAACGGAACATGCAGGATTCATATTAAAACGGTCTTTTTGCATTTCAGTTTTGACAGACACTAGTCCATATCGCGATTTGAATTAAGTGACAGACCAACTTTTGATTAATCAATCCAAAAATCGACGAATTTACGTGGCATTCCGCGCTATAGTAAATTCGTTTTTTATGAATGGAGTCCGCGATCCAGTCCGTGTTTTCGTGGAGGAGACATTATAAACGCGCCCCCCTAAAATAATGGTAGGGGAAACACTGGGATATTTAGAAATATACTAGCCTACATTTCAGAAATCCTGGTACCCTATAGGTAGGTAGACCTTCTGTAAAAGCTTTGAGGTGATACTTGAGGCTCGATGTGTTCCAGTATAATCGGTCCGCCGAAACTCATCCAGTGAGAAACGTTCCGCGGTGCAAAATTAAGTGTGATTAATATGCGTTAAAAAAAATTAACGCGTTATTTTTGTGTAATTAATTAATCTAAATTAACGCGTTAAAGTCCCGGCCCTAAATATAATATATCCGTTTTACGTCATGGCCCCTTGTCAATTATTTCTTACGTTATATTATACAATATCATATTATATAAAAATAACAAAAATATGATAAAATAATAATAATAATAATAATAATAATAATAATAATAATATACTATTATATACAATATGATAGAATTAATTTTTACCTAATGCTTACAAATGTGTTGTTAAAAATGTATTTAATATATGTCAATATATTATATTATATATTATATTATATCATATCCTATTATCTGCTATGCGTCATTGCCTGTCATCAATTATTCCTTATATTATATCATATTATAATATATAAAAGTTTGAAACAGTATGTTTTGAAACGAGTATTTTATGCTCCCCATGGGCTGCTATTATTTGATTAAAAATACAGTAAAAAAAAAAATGCAAATAAATAAATAAAGTTATATTGTGAAATATATTCAAATATATTTAAAAAAGTTTTCTTAAATTGTAATCATATTTTAAAACAAAATTTATTTCTATGATGGCAAAGCTGAATTTTGCATCCTTAATTAATAAAAGTAAACATTTCCAAAAAATAAAAATAAATAAAATACATATATAATATAATAATAATTATATATATATATATAAAAATTATATATATATTTCCCTTTGCACAAAAAAATGTATGAGGTCAAGTGGCAAAGGTAGGGCAACTAAAAATCTGACCTACTTGCCCGACTGTGCCAGCAGAAAATAAATTTAAAAAAAAATCCTCATTGTTGAGCTCTGCGTACTGAGCCTTTGTTGCACGGTGCCCCTCATCCTCACCCCGAGATACAGAAAGACCTTCCGGGTCCTGACCGATCCCCCACCCACCCCACTTTTGAGGCTGTGAGTCTGCCGTGCTAATGAGAGCCTGTCCTTGCAGCTCTTGAGCGAAGGAATGAAGATGAATCAACTCTCCCACACTTATTCAGCCGGGAACAAAGAGCAGAGTTTAACCAACACGGATTCCGAGGGTCTCGGATCGCTCCACAGTCACACGCCACATCTCTGACACACACCCACTCTCGCTCTCTCACACATACAGAGTGCCGTCACACCGCTTTTGTGTCCAGGTTATGTGGGACGTTAGTGGAAAGAGCTTCACAATGAAAGATCCACAGGAAGCCTTTAGTGAGAATTAATGCCATTACCCAGTATAACCTCTGTGTGTGTGTGTGTGTGTGTGTGTGTGTGTGTGTGTGTTACACACATGGATCCACAGATCCAGCATACAGGCAGACAGGGCCATCACTACCAGCAAGCTCTATTGATCCTCAAGCATTAGAGGACTGTAAGTCACCAGCTGTGACCCATCACGACGCCGCTGGGACTGAGGATAGGGTGGGGAGGGATTGTGACTGAATCACCGCCTGGTCACGCCATCAGCATCGTGTGTAAACGGGTCTTAATAGATCTGGCAGTAAACAGACCCATGTTTCTAATCAATCAAAAGGGTATTATGGGTACTTTATACCAATTGGTGCAGGATCGTATGGCCTATAACTGTAAATAGACAGACTGATTTCGGTTGGGAAACAGGAAGGAACACTGCTAAGAAATGTAATCCTGAAAAAGCCACAGGTTTACATAATGTATACAAACACAGTGAACACATTCACATTAAAGGAAAAGCTTACTTCCAGAACAAAAATTTATTCACCCTTTTGTCATCTAAGATTTTCATGTCTTTCTTTCTTTAGTCGTAAAGGAGGAAAAATCAAAAGATTTCTCTCCATATAGTGGACTTCAATGGTGCCTGTGAGTTTGAACTTCCAAAATGCAGTTTCAATGTGCTCTAAACAATCCCAGTGGTGTGAAAAAGTGTTGGCCCCTTCCTGATTTTTATTTTTTTGCATGTTTGTCACACTTTAATGTTTCAGATCATCAAACTAATTTAAATATTAATCAAGGATAACACAAGTAAACACAACATGCAGTTTTTGAATGAAGTTTTTAATTATGAAGGGAAAACAAAATCCAAACCCACATGGCCCTGTGTGAAAAAGTGTTTGCCCCCTAAATGTAATAACTGGTTGGGCCACCCTTATCAGCAACAACTGCAATCAAGCGTTTGCGATAACTTGCAATGAGTCTGTTACAGCGCTGTGCAGGAATTTTGGCCCACTCGTCTTGGCAGAATTGCTGTAATTCAGCCACATTGGAGGGTTTTCGAGCATGAACCGCCTTTTTAAGGTCATGCCACAGCATCTCAATAGGATTCAGGTCAGGACTTTGACTAGGCCACTCCAAAGTCTTCATTTTGTTTTTCTTCAGCCATTCAGAGGTGGATTTGCTGGTGTGTTTTGGATCATTGTCCTGCTGCAGAGCCCAAGTTCGCTTCAGCTTGAGGTCACGAACAGATGGCCGGACATTGTCCTTCAGGAATTTTTGGTAGACGGCAGAATTCATGGTTCCATTTATCACAGCAAGTCTTCCAGGTCCAGAAGCAGCAAAACAGCCCCAGACCATCACACTACCACCATCATATTTTACTGTTGGTATAATGTTATTTTTCTGAAATGATGTGTTACTTTTACGCCAAATGGGACACACACCTTCCAAAAAGTTCAACTTTTGTCTCGTCAGTCCACAGAGTATTTTCTCAAAAGTCTTGGGGATCATCAAGATGTGTTCTGGCAAAACTGAGACGAGCCTTTATGTTCTTTTTGCTCAGCAGCGGTTTTTTGTCTTGGAACTCTGCCATGCAGGCCATTTTTGCCCAGTCTCTTTCTTATGGTGGAGTCATGAACACTGACCGTAACTGAGGCAAGAGAGGCCTGCAGTTCTTTAGATGTTGTTGTGGGGTCCTTTGTGACCTCTTAGATGAGTCGTCGCTGTGCTCTTGGGGTAATTTTGGTCGGCCGGCCACTCCTGGGAAGGTTCACAACTGTTCCATGCTTTCGCCATTTGTGGATAATGGCTCTCACTGTGGTTCGCTGGAGTCCCAAAGCTTTAGAAATGGCTTTATAACCTTTTCCAGACTGATAGATCTCAATTACTTTTTTTCTCATTTGTTCCTGAATTTATTTGGATCTCAACATGATGTGTAGCTTTTGAGGATCTTCTGGTCTACTTCACTTTGTCAGGCAGGTTCTATTTAAGTGATTTCTTGATTGCAAACAGGTGTGGTAGTAACCTGGCCTGGGTGTGGCTAGAGAAACTGAACTTAGGTGTGATAAACCACAGTTATGCTTTAACCATAGTTATGCTTTTCACACAGGGCCATGTGGGTTTGGATTTTGTTTTCCCTTCATAAAAAAAACCCTTCATTTAAAAACTGCATGTTGTGTTTACTTGTGTTATCTTTGATTAATATTTAAATTTGTTTGAGGATCTGAAACATTAAAGTGTGACAAACATGCAAAAAACTCAAAAATCATTAAGGGGGCCAACACTTTTTCACACCACTGTATATAATATAACATAATCATATGTCTGTTTGCTTTCATATTTCATGTGTAGAATAGAAGAAAAATGTTTCAATAATTTTTTTTTAATACGGAAGATTTAGAGAATAAACGCACTCTGACTCTTATAACACTCGCGCACGTATAAGAAAAACGAACAGTGTTCTACTCCAGATCACATAATTCAGTGGAAAATTTATAGAAATTATATTAAGAACATTGAATATCCATCTGTTCTCAAATGCAATGATAACAAGAGCGCATCCTCTTCTCTCTCGGAATACTCTTCTTCTGTGTTTGTTTACACTGTTTTTCGAAACAGCGCCACCACTGTCGTCCTTTTGTGCAACAGCAGCTGCTCCGGGCATGTAATGTAATGCTCAAATCTTATTGGACGGCCGTGTTTTCGCTTTGCGAAACTGAAAATATTCATCTGACTGGTTGTTAAAAAAAACATTCGCTTTTTCTGGTGAGCGCATCCATAGGAACCTGTTGTTTTATTCTAGCGCGATATTCGTGATATTCGTTTAGCTTTTTTGTGCTCAGTGTGGAAAGGCCTTTATCTAGCAAAACGATTGGTCATTTTCTAAAAAAAAAAAAAAAAAAAAAAATTATCATTTATATACCTTTTAACCTCAAATGTTCATCTTGTCTAGCTCTGCGTAAACTGTGTACTCTGGTTCAAGACAGTTAAGGTAGGCCAAAAATCTCATTTTCTACTCCAACTTCAAAACTGTCCTACATTGTGTCAGTTGTGTTGCTGTCTATGCAGGGTCAGAAAGCTCTCGGATTTCATCAAAAATAACTTAATTTGTGTTCCGAAGATGAATGAAGGGTTTGGAACAACATGAGGACGGGTAATTAATGACAGAATCTTCATTTTTCTGTGAACTATCCGTTTAAATGCGAATTTGTCAGGTTGACCAACAGCTTTACTATTAACCACATACAATAAATTTGATTCCACCTAAATAGCACACTTCTTTTTAACAATCTGCATGATCTAATGTATCATTCATTTCCATTTAAGGCATTATTCCAATCCCTAACCTTAACTACAAGCAGTAATAATAGTGGTGCTAGCTAATAACAGCAAATTAAATGCTCTCTGAGTCATTTTTAACCCAAGTTTGTTACTTAATCACACTCAGGCAAGTTCTGTGAATCAGGTGTGCAGGGCCATGCTGGAAGAGTGAGTCAGAGTAGATAAAAGACAGCATGATGTCTCGGCACTCTCTCACACAAATGACTGCAGAAGACGACAGAGATGGAGAGAAAGAGAGAGAGAGGTAAAAAGAGGCAAGAGTGGGTGTCCGCAAAGCGAGAGAAAGTCAGTCCAGATGGCCAGAGAAGATTAAATACCATCTGCCAGAGAGATCTGGAGACATAGCCAAACATTAGCACAAATAAGCGACACACACCACTCACGCCCTGTGTGTAGACATGGAAGATGCTGGACACATACAGTTCATCAGTGTCAGGGTCTGATCACAGAGCATGGGAGGATGACAGACAGTCATAGCTACCTGATGAGGGGATAATTCATTTTGAATTATGGAAAAATCTCACACAGTTCCCTGTTGTGACCTCTTCTCTGACGGAGTTGCGTGATCGTAAAAAATGTGTTGGTCATTGGACATGTACATGTGGTGCAGTGGATAAGCATCTCGGCTTGCAACCAAAAAGTCTGAACTACGGAGACCCATGAGTCATCATTACTGTGCACGTAATCCCAGGTCACTCCAGGGAAATTATTTGTAATAGGTGTATGTGCTGAATCAAAGTCATACTATTTTTGTTAACAACATCTAAATTTAAATGAATATAATGAATATAAGCTGTGCATTTTCACAAGGTGGAGCCAGTGAGCTGCTAACTGGAGTGATTCAGTGTTTTGCATCTGTTTTGAGAATGAATTTAAATATAATCCTGTTTATAAACTCTCAAATAGCTTCCAGATAAAATGAAGTGGCTGATTGCAAACTAAATATAACGAACATACACTTTCAGTCCTTCCTTTCCATTTTATTAGCCGTTCTGAGAAAGAGAGCTGCTTTAAGACCATTTAACCGAGCACATGACTAATGCATTCACACACTCTCCTACTCATTAACTCTCATTACGCTACTGAAATACTGTTTACCCTCATACGCCCCATTAAACACAGGGATCGGAACAAGTCCAGGTGAACACACACATGCACATAAAAACAACCACAAAAGTGTGCAAAATAGACACATAAACACCCACATGCATTTATAAAACCTGAATCTTAAATGGACATAGTCACATGTACTCTTGTATTTGACAAATATATAGTGGGAGAGCATTTAATTTTTAAACAAAACATAAGAAATTATAGTTGAGGTCATATCTGCGAGATGTTAATTATTTTACCAAAATAAGAGGGGTCATACAAAATGCACGTTATTTTTTATTTAGTACTGTCTTCATTAAGATATTTCACATAAAAGAGGTTTACATATAGTCCACAAGAGAGAATAATAGTTACATTTATAAAAATGACCCTGTTCAAAAGTTTACATACACTGTGTTGTTACCAGGGGCGGCTGGCCCATGGTGGGCGATAGTGCATCGCCCTCCTTGAGCCACGCGAAAAAAGAGAGGAGAAAAAGACTCTTATTTTGCTGGTCCTAGTCTGCATATTACTGTACAATCAACAGCCTTCCAACCTAAAACCCCGCCCCCTTGGGGCGATCTCAGTCAGATTGAAAATCGCCCCAGCCGGTCTCATAGAGTTATATTGTGAGATTTTTTTTTTCAAATTTTGAACCCTACAATGCATTTCAATGGGCACCGGGAGGGCTCGCCCCAACATGATTTCGTAATACGCACTGATGCATGCTCAAAGATGTACAGCACGCACGCACGCGTGTAGCGAGACGTCTGAATGCGTTGGCCATGCTTTCAATGGAGAAGGAACTTGTCAGGAACATGCCTGATTTTAATGAGAGGGTAATTGATCACTTTGCCTGCTTAAAAGAGAGGCGAGCAAAATTTCAATACAAGTGATGTGTGCTATTAAATGGTGAATTGTTTATGTTATCACGGTCGTAGCCAGCTATGAGGTCACCGTGGTCCGGACCTCGGTCATTTTTTATATTCAAAAATAAAATGTCAAGCTCTTTGAATGATTATTTAGCCGTTTAAACCACCTCATATCACATGAGTGTTTGCCATTCATGTTGCTGCGAGAAGCTAGCGCAGTGAACGGGGCTTGAGAACGCGTTGAGTGAGAGCGCGGGTGCAGCAGCCTCCGTTTGTTGCCAGATCCACCTATTATACCTCTCTTTTTTTTTTGACTCGTTTGTCCAAATTAGTGTGACACTTTGGGACGTTTATAAAGTGGAAAGTTGAACGTTAGTTTTATGTCAGTGTCATTATTCTAACGTTATTTTTATAACTTGTTAAAATAAAAATTCCCTCAGCAAAAAAAAAAAACGAACTTTCCATGTAAAACATTATACTGAATAAAAAATCTTTCACAATCATCTACATGTCTGTCTATTTTGAAGTTTAGGCTATATGTAGTGCATTTGTGGGTGTTATTATAGCACAATTCTTAACACCTCACTAATTTTCAAACCCTGGTTACGGCCTTGTATGTTATAGCCTATGTTGTATTCTCCAAATGTTGAATTTTAAATAGTTGTATTGATTGCATATTGGCAGCCAAATTTATACTGAATATGTTCTGGAAAGATTTGATTAATTACAGTTTTAATATGAGAAATAAAAAGTCTTTAATTGTAAAGCAGTATGGCTTTTTTTTTTTTTACTCTTAGAGGGCAAACTAGTTGATGACAATGTGTCTCTTGATGGCCATGGTGGAAGTGTTTCAGTGTATTTGAGACCATTGCGATAAATTTAATATAGCTGTTCAAAATACTGTACAGTTTGTACAATTCATGCCTGATGTTGCCATCTAGGAACAGGGAAACCAAATCAAACAATGTAATGTAATGCTGTAAAGTTGGCTATCTGAATTTTATCATAATTTTACCCATTAAAGTGGTTATCTTTACCATCATCGGAACAGTTGCCCCCCCAGAGATATTTGTCAGGAGCCGCCACTGGTTGTTACTTGAATTTTTTTGTTTAGTGATAGTTGTTTATGCGTCCCTTGTTTGTCCTGAACAGTTAAACTGCCAGCTGTTCTTCAGAAAAATCCTTCAGGTCCCACAAATTTAGTTTTTTTCAACATTTTTGTGTATTTGAACCCTTTCCAACAATGACTTGATGATTTTGAGATCCATCTTTTAACACTGAGGGACTCATATGCAACTATTACAAAAAGTTCAAACGCTCACTGATGTTTCAGAAAGAGACACAATGCATTAAGAGTCGGGGGTGAATACTTTTGAACAGAATGAAGATGTGTACATTTTTCGTATTTTGCTCAAATATCTTTTTTTTTTTTTTATTTAGTACTGCCCTTCAGAAGCTACAGAACATACTTACATGTTTCCCATAAGACAAAATAAGTTAAATCTACCCTGAGATTTCAACCCCTGGCTTTTAATGCATTGTTTATCATTCTGAAGCATCAGTGAGCGCTTAAACTTTCTGTAATAATTATATATGAGTCCCTCAGTTGTCCTCAGTGTGAAAAGATGGATCTCAAAATCATATAGTCATTGTTGGAAAGGGTTCAAATACACAAAATTGCTGAAAAACCAATAAATTTGTGGGACATCAATGATTTTTCTGAAAAACATTGGGCAGCTTAACTGTTCAGGACAAACAAGAATTAACAACTATCAAAAAAAAAAAAAAAAAAAAAAAAAACTTTATAAAAAATAACATGCTTTTTGTATGATCTCTCTTATTTTGGTCAAATAATTTGCTACAAAAAAAAAAAAATCTCCTACAAAATATATATAAAATTGTTCTCACTTAAAACTCAATCTATTTTGTTTCAATTAATTAATTCATTCATTCATTCATTTTGTATTTCATGATTATATTTATGTTTTAATGATGTTTAGTTATTCGTATTGGTATATTCATTTTTTTGCAGTGCATGCAACATTTAATGCCATGACTTTCTGCTCTGATTTTAATTTGTGGAAAGGCAGATTAGGTTCATTAAAGACCTTAGCAAAGCCTGTATATACAATGTATTATAGTAAAAAAAAAATTAATTACATTTTTACAGTAATAATAATTGTATGACCTTTGAGAGTGACCCCTCTGGACGAATTATAGTAAAATTAATTTAGAAATGAGAAAATATGCTTAATTGTTATAAAAAATTCATATCTTTAATTATTATTATGTAAAATATGAGGTGTTGTCATGATATTTTCCAACACAAGGTCAAAAACAAGTGTGAATACAAAAGAAGCAAGGAAATAACCATTAAACATCTAACCCACGTCTATCACATAACATCTGCAAAGTAGCAGCTTTCAGACACTCTATACATTTGAGTGTGTGCTTATATGTGGGGACGTTCAGAGAGAGAGAGAAAAAAAAAAGGAAATACTCTAGAGAATGTTTTTGATGGCCTAGCTTTCCTCGCAAACAAGATCCATAGGTCCATCTGCCCTGCATTTAAAAATCAATGCTTCTCAGCACCAGCAAGGGAGGAAGACGGGGGAGTGTTTTAGTGGGAGAGGAGACCTAAAAAGTCTTGGCCGTTTCCTGTATGAGGTCAGACTACATGATGTCATAATGGACTCGTTACATGCGCGTTACAGAAACTCATTAATGGCATCTAAGTGTAGGAAGAATCCTTCCTGAACAAGAACAACCATTAGAGAAACGCTCCCACAAACAAAAACAATGAGCACTTTGTTGTCTAGGCTGGTATCTTTTCAGCAGGGGCACAGGAATGCTGGGCCCCCATACAATGAGTATGGTACAGTGCCGCTCAGTGTGACTGTAAGGGTTTCCAGCTTCTCCACCATGCATACGGCAATCAGAGGACCAATCGATGTGATTGCCATCTATGGGGAACACGTAATCAATAGCTGGTTTTTATCACTAGCTCGCCATGGAGGGACATTTCAGACCGCCGTCTTAGAAGAGCCACTTCTCTACACTGCATCCTTGAAAAGAAGCTCCTTGACAAATGTCAAGTGTTACAAAACACTGAACTCCTACAATATAAGGAGATCAAAGCCCATGAGGGGAGGCGCATTAAAAAAATGAGAAGGACAGGGATAAAAAGGTAGAAAGAGCTTGAGAAACAGACAGCGAGAGTGTAGAAACGGGGGGAAACATGACACTCACTTGACATGATAGATTTTCATCTTCTCCCGTAGAGTCCTCCAAGACATGATGGGGCTCCGTCTGTCATGTGAGAGAAAAGTGAATATGGAAAATCAGTGTCTCATGAACCATTGCGAATAGAAAAAAATGATATAATGCGTTAAAGGTTTCTGAACCGCATTGAACACAGTAGCGCATAGGCAGACCTTTGACTAACAGCATAATGCCTGATTCGCATTGTGGCTTATTTTGGCCAAGAACTGCCAACTTAGACAGGAAGAGACCATTTGAGCATCACAGAACATCCACAGTTCATTCTGTATTTTTTTATGTGCCAGATAAAACCAGAATAAACAATCTCTATGAACTTTGGGATTAGAATTTCTGTTTGTGAAAAAGTAATAAGCACTGGAAAACATGCTTCAGATAAAAGAGTTTTAAATGTTTAATGTCTTTAATTTGTGGCGTAAGATTGTTTATTTTCTTTTCCCTTCTCTATACATCCTTCCGTTAATTATTCTTTCTTCCTTCCCTTTTTCCTTTCCGTCTATCCTTTCTCCATTATTTTCTTCCCTTTTTTCTATTCATCCATCATCTACCCTTCCTTGCATTCTTCCTCCATTTTTTTCCCTTCATCCATTCATTCATCCTTCTTTCTTCTCTCCATTCTTACTCCTTTCTTGCTTCCATCATTTCCTTCCTTTTTCCATTCTTTCTCCATATGTTCTTTCTTCCTATCCTTCCATCATCCATCTATCCATACTTTCCTCTTCTTTTAATTCCCATTTTTTAACTATTCTTCCTTCCATGTTTCCTCCATCCTTCCATCCATACATCCATCTTTCCATTCTTCCTCCATTTTTTACTCTCCAATCTTTTTTTACCTCTTTTACTTCAATCATTTATATTTTTCTGTCTTCTTTCCATTCTTCCTCCATTTTTCCCTCACTCCAATCTTTTTTACTCATGTCCTTTCATCATCATATATATTTCTGTCTTCTTTCCTTTCCTTCTCTATTCTTGTCCTTTCTCCAACTTTATTTCCTCATTTCCTTCATCCATTCATCCATCCATCCTTAATCTTTTTTTCCTTTCTTTTTTGTTCCCAACCATTTATTCATCCATATTTTCTTCTTCTTTTCATTCCAATTTTTCATCCATTCTTCCTTCCATGTTTCCTCCTTTATTCCATTCTTTCATCTATCCATACATCTTTCCATTATTCCTCCATTTTTCCCTGACTCCAATCTTCAAATAATTTTTTATTTATTTTTTGAACATTATTTTCATATTACAGTCAATACCCCCCAAAATGGCCAATTTTGTCTACATACTATTTTGTCTAAATACATTAAATATTACACAAAACACTAAAAACAATCTTTTTAAATGGGAAATTAAAAGTGAATCTAGGCATTTCAATATTATTGTGTTCAGTATGAAAAATAGATATGTGACCCTGGACCACAAAACCAATCATAAGGTTAAATTTTACAAAACTGAGATATATACATCATATGAAAGCACAATAAATAAGCTTTCTATTGATGTATGGTTTGTTAGGATAGGACAATATTTGGCCGAGATACATCTATTTGAAAATCTGGAATATGAGGGTGAAAAAAAATCAAAATATTGAGAAAATCACCTTTAAAGTTGTCCAAATTAAGTTCTTAACAATGCATAATACTAATCAAAAATTACATTTTGATATATTTATAGTAGGAACTTTACAAAAAATCTTCATGGAACATGATCTTTACTTAATTTCCTAATGATTTTTGGCTTAAAAGAAAAATCTATAATTTTGACCCATACTATGTATTTTTGGCTATTGCTACAAATATACCCCAGCGACTTAAGACTGGTTTTGTGGTCCAGGGTCACATATTAATTTGGAGATTTGTTAAAGGTTAAATAACAGTGTTATAAAAATGTGTATGTTTTTTAAAGATTAACTTTGAGTGATGAATATGGAAGCCTATTTTTACCACATAAGAAAAAAGTAATCTTTTGGTAAAAGTCATAAACATGACATGAACATTTATACATTTCTGACAGTCTAAATTATCACACAGTCAAATTTTTGAGATAAGAATTAATACTTACGACATAAAAAGCCAGATTTCACAATGTCATAATTTCACATTTTGCTTCTCATATTATGACATAGTATATAATAATTAAAATTTTTATATCATAATTATGATATAATTATAATTATGATTATAACATATTTTGATAAATCATTATTATGATTTAAAGGATTATAACCATGACAAACATTTATTGGTAAATTTATGACGGTCAAAATGATCAAAGTCAAATCTTTGAGATAAGATCTCATAATGACATAAAAATTACATTTAGTTTTTCTCATATTATGACTTGGTATATAGTAATTTCACATTTGATATCATAATTATGACTTTCCAAAGCATGATTTTTTTTTTCAGAATTTTTTTCCTGACATACATAATGTCATAATTGACAAAAAAGCCATATATTACAATGCCATAATTTTAATAAAATAATAATAATAATAATGAATTATGAATTTATGACATAAAGTCTAAATTACAATTAAGTCAAATTTTTGAGGAAAAAAACTGACATAAAAAGCCACATTTTACAATGCCATAATTTGACTTTTCAAAGCCTGTTTTATTTTCTGATGTCTTTTTTTCTGTTTTTTTTTCTGATGTACATAGCACTTGTGTCATAATTATGGTATTTAGTTTTTTCTAAGTAATTTCAAATTTTATATCATAATTATGACTTTCCAAAGCATGACTTTTTTTCTGAAGGTTTTTTTTAGAAACTTTTCTGACATACATAAGTGTTAAAATATGTAGTGGTTTAAAGATAAACTTTGAATACCTTTTAGTAAATCATAATTAGGACATTAAAAAGTCACAACCGTGACATACACATTTATTTATATAAATACATTTTTAAGATAAGAACTTGTAATTACAACATAAAAAGCCACATTTTACAATGTCACAACTATGAATTTATCATAATTTGAACAATAATAATAATGAATTATGAATTTATGACATAGTCAATGTAAAACAAAAACTCATAATTGACATAAAAAGACACATTTTACAATGCCATAATTTTTTTGGTCATAATTTTGACATTTTGCTTCTCTCATATTATGACTTAATAAATACATAATAATTTCAAATTTTATATCATAATTATGACTTTCCAAAGCATGATTTTTTTCCCCCTCAATTTTCTAAAAAAATATGTAGGGTTTTTAACGATAAACTTTGAATATTTTTTTGTAAATCATAATTATGACATTAAAAAGTCACAACATGACATTTATAAATAATACATTTTTTAAATAAGAACTTATAATTACAACCTAAAAAGCCACATTTTACAATGTCATAACTATGAATTTATCATAATTTTTTTCTCATGTTTTTTTTTTTTTTTTTTCAGAATTTTTGGATGTACATAACAGTGTTTTTAAATATTAACTTTAAGTGATGAATATGGAAGTCCATTTCAACCACACAAGAAATAAAGGCATCTTTTAGTAAATTTTTGATGGGGTGGAAAATGATCGTCACAGTAAACATGATTAATAAGTAACGGTAAACGTGATTAATAGTGCTGCCGTCAGACAATCTGATTGGAGGTTTTTAGTTTTGTATAAAATATGAATCATCAGACTGTCATTGAACTGTGGGCGGTCTGTAGGCAGCCCGTCTGAGGCTGAGACTACACTGAACAGAACAATCGCAATGTGGATCAGTTTCTAAGTGCGATACAAAGCCTTGATTACTACAGCAGACAAACTCTCGTGCCAGTACGAACGTCTGCTCCTCTGCACCAAATGACAGTGGTGGAACGTCTCGTTAGACCGGGCCTACATGCTGTCATTGACTGTTTAGGGTTAATTAGTCAGGGTGGCGACTCAGACGGGCCGATCTGTCAGCGCGCAGGAGTGAAACTGACGGATGGCCCGTGATCATCTGCTGCCTGGAGAGAAACATTGTGTTACAGTACCTGCCTCTTTTCTTTCTGCGTTTTTCACAATACCCTCTTGGCAGACTTTATTACATGGGGATCAATGGGGTTGTAGCAGTAATTTCTGAACACGTGCCACAGCCTGTGCTATTCCAGAGCAGGCTGGACTGAATATGAGTTTGAAAACCTACTGGATAAACCTGCAGTAATTTGCATGTGCGTTACTGAATTCACAGAATCGTTATCCTTTGCAAATCAGCGTGGGAAAAGTCAAAGCAAGGGGTATTGAATTTTTAGGAAATTTTAAGCGATTAAACTGATCAAACTAGGTTGTGACAAAGTGATGTGGGTTTATGACTACAGTTAATTAATTTTTAAAACTTTGTTATAGGTAAAATAACCCTCGGAATCATTCTAATGTACTTTCAGCCACAGATATCAAAAATTTGGTCTAAAATTTCTTAGATTTAATATGTGTTAGATGTTTGGTTAAATGTTTAACCCAAGCTTCTGGGTCATTTATTTTAACTCAACTATTGCTTAAAAATGTATATATATATTTTTTTCTTAAAATGAACCTAAAATAGGCTGGAAATTAACATTTATTAATATGTTCAATAAATGGACATTTATTGAAAAGTTGAATAAATAATAATTAAATAATACACATTTTTAAAATTGCGTATTAATAAATGTTCATCTCTTGATTATTGCTGATGCCTCATTATGTTTCATTTTTTTTAATTTACAAACTATTTTGGGCTCATTTTAAGCCAGCCATATAGTGATTTTTAAACAACAGTTGAATTAAATAAAACTACTTAATTCCTGGGTTTGTCCATATTTCACACAGCACTGGGCTGTTTTTAACCCAGCATTTTTTAGAGTGTAATCTAAGAAGAATCAAGCATTTTATATATTAAAAAACCCTCTTAAGAAGAAAACATTAATTTTAGTGGGAAAATTTGCACGTTAAAACGACAGTTTACATAAAATAAAAATTCTATGGAACAAGAAAAGGAGAAATTAGGCAGAATATTCTCAGCCACCGTCTCCTTTTGTTCTCCACATGCAGGAAAACATTTCAAACTCAGAATAATTTGTGGGTGGGTAAATGATTTTGTGTCATTACTCAAAACATGTGAACAATTAATAAAATAAAATATGTGTGAATTATAATAAAGTAAACTGTCACATATTATACCCAAAAAAATCCTCCATACAGTAGAACTGATACAAATTGGGGACCAAAAGTTTTATTTGGCACTTTGACTGACCATGTTTTGTTACATACCTTTCTATCAAAGTTATCTGACATTATCAAGATGAATTTGTACTGAAACAGTTTAACTCTTGAGTTCATATCATATGTTATTACCATTTTCTAAACTATAGCGAATAAGATGTAATAATGTGAGAAATTGTAAAAGTGTCTGAATACATTTGGTTAGACTGTAATTCATTTGCGATTAATCAAGATGAATTTACTCTGACACAGTTTAACTCGGAGTTCTTGTCATATTTTATTATCATTTTCTAAACTATACCGAATAAACTGCTATAATGTGAGAAATTCTGAAGGTGTCTGAATAAAAATTTGGCTTTACTGTACATAGCAAACTTATAATGGTAGAGTAATGTGGGCTCATGATAACCCCTGGAATCATTCCAATGTACTTTCAGCCACAGATACAAAAAATGTATACAGAACAAGAAAAGAAATCATGCAGAACAGCCTCAGCTAACAATCATTGTCATTCTTCCTAACATTTCCTTTTGTGCTCCAAACATGTTTGGAATAATTGTAGGTGAATAATGATGAAAGAATTTTCATTTTCATGTTTAAATTATGTAGAATTTCTCTTTAGAATTGCCTGGAATGATCCTAAAAATGTCCAAAAAAAACATCTTTTGTATCTGCCTGATCTCATGACTCAAAGCATGCAAGCAATTAAAAAAAAAAATAATGTTAGACAAAACCACATAGACATATTATAATTATTACATTAAATAGGTTAAATAAACTGATTTACATAAATTCCTCGATGATAACGCAAAGATTCCCACATATGAACCGATTCATCATCCAACTGTCATCATCACAGCCCCGGTATGAATCAGACCGAGACTCGTGAACATTACGTAGTCTCATTCATTAAAACTTCAGTCTCCATTAACAAAGCGTAGTGATCAAGGTAAACTCATATGCTATTTCCAAAGTAACTACAAGTCAAAAAAGAAGAAAAAAAATATCCGTGGCCTTTGGCAAACGGATCGTTTTAAAAGCTTTTACGCACAGACATAACACGGGTCATACTCTCTAACAGCTAATCCCCAACATCGGATATACAGATAAAGATCTGGAACAGGTTGTACAACAACGACACACAGAAACGGCCTCTAAAAACAGAAGTAATGCTTTTATAATTACCATATGGGTGAAATAAACCTTTAAATAACGTAGAGACTCACCTCGCTCGCCGCACTCCCGATTGCCATCTTTCGCCAAGGGTCAACTAGTTGTGCCAGGGGCATCTTCACTTTTTGCAGGTTGCTTCTTTTATAAACCAGACTCAAAAGAACAATTCTGAGGTACTTTGGGGAGATTACGCCTGTTTGTTTCCGCGCTCTTTACGCTGAGGGAAGAAAGCTGGGAATCCGTTACATGCGTAACGCATCCAAAAGCGCCGCCACCTTTTCCTCCACTCACCTCTGTCAGTCAGTGGAGCGTTTCCATAGAAATACAATGACCGTGCCCCTGATCTGAGCCAGTCGCCCTCTATCTCTCGCCACTGTCCCCTTTTGACAGAAAAAAAACACGTTCACGCTCTCTATTCACTTCCGCTTCTTTCAATATGACGCATCGCATTGGCTGATATGCTTGTCAGTCATTCTCAGAGGGCGGGGCTGAGGCTGTGGCGCTCGTCATAGACCGACAGGTGAGAGCGCATTGCATTCGATGCCACAACCTGGGATCTGAGCTGACACGTTTTTTACATAATAAGTACATTCAATTAATATAATACTTTAGCAAATCTGTACGGTCAGCAATATTATAATTATAATCTTTACAAATTCATACACAAAAATGTTTTATTTTATTTTCCACATGTGATCATAAATGAAAATCAGTTTATTTTCATTTTAATAGTTATTTCTAATGTCCTGTCTTAATATCTTTTGCTTACACTTAAGTCCTCTCTGCACATATATTTAAAAATCTTACGTGTAATACTATGTGTAGACTAGTCAATGCGTGGACTGATTTATAATCATCTATCGTAATTTTTGGGTGGCATCAAATGACACTGGAATGCATGTAAGAATGTACCTTGCTTGCCAGCTGTGATCTGACACTTAACTCACGCAGGTGGAGAGTGTGACACCTGCTGGTGAGTCTATGGACATTTTTCTTGTTTGATTCAGTGACTCAGGATTTTGCGTTCATTCGGTGGCGAGTAAACTGAACAGAACTGACACAAAGTAAGCCAAATTATTAATGTTTATTCCTTCCATCCTTAGTTATTACACATTTTAGTGTTACCTGAAATCCAGAATCTAGATGATTAAAATTTACATACGTTTAGAGAGTTAAAGTTTTAGTACTAACAGCAATGAAGCCTTTGGGATATAATATTAAAATCATAAATTAACTCATAATTCAAGAAATTACAGCATCGCACTATTCACTTATTTTTTAACGCATAAGTTAATTTATGGGCGAGACTTCCGGTCACGATTTGGTCAGTTACCCAAATGGCCCATAATGGCGATAATCGGATGTAAACTACAGCATGAATTGCCCGGTAATGTACTACTGAATTCGTTGTTCTGCTAATTTATGCTGTCTAAACCATGGAAAATATACAGAGAAGGCAGAAAAGCGCGCAAATATTTTGACAATCTAAATTTAATAGGTGGTAAAGATACGTACGAGCAGTATTAATTAAGATATTAGCCTAATATTTCACCTGATTGGAAATGATAACAACAAACGCGAATGGAAATCCTGGTTCAGTTTGGCCAAACACAAACGCCTTTGTTCCTCATACAGTTTTTTGCACTCCTCCTTTATTTGTTAGAACTTTTTGGCAGTCTAAAGTACTTCAAATGTTTTTCCCGGTCTAACCGATTCGTACAGCCCAAGACATGACAATAATTTACCATTTTAAGTAGCAATAATCAGCAAAATATGCGAGTTTCGTTCATTTCAGTGGCATTGTTTACGTACAGTGCTCTCCATACAGCCAATTGATGGCACGTTGTGAAAACACTATAGGGAAATGATGTGAAGAATAACAGTGCAGTAAATGGTAAAACTGTTTGCACTACAAACCAGTGTGTTCATAATTAAGATAACACATTCAAATAATATTGCCAGACACCAATTTGCACTATCAAGCAGTAAAACCATGTTTTGTACAGCTAAAAATAGCTGGACTAGATGAGATGGAAGCCAGACCCAAAAATGTACAAATGGCTCCACCCACTCTTAGGAAAAATAAGGTGAATAAGACATGAAAATTGTATCATCATTACAAATAATTTTATTAGGTCTACATTTCATTCGGAGACCTTATATGTGCACTTTGATTTCTACACATTTACAGCTATAGGATGATGCCCATTTGTTTATTCATAATCTATTTTACAGTACTGCTCTAAATGTTTATTGCTGTACAGACCAAAAGTTTGGACACACCTTGGACACACCTTTTCTTTATTTTCATGATATGAACATTGTAGATTCACACTGAAGGCATCAAAACTATGAATTAACACATGTGGAATTATATACATAACAAAAAAGTGTGAAACAACTGAAAATATGTCATATTCTAGGTTCTTCAAAGTAGCCACCTTTTGCTTTGATTACTGCTTTGCACACTCTTGGCATTCTCTTGATGAGCTTCAAGAGGTAGTCACCTGAAATGGTTTTCACTTCACAGGTGTGCCCTGTCAGGTTTAATAAGTGGGATTTCTTGCCTTATAAATGGGGTTGGGACCATCAGTTGTGTTGTGCAGAAGTATATATAGTATATATAAAATTAAATATTTTATAGAATTAAATATAATTCCACATGTGTTAATTCATAGTTTTGATGCATGACTACAATTTTCATAGTCATGAAAATAAAGAAAACTCTTTGAATGAGAAGGTGTGTCCAAACTTTTGGTCTGTACTGTATGTTGTGCTTTGTGTTTCCTAAAATATTAATAGTCGGCAAAACTGCCGCTAAATATAGAGGCAATAACAGCGGTTATGGAATGTAATTATGACTTGACAGATTAAACAATTTAATCCATCTTTTTGTGCGTATAGGTTTAGGAGCAGAGCTCTTGTACTATGATGAATGAAGTGCTGAATCATCAGCTGAGGGATTTCAGCCTCATCCAGGGGTTGGTGCCTCTGACCTCTAAAGGTGCATCATTGTGAAAGATGTGGTTGCACAAATCCTCCATTGGGGGCTCTGGATCAGAGGTTGCAAACTGTGCTGCTGCTTCTACTTCCTTACGAATCTCAGCATCAATGTCCTGTCATGGTTGCAACAACATAATATGGTGATAAACTAGTTGTTGTTGTTAACCCTTTGTTATTCATCAAGTATCTGGTTTGCATCATGTACCTTTATCTCTTCCAGGCTAGCCATGTTGTTACTAATCATACGGTCCTTCAGCATAGTGATGGGGTCACTCTTACTGCGAACTTCTTGAATCTCCTCACGTGTGCGATAACTAAGAAGAGAAAAGCACTGAAAATACAGCGAATTGGGAGCTCAGTGAAATTATGCACGGACTACCTAAAACTAAAGAGGAAAGACTGATTATGGAGGCTATAGCAGATGAGAACAGGGTTTTAAATGAACTGAGGAAGGGAGAGCGCCTGCCACAGGGGGAAGGTTGAAGGTCAACCTCACCTGACCCCAGGATCACTCATGCTGTGGCCATGGTAACGATATGTCTGGAGCTCCATTAGTATGGGACCCTGAAGAGCACAGGGCAAACATTTGCCCACCAGTCATAGAACGGATCATGTTTAGAACGGATCATGTTTGTTTACAAAACTAGCTCGTGCTTAAAAGAAAAGTTCCTCCAAAATGAAAATTTGCTGTAAATTTAATCACCCTTAATGCATACAAGATGTAAATTATTTTGATTGATTTAGATTTGGAAAAATTAAGCATTACATTACTTGCTCACTAATAGATCTGAATGGGTGCCGTCAGAATGAAAGTTCAAACAGCTGATAAAAACATCACAGTAATCCACAAGTAATCTACACGACTGCAGTCCATCAAAAAGATGTGCATTTGTAAGAAATTTCAAGAATTTCAAACAGCCTCTGGCTGAAATACAAATCCTCTATCCTTAATATTGCTTTCTCCAGTGTAAAAGTCATCTGAATCAGGAGAAAAATATGCACAGATTAAGCAAAAAGGAAAAACAGTCCAAATCAATTTTAACAAATATGTTGATGTAAGAGGACTTTTTCACTGGAGGAAACTGTTATTATGGATTATTGTGGTATTTTGACCAAAATGTTAAAGTTAACACATCTTAATGATGCATTTATTTATTAAAAACATGCAGCTTTTCACTTCACAAAACATTAAATGATGGACTGGAGTTGTGTGGATTACTTGTAGATTATTGTGATGTTTTTATCAACTGTTTGGACTCTTATTCTGACGGCACCCATTCACTTTAGATGATCCATTGGTGAGCAAGACATGTAAGGAATCTGTTCCAATGAAATTAACCAATTCATCTAGATCTTGGATGACCTCAGATTAGCACAATTTTCAGCAGCTGTTCATTTTTGGGTGAACCATTCTTCTAAATCTATAACCTCTCTTTAAGTTGTTAAACAATTAAAATATGTGACCCTGGACCACAAAACCAGTCAAAAAGGTCAATTTTTTTTTAAATTGAGATTTATACATTATCTAAATACTAAATAAATGAGCTTTCCAATGATGAATAGTTTGTTAGCATATGACAATATTTGGCCGAGATACAACTATTTGAAAACCTAGAGTCTAAGGGTGTAAAAAAAATCTAAATATTGAGAAAATCGCCTTTAAAGTTGTCCAAATGAAGTTCTTAGCAATGCATATTACTAATCAAAAAATAAGTTTTGATATATTTATGGTAGGAAATTTACAAAATATCTTCATGGAACATGATCTTTACTTAATATCCTAATGATTTTTGGCATAAAAGAAAAATCGATAATACCTGTGCTACTTATGACTGGTTTTGTATGACTTGCTAATCTTTTACCTTTCCAGATCTGCAATAGTCTGCTGCAAACTTGGTTGCCTCTCTCACACCGAGAACATCCATACCATCCACCTAGAGAAAACAAAGAAACGGGCTTGACTTATTTGCTCACATGTGCCTTTTATGTACGTCTGTATAAATTTGCATGCATGGGTGAACAGCAAAAGAAGGTGAGGTAGCTAGAAAAACAAAAAAGACAGTTACCCTCAAACCAGGAATGTAGTCTCCTCTCTTGTAATAATCTGTACTGGCTGAGGCCCGTTCCACCGAAGTCCCCATGCCATATTTATTATTCTCACAAATGAAAATACAGGGGAGTTTCCACAAAGCTGCCATGTTAAAGGACTCAAAGATCTGGCCCTGATAAAAAGATTAATCAGATAAGACATATTTTGCAACAGCAGATCGCACGCAAACCTGTGAACACATGGCAGAAAAGTTGCTCTCACCTGATTAGCAGCTCCGTCCCCGTACAGAGTGACGCAAACCTCTTTCTTACCCTGATACTGGCATGCCAGAGCCACACCTGCCCCGAGAGGAACCTTCAAAACAGGGAAATTGTTAAAGAATTGAGATTTATAAATGCCTGATGTTATATTCTTGTAAGCCATGATTCATCTCACCTGGGCACCAACAATACCATTCCCACCGTAGAAATTCTTGGCATACATGTGCATAGAGCCACCCTTGCCTTTGGCAACACCACCCCTTCGACCTGAAATGGATTGTAAACATGTTGCATATGTATATTTGTAGCCAACAATACTTTACCAAAAATCATTAGGATATTAAGAAAAGATCATATTCCATGAAGATATTTTGTAAATTTCCTACTGTAAATATATCAAAACTTAATTTTTGATTAGTAATATGCATTGCCAAGAACTTAATTTGGACAACTTTACAGGGGATTTTCTAAGTAATTTGATTTTTTGTACCCTCAGATTCCAGATATTTAAATAGTTGTATCTTAGTAGTAAGTTGTATAGTTGTATCTTGTAGCTAAATATTGTCCTCTCCAAAGCTCTCTAATTCAGTTTTATGAAGAAAGTCCTTACCTGTGAGCTCTGCCATGATTTTGTTCACAGACACACCTCTGGTGTAGGTGTAACCATGAGCCCTGTATGCTGTGATCAGGTGATCTGTGGGATTGATACCAGCCTCAATGCCTACAGCACAGGCCTCCTGAATGGCAGGAGATAGATAAATCATTTCACAGTGGCTGTGTGTAAACAGCAATTATAGACTGCAAGGAATTTAGTTTAGTCTTACCTGGCCATCATAAAGATGGCAGAATCCTCGTATGATCTTCTGCTTGTAGAGCTGATCGGCCTTCAGCTCCATGCGTCTCATGGTCTGCATAGTGCGGTAATACCTAAGTCCTTCCTCTCTGGTGAGCACCGTCTGCACCGAAGGGCCTTCATCCAAACGGTGAAGGTCGCATCTCTGAAATTGTACAAGCTCTTGAATGAGCTCAATTGTTTGTGCACACTTTTAAACTAATGTGAGAACTTTACCTTGATGTCAAAGCTGGCTTGAGGCGTCAAGTCAGCAAAAGAACGTGCTGATACCACCACTCTGGTGCCCTGGAGAAGATTGGAGTGCATTAATAAACTAATCATTTGAAACAGAAATACTGTAAATGCATTTAACTTGAGAAGAACTGACTAAATGTTGAAGGCCAATGTACACTACAAGTCAAAAGTTTTTGAACCATATGATACTCACCAAGGCTGCATTTATCTGATCCCAAATACAGCAAAAGCAGTGATATTGTGACATATTTTTACTATTTGAAATAACTGCTTTCTATTTGAATATATTATAAAATGTAAGTTATTCCTGTGATCAAAGCTAAATTTTCAGCATCATTACTCCAGTCACATTTGCTGTTCAAATCTTATATAGTTTTAGAAATTATTCATCAAGGATGCTTTAAATTGATTAAAAAGGATGATAAATACATTTATAATGTTACAAAAAATGTTCTGAACTTTTTATTCATCAAAGAAACCTTAAAAAATTCTACTCAGCTGTTTTCAACATAAAAAAAATAATAATAATAAATGTTATTCAGAATATTAGAATTATTTCTGAGGGATCATGTGACTGGAGTAATGATGCTAAAAAATTAGTTTTCAAAATCAGGAGTAAATTACATTTTAAAATATATTCAAATAGAAAACAGTTATTTTAAATAGTAAAAATATATATTTTTAAATTACTGTTTTTCCTGTACTTTGGATCAAATAAATGCTGGCTTGGTGAGCAGAAGAGATTTCTAAAAAAAACATTAAAAATCTTACTGTTCAAAAACATTTGAAAGGTAGTGTACCTACAACAAACACACTAACCTTACATAAAAAAAAAGAAATTAATATTTTTATTCAGCAAGGATTTAATTGATCAAAGTGGTGCCCTGGAGAAGAGTGGAGTGCATTAATAAACTATGAAAAATCATTTAAAACAGAAATACTGGCACAATGCATTTAACTTGAGAAGAATTGACTAAATGTTGAAGGTCAATGTACACTACCAGTCAAAAGTTTTTGAACCATACGATACAAACAATTCTCTTCTGCTCACCAGGGCTGCATTTATTTGATCCCAAATACAGCAAAAGCAGTAATATTGTGACATATTTTTACTATTTGAAATAACTGCTTTCTATTTGAATATATTTTAAAATGTAAGTTATTCCTGTGATCAAAGCTAAATTTTCAGCATCATTACTCCAGTCACATGATCTTTCAGAAAACATTTTATTATGCTGATTTGCTGTTCAAATCATATATATTTAGCTATAGAAATTATTTAGCAAGGATGCTTTAAATTGATCAAAAAGGATGATAAATACATTTATTATGTTACAAAAAATGTCTATTTCAGATAAATGCTGTTCTTCTAAACTTTTTATTCATCAAAGAAACCTGAAAAAATGTAATTCTACTCATCTGTTTTCAACATAATAATAATAATAAATGTTATTCAGAATATTAGAATGATTTCTGAAGGATCATGTGACTGGAGTAATGATGCTAAAAATTTAGTTTTAAAATCAGGAATAAATTACATTTTAAAATATATTCAAATAGAAAACAGTTATTTTAAATAGTAATTAAGTAGTTAATGAAGTAATTAAATAGTCCTTCTAGTAATTAAATTACTGTTTTCCTGTAATTTGGATCAAATAAATGCTGGCTTGGTGAGCAGAAGAGACTTAAAAAACATTAAAAATCTTACTGTTCAAAAACTTTTGAAAGGTAGTGTACCTAAAACAAACACATTAACCTTACATTTAAAAAAAAAAGAAATTAATATTTTTATTTAGCAAGGATTTAATTGATCAAAGTGGCAATATAGACATTTAAATTAAAACAAAAATACATATTACAAATAAATTGTTAACTTTTTGTTTATTAAAAATATTTCAAGCACAACTCTTCAACAATACTAATAAGAAATGTTTTTTTAACATCAAATCAGCATATTAGAATGATTTCTGAAGGATCATGTGACTGAAGACTGAGTAATAGATGTTTTGACTTTACAGAAATAAATTCCATTTTAAAACATTTCAAACAAAACATAGTTATTTTAAATTGTAAAAAAACAAAACAAAACTATATTTGGTTGGTCAAATTATAATAACTAAGATAGACCAGTTACATTCTTTAAAATCTGTAATCGTAATTTCTTAAATGAGCTATAGACCAAAACAATAACTTTATAAACATAAATATTCAAATAAAAAGTACTATTTTTAAAAATGATTCAATTATTATTAACTAACTAATACTAGGGTGGTTGAGCTGGTGTTGCTGGATCATATAAAGAAGTTAATTGAGTGTTAAGTGCGAGTCCGAACCCTAATATCTTACCTCAGACACTGTTTGGGCACCCTAAAAAACAAGCAGAAAGATAGAAACCATTAATGGGGATATGCAATGCTATATTTAAAACTGTGTATTTTATTTAAAATAAAAAAAGAAAGATAAAAAGTAAAAATAGCAATGTATACGGACTGTGAAAAGCTAAAAATAACCTATTATATTATATTTAACACACAACAGCGTGACCGAATCAGGGCAGATTAGACTTTAATCAAATCTGATCGGTTCAGTGGCTATTTAATTTACAGTAAGCATGACTCTGCATTTACGGTACACCATCTACAAGGTCGATGAGACTACAGAGATCTAGTTTAGCCTCGTAAATCTTTTAATGCCTCTAAGCTAAACAGAGCTTGAATTTTTCAGTGCTCTGTCTCATTTACAGCAAACAGACATACATTATGATACCTACATTCATTTTGGCACCGCCTTTAAGTGCGTTTGCTATCACTGTCAGCATGTTCTGCATGCTCCAAAAGCCCAGCCTGAGTGTGCAGGAGTGTTTTAGGAGGATAAACCCCACATAGTGAGCTGAAGCCAGAAACACTCACACTAGCTCAGCATGGCTGAGGATTTGACTACACTCTGTTTCAAGAATTAAAGTTCAGATTAACTGTGCACAACAACAGAAACAATAATAAAAATGTTTAAATAAATATTTAAGTAATACATAAATTTTAAGTCATATTACGCATGTTTTTGGTATAATTATTTTTTTATTTCTATTTTAAAATAAATGAATGAATAAAATATAATACATCAAATAAAATGAATAAATGAATAAATAAATAAATACAATTATTTTAAATATGATAAATGAATAAATAAAATATAATACATATAAAATAAAATAGAATGAATGAATGAATGAATAAATAAAGCAAGTACTCAGGGAACAGTCTGACTGATTTACATTTTAATATTTTTACATGTCTTATAACATAAACGAATATGAACAAATCTATTTGAGGTTTGCAAATTAAGTTTTTGATGTCTATGTTATTCTGTTAGCAATAACAGGACTTTTATTTTGATGACTTGTGAAGAACGTCATTTACGGTCATGTTATTTTCGTAAAAAATATAACAGTGCCACCAAGCGGTAAAGAGCAATTATAGCAGAATGTTGTCTTTTCATGGATATATTTTTATTTCTCATTTTCGCCCACATCATGTTTATATATATATATATATATATGTATATATATATATATATATATATATATATATATATATATATATATATATATTTGTAAAATGTATGATTTAATTTTTAAAATAATGTAAAATAATATAATAATATGTATGAAATAACCACATTTTCCCCCAAAGTACAACTGTTAAATTACAAATTAATAGATTTATATTTTATATTATGATATTGTGCTATATAATTATACTTAAAAAGTATTTGGTACCACTTCTAAATAAGATTTTTTTTTCCCCCATGGTCATGGAAATGTATAATTTTATCACTTTTTGACACATTTTGCCTGCTTTTTTTTTCCGTGTACAGATTTTATTATTCAAAAATCAAAAGATAAAAGTAAACAATTAGTAAATAAATATTCAAACCTAATATTTCTTTAAGGTATTGTTTGCCTTTAAATTGAAAACAAATGCTTATTTACATAAAATGTATGCTAAATTTAGCTCTCAGAAGCATTTATTTTAATATAATTTAAATATTATCCTTTTTCAATAAGACAACAATAAACTAAATATTTTTATTTTTTCCAAAGTATAACTGTGACGTTACAAATTAATACGTTTAAATCTTATATAATGTCTTATATTATGATATTGTGATATTTATACTTATCCATATATAATGTCACACATAAAATGAAGATATATATATATATTTTAATGTATTTGGCACTACTTCTAAATAATATTAATATTTAAAAAAAATTGTTTTTCTATCTGTATTTTTAGCCTATGAATTTTTTGTTTCTCCATGTATTCTTAAGTTTTATTATTCAAAAATCAACTTAACAGTATTGTTAAACTTAGCCTTTAAATTGAAAACAAAGGCTTATTTACATAATATGTATGCTAAATTTAGCTAATAGAAGTAACAGATTATTTAACTATTGTCCTTTATGATAAGACAATAAAGAACAAAATATTTATATTTTTTTCCAAACTAAAACTGTTACATTACAAATTAATAAGTTTATATCTTTTAAAAAATATATTTGGTACTACTTCTAAATAATATTGATATTTAAAAATATATGTTTTTTCGTTTTTCTATCCGTATTTTTAGCCTGTTAATTTTTTGTTTCTCCGTGTATTATTAAGTTTTATTATTCAAAAATCACCTTAATATTGCTTTACGGTATTGTTGAGCTTTACCTTTAAATTAAAACAAAAACAAAGGCTTACTTACATAACATGTATGCTTAGCTAAAAAGATTATTTAAATAATGTCCTTTATGAGATAAGACCTAAGTCATAAGGGAAATACCCGAATAAAACATTTTCAAAGCTGGGCATGATGTGATCCTTAATAAATATACACAAATCTAACCAAAAACAAGACGAAAGAAACCACTTTGTAAACCATAAAAAATGCACAAATAATACAATACCACAATATCACAATTAAAGATAGTAATCGCAAAAGCAATATTTTGCACTGTATGAAAAAGCAGGCTCATGTCTCCTGTTTTACGTCAGCGGCGGAAGGTCAGCGCTCAAACGGAAGTGAGAGTCAGAGCCCGTCCGCCATTGTGGAGCAGAGCAGGGGTAATATTCTCTCCAGACGTTACACAGAGTGTGAATGTTTCGGACTAACTTAAACACATCACACAGCAACCAACCATCCCTAGCCGTTTGACATTCGCTGTCAGTGCCGCTCGAAAGGACCGCTGCCGACCGTTTGAAACCGGGCGAGGAGATCAACGCCTGAGAAATACGCTGTGATTATAGGGCAACCCGGGGAGAGGAAAAATAACGTGAACCCGCAGCGGTGGCAGGAGAGACCGTGGACTGTCATAACAGCGATCAGCTCAGGCTCCCGGAGGATGTCTGCGACAACTGTCGATCAGGTTCGCCAGACGGACGCGTTTCCGTCTATATAAACTATATAAACATGATGGTGCATGTACAGGTAGTGGCTGTGTCTTAAAACCTAGTGAGCTGCCTACCTAGACAGCATTATTGGCGCGCTTGGACGGAATAAACAATTTTACAGTAAGGCTCTTCATTGGGTTGTAAAACGCATCCAACGTCAATCATAGTCGAGTCGCTTTTCCACAAACTGAGAGTCTTGGATATTTGTTAGCTGTTCCTGCTAGGCCAAATCATTGTATTCATGTTCTGTTCATTATGATATAATGTTCATTGTTTGTTTTTTGTCTTTTTGTCACTGTTTGCTCACTGTGAACGCAAAATTAGAGACCTAAAGGACAAGGAAATAAAGGTACGTGATGAAAAGACTCGTTTACTGTCTACTTTTAAAAGGACAGTTCACTCAAAAATTAAGTTCTGTCATATTCCCTCACTCTCATGTTTATAAACCTGTGTAACTTTCTTCTGTTGAACAGAAATTTAGAGACTTAACATTCACTTTCATTATATTTTTCTCAATGCCATATAAATGAATGGTGATTGAGGTGGTCATTCAGCCAAAAAAAGAAAAAAGAAAAACCTGTGGATGAGAAATGAAATGTCATTTTGTGTGAACTGTCTCTTTAAGGGTGTTTGGTTTATGCATGTGTTTCTCACTGTCTCACTTGTGTGCATTTATAAATAGTCACTCCTTCTGTGAACCATATTTTATGTAGTAGACTAGTCTTGATGTTAATCTAGCTCTCTATGTGACTTCATATTGCTGACATTGACCGATGATGTTGTTCTTGCTTAGACAATCATTTCCAAATGTAATTTACTTTTGCTGTGACTCATTATGGTGAATTGAACTAAGTAAAAGTAACTGACACACTGTCTGTCTGTCTGTCTGTCTTTGGTATAATTTTGCTTAGTGCAAAACGGTTCGATGCATCAGAAGGATGCTGTAAATGATGATGACTTTGACAATTACCTGAGCAGCCAGACAAATCAGGTGAGTTTTTATCCTTATACTCTCATATTAGTTGTCAGTATTCAGATGATATTGTTATAGAAGTCTCTTAAACTCAGCAAAGTTGCATTTATTGATTAAAAATACATTTTATATATTTAAATATTATTAGAATTTATTCAGAAATCCATCTAATATGCTGATTTGGTGCTTAAGACACATTTATTATTGTTGAAATCAGTTGTGCTGTTGAATATTTTTGTGGAAATTGGGATTTTTTTTCAAGATTCTTTAATCAATTGAAATTTTGAAAGAGCACCATATTAAAAAGAGAAATCCTTTGTCCCATTATAAATGTTAATTGATCAATTTAATGCATCCTTGGTGAATAAACATATTAAATTCTTAAAGGCAACTAAACTAAAATATGTAGTAGAAAACCTATGAAAGATTTAGGTTATTTTCGAAATCCACATAATTTTATGCATATTTTGGACTGTGGGGGAGGGGGGGGTGCCATTTTTTTTGATTACATAGAACGGGTTGCACTCTGTCAGCTACTGTCACTACCTTTTTACTGCAACACAACTCGGAATACACAACTTGGAAATAAAATATAGATACAATGCCACATTGTGCAGCTTTTGGTTAAAATTTTCAGTCAAAGGGCAACAAGAGAAGCGATGTAAGTCTTCACTGCTTTCCTAGCGATAAGAAGAAGAGAAAAAAATTGGAAGATGCCTGTGGATGAATATAACTTCCTAAAGACCTGCATCTTTGTTCTCTCCACTTCAGCCTTGATGCCTTTGAGGCTTTTAGTAGACCACATCTCCTGAAAGAGCTTACAAATGATGTAGACATGCCGACTCTTTTCATGACACCGCAGCCACTGAAGGACTTTCTCAGCGTGGATTTCACTCAATGTCCTGGTGCGTTTAGCTTCTTTGTGGGGAAAATCGATGGTATGGAATTTGGTTTGAGTCTACATATATATCCATTGCCACCTGTAAGCTTTTTCAGTAGCTGTGGTCATCGTATAAGTATTTTATTTTCCAAGTTGTGTTGCAGTAAAAATAGGGTAGCTCCGTGCCAGTAGCTCACAGAGTGCAACCGTTCTATGTGATCAAAATAATGGTGCCCCACATAGTCCAAAATATGTATATAAAATGACATGGATTTTTTGAATAACATAAATCTTTCATTTTTCTACTACATATTTCAGTAAGAAACATCATTTACGTGATATTTTAAACTATACAAGTCTTAATACCTAGGGTTTCCTTAAAAAATACTTTGTGGACAATTTTGTTTATCACGCTGTTTTCACCTATTATGCTTTTGTCATATCTTTATTTAGTCATTGGTTTGTTACATCATCATTACTGACTTGTGTTTAATTACCCCCTACAGAGTAATAGCTACCCACCAATGTCTGATCCCTACATGCCTAGCTATTATGCTCCCTCTATCGGATTCCCTTACTCTTTGGGAGAGGCTGCTTGGTCCACCGCTGGAGATCCGCCTATGCCGTACCTGACCACGTATGGACAGATGAGCAATGGTGAGCATCACTTCATTCCCGATGGAGTCTTCAGCCAGCCTGGTGCTTTAGGCAACACGCCCCCTTTTCTCAGCCAACACGGATTTAACTTCTTTCCTGGAAATGCAGACTTTTCCACCTGGGGCACCAGTGGTTCTCAGGGACAGTCTACACAGAGTTCAGCATACAGCAGCAGTTATGGATATCCCCCGAGCTCATTGGGCCGGGCCATTGCTGATGGACAGGCCGGATTTGGCAGTGACACGCAACTTAGTAAAGTTCCAGGGCTCAGTAGTATTGATCAGGGAATGGCCGGGCTCAAGCTCGGCTCCGACATGTCGGCCGTTACGAAAACGGTCGGGTCTCCTTTAGGTGGGACAGCGGGGATGAGTAGCATGGCTGCCAACAGCATGCCACCCGTCAGCTCCTCCGCACCAAAACCCACTTCGTGGGCTGCCATAGCAAGAAAACCGGCGAAACCTCAGCCCAAGCTGAAGACAAAGCCAAACATGGGTTTGGGAGGCGGTGCCGCGATTCCTCCCCCGCCGATAAAACATAACATGAACATTGGGACCTGGGATGACAAAGGCTCAATCACCAAACCCCCTCTTGCGCAGCAGATGCTGCCACCGCAACCCATGGTGCAGCAGCAACTCTTGGCTCAACCTCAGGCCATGCTGCAGAGTCCATTGCCCCCTCAACCCCAGCACCAACACCACCAACACCAACACCAACACCAGCAGCTCCAGCTACAATCTCCCCAGCACCCTCAGCAGCTGCCCCCAGGTCCTCCCCACCCTCACCATCACTCACAACCAGGTCCTCCGCAGGCCCTGCACCCACCTCAGGCGCAGAACCCCCCACTCCAAAACCGCTGGGTGGCTCCGAGGAACCGAGGAACCACATTTAACCAGAACAGCGGCGTGGAGAACTTTGGCCTTGGGACAGGAGTCCCCATGAGCTCGTCGCCTTCTTCCAGTGAGGTTCACCCTGTGCTGGAGAAGCTCAAGGCCCTCAACAATTACAACCCCAAAGACTTTGACTGGAACTTGAAAAACGGACGGGTCTTTATTATCAAGAGCTACTCGGAGGACGACATCCACCGTTCCATCAAGTACTCGATCTGGTGCAGCACTGAGCACGGAAACAAGCGCCTGGACGGCGCCTACCGCTCGCTCGGTGCCAAAGGTCCACTGTACCTGCTCTTTAGTGTCAACGGCAGCGGACACTTCTGCGGCGTGGCTGAGATGAAGTCAACCGTGGACTATAACGCCTACGCCGGCGTCTGGTCCCAGGATAAGTGGAAGGGCAAGTTTGAGGTGAAATGGATCTTTGTTAAGGATGTGCCCAATAACCAACTGCGGCACATTCGCTTAGAAAACAATGACAACAAGCCTGTCACCAACTCCAGGGACACTCAGGAAGTGCCCCTAGAGAAGGCAAAGCAAGTGCTAAAAATTATTGCGACTTTCAAGCATACCACCTCAATCTTTGACGATTTTGCACATTACGAAAAGCGGCAGGAGGAAGAGGAAGCCATGCGAAGGGTAAGCGCAGCTTTCTGCCACTCTTCACAATAGCAGAAAGCAGGCACTGCACATTTAGATCTCGCAGACATTGTTACGTTTTAGTGCTGTCAGCATGTCCATCCATTTCCAAAAGTAGAATTTTTTAGAAGTCTTTTTGTGCTTCAGAAATAGGCAGCAGCAAGACAAAAACAGTGCAGTCAGTCATAATTAGAAATGAAACGTTTGATCTGCTTACTCAGTACATCATCACTGGTGCTCACGTAATAAGTTGTCTGTGTTATTGCTCAACACGGCTTGCACATAACACATTTCCCTTACATTTCAGTTAGGTATTGTGAAATAAATGGTTCTTTAAAAAAAAAAAGAAAAAGTCTCTGACTATTTATTGACAAAACGCTGGCGTCGAGCTGTGACGCCAATCAGGGTCTCTGCTCAAACAGCAGGCAGATGTCCCATTAATAGATTGGACTTACATCATTTCCTGTCCAACCAACACAAATAATTGATGTCTGTGCCCGTTACCTCGGCACCAGCTGCTTTTTACCCTTGTATGTTAGTTATGAAAACAGCAGTTAGATCAGATTTCACATGATTTGTCAGGTCAGACCTTTGAAGATGTATTGTGTCTTGCATCTAAACAAATAGTCATTTGGAAGAGTGTTGGAAATTGTTTGGCACTAGAAGGTTGTATACCTACACTAAACTCATTGACCCAACTTACTCGGGTCTCCCAAACTTGTGATGGTTTACGTGTTGATAACCATTGCAATGTTTTGCCGTCTCGTGCCTGTGTAGAATAAACAAATGAATGCCAGCAGTTTTTTAGTTTTAGATATTTTGACCAAACCCACCAGAAATGTTTTAATTGTCCGGCAATTGTTAATAAAAATCAGCTGAACAGAGTTCTGTGTTTTATGCGTGTTAAGCTGCTGCTTTTACTCCTGTGAATAACCAAATTGTGAATTGACTGAATTTAGTTGCTGCATGTATATGGCCTGTAATATGCAGCACTGCAACTCTATTGGCCTTGTTACATCAGCATGTCATTTGTGTTCAGCTGATTGAGTATTTGTCACTTACACAATATATGTGCATCATTACGTAACCCACTTTAAGATGAACTTGTTAGTCAAAAACATAAATGGAAAAATTGCAATCAAAATGGCGCTTGGTCTAATCAAGGTGTCTTGTTGTACTTGGACAAATTTAGCTTTTTTTCGTGAGAGATTATCAAACCTCAGATTAAGGTTTTCTCCAACCTCATTTTCTTTCTATTTCATTACCTTGCCAATCATGTGTAGATTGCCAAAGCCATAATAAAATCAACTATTTAAATTAAAAAGGTCTCCAAGGCCTCTGGTTTAATTTGCTTTATTGCTTTATTTAATCTAATGCAGTGGTCTTAATCTGTGACATAAAGCAGTGTATATAAAATAAATGTGTTGTATTGAAAATTTATATATAGCATGGCACTGTGCATTCATAAATTTGTGATGCTTTACTTCGGTTATGTATTTTATTATCATGAGAAATGTCAAGCATTTAAACATAATGAGCTAATGAATTATAATATATTCTGTCAGTCTCCATCATTTAATGTTTTGTTCTAAAACTGCATCCATCTAATCAAGTTGTGTTCCAAATTTGAGGTTAAGATTAAAAAAAAAAAAAAAAAGCTTTTAGTAAGAGTTTGTTTGGGTGCAGTACCTTATGTTTCCACTAAATGAAATGCATGGCAAATGCCAAAACCTTTACCAAGTTACATACTATTCAAACAAAGTAAAAAAAAAAAAAAAAAATTTAATATAAATATAATATAAAATACAAAATGTGACCCTGGACCACAAAACCAGTCATAAGTAGCACGGGTATATTTGTAGCAATAACCAAAAATGCATTGTATGCGTCAGAATTATCACATTTTTCTTTTAGGCCAAAAATCATTAGGATAAATTGCCTACTGTAAATATATCAAAACTTAATTTTTGATTAGTAATATGCATAAACGTATTGTCCTATCCTAACAAACCATACACCAATAGAAAGCTTATTTATTCTGATTTATGCTATTCATGCTTATGACTGGTTTTGTGATCCAGGATCACAAATGGGAATGTTTACACTCGAAAATGACCGAGCAGCATGAGACGGTTAAACCCAAAATAAATAAATTAATAAAGTTCACCCAAAAATGAAAATTTGCTGAATTGTACTCACCCTCAGGCGTCAGGCCATCCAAAATGTAAATGAGTTTGTTTCTATTGGAACAGATTTGGAGGAATTTAGCATTACATTGGTTTCTCACCAATGGATCCTCTGCAGTGAATGGGTGCCGTCAGAATGAGTGTTTAAACAACTGATAAAAACATTACAATAATCCACACAACAGTGAAAAGGAAAGCAAAAAGCTTGTTTGTAATAAAAAAAAAAAAATCTTTCCTTAAGACGTTTTTTTAACTTTAAATAATTGTTTCTGGCTAAAATACAATTGATGATTACTAAAAAGTACTGAAGTAGTTTTGTCTGAATCAGGAAAAAAATATGCACATATATATACATCCCAAAACTATTGTAAACAAAAATGTCAGTGGATTTTGATGTGAGAGGACAGCAGGGGACATTTTCACTGGAGAAAGTGAAAAAGTTTTAATTTAAAAACCTAAGTTCAGCAACTGCCTTAAAATGTTAAGTTAAATCAGCTTAAAACTACAAGTCATTTTAATTTATCACAATAAAAATGAGTTGATTTAACTTGTGAGTTGAAATGACTTAAAATTTTAAGTTAAATCAACTTAAGTTTTTAAGTTGAAACTGGTAAAAACTGATGGATTTGTTTCTAGCAAACATTCAGCTTTTCACTTCACGTTAGTTGTTTTTTTCACTTCAGATGTTAATGAACTGGAGTTGTGTGGGGTTTTGTGATGGTTTTGATCATCTGTTTATACTGTCATTCTGACGACACCCATTCACTGCAGAAGATCCATTGGTGAGCAAGTGATGTAATGCAGAATTTTTCCAAATCTGTTCTGATAAAGAAACAAACTCGTCTACATCTTGGATGGTCTCAGGTGGGGACCATTTGAAGCCAAATTTTCAATTTTGAGTGAACTGTCCCTGTTTCTCAGCTTTGTCAAGATAAGAACACAGTCCTTTGAGGGAAATGACACTGGACACTACCATTGTGGTCCTAGACCTCATACTGACACCTGTTACTGTGTTTGAGCATCATGCAAAACACATTTATTGTAGAAATACCCTGTTCACAAGAATAATTGTAATGCATGATGAATTCTCCAATCCAATAACTCCAGAAGAGGTTACTGAGAGGAAATGAGTAGTATTCATATAAAATCTATCATGTGGGACAACCACCCTAATGTAGCATAAAATGGCTTTTATGTAACCGAGGTCTTCATCTCCCATAAACATTTGTCAAAAATATTACTCACTTCTTTTAAAATGACTTTAAAGGTGAAAAGTTTTACTCTCTGCATGTCAGAGAGATCTAATCAGCCTCATACTGTTCGGAAACCACTGGCTGTATCAGCAGTTCAGATACTCAACCGCAAAACTTATTTTAACAGTTACATGCATCAGTATCGCAAGCAGTTTTTGGATCTGCATCTCCAGTACTTTAACATTTAAAACTTTTTTGAACTTAGAAAGACTCTCAAAATTGCTTACCCGGTGACCCCCAAAGAACCTTTCAGTAAACAGTTCTTAAAAGAACCATTTTGAAGAACATTTTAAAAATCTAAAGAACCTTTTCTGCATTTGAAAGTTTCCATGGATGTTCAAGGTTCTTCATGGAACCATCGATACCAATAAAGAACCTTTATTTTTAAGTGTAAAATTAGTTTACGCCTAAACAAGAGCCAAAAGAGTTTTTAAAGACACTTCCATTACTGTTAGTTAAAACAAACTAGCTTAGTAAAAGATCTTTTTAATGCCTCCATGTTCCCTTTAATCATCTAATTTTGTCTCTTTTCTCTTTTTCTCTTTCTTTGCAGGAGCGAAATAGAAATAAACAGTAGGTTTACAGAGATCTCCTTGGTAGAATGTCAAAACTAATGATGTAGAACCTTAAATATTGTGTAACCTCAGAGGAAGAATGGGGTTCTGCCGTATTTTTTTTCTGCTGAAAACGATGTTCTTAAATCACGACAGTGGACTTCTCTGCGTCAACTTCTGATGGATCTGCCCTTACGCTCAAGTCTCGCACGAAACGGAAAGAAAATCACTCACGTAAACTGTATCTTAAAGCACTTTCAGCCCTTCTAAAAGCTTCTACCAGTACCCTTAACTATCATTGGACATCTGTTTGGTATTAACTGACTAACCAGTGTAGTTGGTTCTGAGGATTTCAATTGTATTTGTAGGCTTATTGTTTTGTCTTTCTGTAAATCATTAAAATTTTAGCGCTCGATAAATTTGAGCACACTCAGAGGAGATGAGAATTATGTATCCAAGGAAGGAGAAAATCTTTACTTGAATTTACGTGAAGCTGTAAAAAACGTAACTGAGGCACAGAAACCCAAGTCAGAATAATCACGTCCCATATTGTAGTCTGCCTCCAGAGTAGCCCTTTCACCTTTGTGTATCAGCATCTATTTCTGTGTACCAAATGAGAGTTTTCGCAGCCAATGCACTTTTTTCTGTATGTTTTTTGTTTGGTTATTTTTTCCTGCAATCCTGTCATTCAAAAGTGCATTTGTCATAGGAGAAACCTGCTCAGAAATATGCCATAAGTTCCTCTGAAGTTCATCATCCCCAGACGTAACCAGGCCTGGTGTTCAAGAGAACCTCTTTAACGCTTTTGTTGGACTGATCAGGATTCTAATCTGCTGCTAATCAGGATTCAGTCCGAATTGCCGAAGCTCAGTGAGAACGTGACGGTTTTCTCCTATAGGTGACTCACTAGCTAAAATAAACATTATCCATGTTTAGCGATGCCACGTTTCGAGTTTTTCCTTTCAGAATGTCCTAGACATATTGTCTAAATTCGTATTGCATGAGAACTTTGGGTTTTGCCGTTTGCAACTATATACTGAGCATTATTCTGAGGCCATGCAAATGAAACAATCTATTTAGGTCTTGATTATATTGATTGACTGAATGAATGATTAAAGTAGTATTGTTGCTATGGCCTGACGTTACAGGATACCGGTGTCTTGAGATCACACTCCCCCCCCCCCCCCCCCTTAAGACTTGATCTTCTCAAACATCTGTAAGTAATGCAAAGTAATTACAGTCTTTGCTATTTCCTGTTTGCTCAGTGGAAGCTGCCTTTTTCACAGATGACTTTAGGCTGTTCTTGCTTCATGAGGTTGTGGGTAAGAAGAACTGGACCCAGTGATGGAATCTGGGTTCACGTTCTATGGTTGAAATTAGTGGGATGATGACACTGCTGCAAAAAGAGACGCCTTCCGTTCCCTTTCCTCTGTGTGCTTCGGTTTAAGGCCATGTTTGTATAGGTTACTGTAAATCAATGCTTCTTAATGATGCTGATGCTAACTGAGGTATGATGTGATTAATTAATCTGATTTGAAAAATAAATATAGATTTATGGAAATGGATTCTGAAGATTGTCTTGACTGCAGCAGGTTTGGTTTTGTATATCGCTTGGAAGCACCACCAGATCTAATTTTGGTAACACTTTACAATAAGGTTAATATACATTAGTTAACATGAACTAAGAATGAACAATACTTCTACAGCATTTATTAATCTTAGTTAATAGTCATTTCAGCATTTAATAATGCATTATTAAAATCAAAAGTTGTGTTTGTTAACCTTAGCACTGTGAACATACACAACGAATATGAACAAAAATGAATAAATAGTGTAACAAATATTGTTCATTATTCGTTGATGTTAGTTCATATTAACTAATGTTACATTCACTTGTAAAGTTGTAAGAAACTTGCTTTGAAAATGCATTTTGCAAGTGCCAATATTTAACTTTTAAGGAAAACAAAACGAATGTAAATATTCTGAAATATGATTCTAAATCTCATCCAGTTATAACCCAAGTCTGAATGCAAAATACTCATATGCGTTCGTTTGAAATTAACTTTAAACATTCCTCGTGATTGTGGCCTATTTTACTCGGAGTTTTTGTTTAATCAATCATCCATTAGGTGGCGCTATTGCCCAATCTATATCAGTTCTAGTGGCTGAAGCGCTATAGCAAGTCTTGTGCTGTAAAAGACTATTTGGTTCTTTTTCCCCCTTAAATCCCTCACTTTCCTAAGCAATCTGAAATCTTTATTGAGATAAAAAGATATAAATAGGCTATAAAAACTTAACTGTGCCAAGGTCAGAAATTAATCTGGTATCTGGGCAAACAAACAAATAAAACAGAAAAATATTAGGCTATGTAAAAAACGAAAATACATAATGCCTAATGCCTCTGTGGTGAGGGAGGATCACTCAAATTTCTTTACACTTCTACATTATTATTAATATAATTTATATTAGTATATTTGGAGTGTTTTTAATGTCCAAAATCATTAGGATATTAAAAAAGGATCATGTTCCGTGAAGATATTTTGTAAGTTTCCTACCATAAATAAATCAAAACTTAATTTTTGATTAGTAATATGCTTTGTTAAGAACTTTATTTGGACAACGTTAAAGGCGGTTTTCTCAATATTTAGATTTTTTTGCACCCTCAGATTCCAGATTTTCAAATAGTTGTATCTCAGCCAAATATTGTCCTATCCTAGCAAACCATACCAACGGAAAGCTTATTTATTTAGCCTTTATATAATGTATAAATATAAATTTCCATTAAGTCTCAATTATCAAGCGTTTTGATTTTATGAGCAGCACTACGTGATACTCAGGCCCTGCCCAGGACCGCTAACTACTCTCCTATTTGCATATTCCCGCCCTCAGCCAGTTACGCTGTCCGCCATTTTCTTGCGTTAAAGCCGCTTTAGCGACAACAGGCAATGCAGGTGTTTTGTAGTTGTATGTAAAAGTAAACATACGAGTCTTAATTTTCTCCCAACAACAGAGATACAGAGGATGGATTGAATTCATTTTGTTTTTGATGGTAATGCGTCCCTGAATACAACTGAATTTGTTTATGTCTCTGCAAATCATTTTACTCCAGATTGATTTCTGAACTAGGGACAATTCAAGGCAGGTTTTGCTAAAAAGTTCAAACTCAAGGATGGATCCATACCCACTGTTCGTGATCCAGCTGCACCTCCAGAAGAAGTAAGTCACACACTTTATATGTGAACCAGGACCACAAAACCAGTCATAAAGGGCCATTTTTTAAAAATTGAGATGTGTACATCATCTAAAAAGTTGAATAAATAAGCTTTCCATTGATGTATGGTTTGTTAGGATAGGACAACATTTGGTACAAGTATTTGAAAATCTGAGGGTGCAAAAAAATCTAAATATTGAGAAAATCGCCTTTAAAGTTGTCTAAATTAAGTTCTTAGCAATGCATATTACTAATCAAAAATTAAGTTTTGATTTATTTACTGTTGGAAATTTACAAAACAGCTTCATAGAACATGATCTTTATTTAATATCCTAATGATTTTTGGCGTAAAAGGGTCATTTACACCCATTCAAATTAAATTCATTCAAGTATTTTGGGCTATTGTTACAAATATACTTCTGCTACTTAAGATTTTGTGGTCCAAGGTCACATATTATTTATGATTATTTGCAAATCGCCTTTCATCTTCCACAAAAGAGAGCAGTAGCTCATTAGCATTTAAAGGTCCACCGAAGTGCTTTGATACACAGCATTATTCTATGTGTTGACATAATTTCAATTGAAAGAGGATGACAGGGCGGGACATATCAAACAGCCACGCCCCCTTTTTTAAATAGCCAATAGTGTTTCGTTTGTATCACAGCTTGGGCCAGAACTGTTGAGCTTAGTAAAGCTGCATTTGACAGCATATGACAGCCACAATCTCATGCATATTGCTATAAAATATAGCATTCTGTGTAATTCAAATGGGTCCGACACACTCTATGGCCTGCGCCGACTTGCGCATATGATCCACTCCATGCTATCGTTTCTCTGGACCAGAGCAAACTGTGTCTGCACTGAGGTAGTCTCAGCCTCAGACGTCACGCCCACGGAACGTTGGCTAAACGTCTGATGCATATGGTACACTTAATTGGAAACACTTCAGGAATGTCGAAGTCGTCATCTGATTAGTTGAATTTGACCGGATTTCCAGGAGACGCGAGTGTCGCGTTTATATTCGGTCCGCCAGGAAACAAAGCGCAGACTGATTAATTCAGCGTTTTGCTAAAAGGTGCTTATGCAGACGCCATTGTTGTTATACACATTTGCCACGTTCGCGAACAAATTACTGACTTACTGCTTGTTCTCCATCTTCTTCGTTATCTTTCATTGCTGGTTATTTCAATGACTGACTTGTTGCACGCTAGTCTGTTGTTGTGGGAGCATCTCCACGCCCCGAAACGTGACACTGAACGAAACGAACTGTGATTGGTTGTTTGAGATGTCGATTAAACGGTCTTATGGGCGGGCCTTGGCCAACTAAAGCTTCCATGAATTCCAGACCTTCAGCCGTCAGTCTGAAGGTCTGGCTACGCGAGACTAGCACTGAGGTGGTTCGTGTGACACAAAGCAAAACCAGGCTTCATTTGCCCCAGAAAATACTATGTGAACAAGTGACCGATTTCTGCAACTATTTATAGTGTAGGAGGCGGGATGCTTCGAAACTCCAGAGAGCATTTGATTGGACAGAAAGTTTGATGAGGAGCTGAAGTGCAGGGTGATGTAATCAAAATCGTTAATTCATATTGGCGGAAGTCAGAGACTGATTTTTAAATGCAAATTTTGTCATTGTTTTGAAGCACACTAGCTTATAGATAACCTTAAGGCTAACATATTCATACTAAAAGCCAAAAACTTTAATTTTGATTTCATGGGGACTTTAAAGAGGCATGCACTGAAACGGCTTGCTCTAAACAGAGCTGTTTTTGCAAGGTAACAACGGCGCTGTTTTACACGAACATTGAGGAATTTTAACCAAAGAATGTTAAACAGACATTTCATGAAAATCCTAAAGAATCATCTCCTCTTTAAAAAAGCTAAATATTACAGGAATATGTATGTATGTTACAAAACAGTGACACCAGTGCAAAGAAAATCATATTAAAAAGGATTCTGTTCCACTACGTGGAAAAGAGTCTAACGCCAAGGAAGGCTGATTCAAAGAGAGTGTGTGGCTACATGAACACGTTGACAAGGTCTTATGTCATTTTGGTGGAAAAGGCAGAGCTCTCGTCTCTCGCCCAGAACCCTCTTCATCTTTAATCAGGCAATTACAGCATGAACATGGCACTTGTTGTCCAATCTGCACCTTTGTAAAGTCAATTAATGGTGGCTTGCCAAGAGAATCCCTCTGCGTGACAGAGGAAATTCCTCTTTGTCTGGTGCTGTAGAAAAAGTTGTAATTACTAAGATGGAGGCTTTAAATTAAGACTTTACCATGTTCGCCACATATGTATCACCCATCTGGCTCGAACTGCTAAACGCTTTCTTTTACGTTTTTTTTTTTAAGGTGAGTTTGTACAACACAGGCTATGCTATTAATAACCTTTGCTACACTCCCTCTAATTGCCAGTTTGGCTCACAGGCATGAAAAGAACAAAGGCTGAATATGCAAATGATGGTTTTTATTTCATCAGCCTTTGTGCTGGTTTGGGGTTTCCTGGCCCTTGTTTTTGAGAAGTCGGATCAGATCACAGCAGGCCTTCATAACAAAACATACATCTCAGATTAATCACAGCAAATCAATAGACGTGCAGAACTGTGCTTACATAGTGCTTACATAAAAAAAAAAAAATAAGCTACTTGTTTTTAATAACCATGTTGGAAATGTAAATGCATCTCTAAAACATTTTGTAGCATAATATGAATAGGCATTTTCATGAGTGCGTCTTCTTGAGCTTTCGAAAAGTGCTCAACTTTTACATTTTACATGTTAAACTATGTAGAATCTGATTAGAGTATGTTTTACAAATTGAAGTCATAATGTGACGTCAGCTCTGGTTTCCATATTTGTAATGCATTTCATTGTATCATCCATCCTAAAAGGTAAAGCAGCAGTCAAGACTTTATAAATTTGATCACGATGGACAAACCGAGTGAGTGATTTTAATCTTTTTTTTTATCAGAAGAAGCTGATTCATTCTGATGCAGTTGAATGGTGTTCTGTTATTCTACAGATGTTCCTTTCGAAGGCTCAGCATAGCCAATTAGGAGGAGATGAGAGCCACAGCCAAAGGCCTTTGATTCTGCTCTCTTTGAAGCAACTGTCGTATTTAACTGCCGAGAAATGGCTGAGAGCAAGGTTAGGCTGAATCTTTATAAGGACGGGCGTCTGTTGAAAAATCATTTTACTTATCTATCTAAGGCTTGGCCAAAAAAAATGATAATGATGTTTAGTGTATATTAAAAGCATTTCATTTAAATGCATGGTGATACTATGCAAAGATTTCTCCCCATGGGTTACTGTTTTCCGTATCAGTAAAAATTAATTAATAATAGTAAAAATATGCATACATACATATACTCTACCGGTCAAAAGTTTTTGAACAGTAAGATTTTTTTATTTTTTTTAAATTATTTTTAAATATTAAGTCTCTTCTGCTCACCAAGTCAAAATTTATTTGCTCCAAAGTACCGCTAAACGTTTTTTTTTTTTTAAATATATTTGCTATTTAAAATAGTTTTTCTATTTAAATACATTTTAAAATGTAAATTATTCCTGATTTTAAAGCTGTATTTTTGGCAATACTCCAGTCACATGATCCTTCAAAAGTCATTCTAATATTCTGTTTTGCTGCTCAGAAAAACATTCATTATTATTAGGGGCCAAGCACCGAAGGTGCGATGGCACCTATTGTATCCGTTAGTGTTCTTATTATTATTATTCATCCTCTTCCGCCGCAAGTCTATGGCAGCCCATAGAACCGCTTGCGGGAAAGTTGTATAATTTGGCACATTGATAGAGGGCAGTCTCAACATTAACTATAGCAAGTTTGGAGTCTCTAACTCAAACTCTCTAGCGCCACCACTTGTCCAAACTTTCACTTTCTTTTTGCTAATAACTTTTGAACCGTAAGCCATAAAATCAAAATTCCAATTTTCTCTGAATCCTTGGGTCATGCCGAGTCGAATATAATTCTATAATTTGTATATATATATATATATACAAATTATAGATATACAGAATATACTGTGTGTATATATATATATATATATATATATATATATATATATATATATACTGTATACAGTCAGGTCCATATATATTTAGACACTGACACATTTTTCATAGTTTTAAAATGATACAATCAAGATGAAATTTAAGTGCAGACTTTAAGCTTTAATTCAAGGAGTTGAACAAAAATGTAACATATAATGCTAAGGAATTAAAACCATTTTTATACACAGACCCCCCATTTTCAGGGGCTCAAAAGTAATTGGACAAATAAATATAATCATAAATATTTGTTGAGAATCCTTTGCAGGCAATGACTGTCTTAAGTCTGGAACTCATGGACATCACCATAGACTGGGTTTCCTCCTTTGTGGTGCTTTGCCAGGCCTTTACTGCAGCTGACTTCAGTTGTTGTTGGTTTGTGGGTCTTTTTAGTTTTAGTCTCTTTAGTTTTGTCTTCAGCAAGTGAAATGCATGCTCAATCAATTTGAAATCAGAAGATTGACTTGGCCATTACAGAATATTCCACTTTTTTACCTTTAAAAGCTCCTGGGTTGCTTTTGCTGTATGTTTTAGATCATCGTCCATTTGTACTATGAAGACCAGCCCAAACAACTTCGCTCCATTTAACTGAATCTGGGCGGACAGTATATCCCTATACACTTCAGAATTCTTCCGGCTGCTTCTGTCTTCTGTCACATCATCACTAAACACCGGTAACCCAGTGCCACTGTTTTTTCTTCTCGTCATTCTGGTACACATTGATTTTAATTTCAGCAGTCCAAAAAATGCTTTTCCAGAAGTGGTCTGGCTTTTTTAAATGTTTTTGACAAAGTCTAATCTAGTCTTGTTTGCACCTTGTGGTAAACCCTCTTTATTTTGCTCTGGTGAAGTCTTCTCTTGATTGTAGACTTTGACAGTGACACGCCTACCTCCTGGAGAGTATTCTTCACTTGGTTGGATGTTGTAAAATGTTTTATTACCATGGAGAGGATCATCCAATCATCCACCATACTGTCGTCTTTTGTGAACATCCAGGCCTTTTTATGTTGCTGAGCTCACCAGTATGTTCTTTTTCTTCTCAGAATTCACCAAACTGTTGATTTGGCCACTCCTAATGTTCCTGCTACCTCTCTGATGCATTTCATTTGGTTTTGAAGCCTAACAATTGTCTGTTTTACTTGCATGCAGAGCTCCTTTGACTGCATGATGGGTTCAGAGCAACATCTTCCAAATGCAAATGGCACACTTAGAATCAACTCCAAACCTTTTACCTGCTTAATTGATGTAGAAAAAATGAAAGAATTGCCCACACCTGTCCATGAAACAGCTTTTGAGTTAACTGTCCAATTACTTATGGTCCCTTGAAAAAAGGCGGAGGTACATATTAAAGAGCTGTAATTCCTTAACCTTTCTACCAATTTGATGAGACTGCCCTAAAAATTAAAGCGTGCACTTTAAGCCCATATTCATTGTATAACTGTAACTTAAATACGTTTTGGTCAACAGCAAAAATAATAACAATTGTGTCAGTGTCCAAATATATGGGCCTGACTGTATATATAATGACTTCAAGCTTTTGAATGGTATAGTGTATAATGTTTCAAAAGATTTTTATTTCAGATAAATGCTGATCTTTGGATCTTTCTATTCATCAAAAAATCCTAAAAAAAAAAAATACTTAACTGTTTTAAATATTGATGATGATGATGATGATGATGATGATGATGATGATAATAATAATAATAATAATAATAATAATAATAATGTTTCTTGCAAATCAGCATATAAGAATGATTTCTAAAGCATCATGTGACACTGAAGACTGGAGTAATGATGCTGAAAATTTAGATTTGATCACAGGAATAAATTACATTTTAAAATATATTCAAATAGAAAGCAGTTATTTTAAATAGTAAAAATATTTCACAATATTACTGCTTTTGCTGTATTTTAGATCATATAAATGCAGGCTTGGTGAGCAGAACTTCTTTAAAAAAACATTACAAATCTTACTGTTCAAAAATGTTGGACTGGTAGTGTATACAGTGTATATATATATATATATATATATATCATATATTTATATAGTAGCTCATATATAAAACCAGAATCGTCCTGTAACTTAAAAAGAAGAAGAAATCTTCACAAAACAGACACTTGGAGGGGTTTGAACCTTCCCCTCTAAGACCTAATGAAGATTAAAGGCCATTAAAGGCTCTTTGCTACATGTGCAGTTTCTATTGATCCCATCGACTCAGCTTGTTTTAGCCAATGATCCGATTACAACTGTTGTCACCCCTCCCCTGGCCCTCTTCCTTCTGTCCCCTGCTAAAGTTCTCTTTTATACCATAGAACCATATGCTGACATGTGCATTTCCTCAAGCTCCATACCTGGACCGAGGCAGACCAAGTAGGCTGAACTGCAACTCTGCCACACTGGATTATGACAGTACTGGGTTATAAAACTCGGCAAACAGACAGCCTTGACTGCTAAGAGGATGTGAGAATGGCCCAGACAATGTGAAGTTCGACAGGACAGCTGGATTGAAAGGTGCCCTAGGGGCCACGTTTTTGAAATCGCTTCAGTTATTAACATTGACAAAGCTTCTTATTAATCTGTTTGGATTTCATTTCCACACTTTCCCGCTGGGTATTAGAGTTCTCAATGTTTTTCTGTCTCTTTCTCAGTCTGAATGATCACAATATAGCCATTTCAGCCATGTAGCTATGGTTTCAAAACCAGAACAGCAACCCAATTATGCAGTTATTCACACTAAGATAACTGTATGTGCAATACTATAAATCATTCTAATAACAAGTATTTTTTAGTGGCAGATATTAAACCTACTAAATACAAAAAGTCACGATACATACAATATATTACAATATGTTTTCAAATTAAAAATCGAATTTAATATAAGTATATATTTTTGCTCATTTTAAGGCAATGTGAGGTTTTAAATGGAATAACATTCTCAATTAGGGTGACAGTATCAAAAATGAATGAGCAAATGTATATAAAATACAACAAAAAAATATTTACATAATTGAGTCAAAAACAAGTAGGCCTACACAGTACAGGGACTCAAATTTAGTTTCATTTTTAATTAGTCCGAACAAAGGATTCACTAGAATAAATTGGCCATTCTTAATTAGATATGAGAGATAGAAGTTTGTTTAGCATGAATTGAAGATTTTAACTAGATTTGAGAGAAAGGTCTATTCAGGATAAACTGGTTCACTAGAATGAATTGGATATTAAACTACACTGTAAAAAACAATTTGTTGAGTCAACTTAAAATAATTTGTTACCTGGCTGCCTTAAAAATTTAAGTTCAGTCAACTTAAGGAAGTTTAGTCAACTTTAAATGTTAAGTTGTACTAAGTGACAACTTAGATATTGGAGTTGATTCAACTTAAAATATAAAGACAGCTGGGTAACTTACCCAGATTTTAAGTTTGTAAGTAATCAAAATTTGTTGTTAAAAACAAAGTAAACAAATTTATTGATGAACTGATTTATTACAATGAATCTGACATTTTAAGTAGATATGAGAGAAAGGTCTGTTCAGATTGAACCAATTCTCTAAATTGAATCGGGCATTTTAACTAGATATGAGAGAAGAACATTCAGGGTGAACTGATTCACTAGAATGAATTAGACATTTTAACTAGATATGAGAGAGAGGTTCGTTCAAGATGAACTGATTCACTAGAATGAATCAGACATTTTAACTAGATATGAGAGAGAGGTTCGTTCAAGATGAACTGATTCACTAGAATGAATCAGACATTTTAACTAGATATGAGAGAGAGGTTCGTTCAAGATGAACTGATTCACTAGAATGAATCAGACATTTTAACTAGATATGAGAGAGAGGTTCGTTCAAGATGAACTGATTCACTAGAATGAATCAGACATTTTAACTAGGTATGAGAGAGGTTCGTTCAAGATTAACTGATTCACTAGAATGAATCAGACATTTAACTAGGTATGAGAGAGGTTCGTTCAAGATTAACTGATTCACTAGAATGAATCAGACATTTTAACTAGGTATGAGAGAGGTTCGTTCAAGATGAACTGATTCACTAGAATGAATCAGACATTTAACTAGGTATGAGAGAGGTTCGTTCAAGATTAACTGATTCACTAGAATGCATCAGACATTATAACTAGATATGAGAGAGAGAGGTTCGTTCAAGATGAACTGATTCACTAGAATGAATCAGACATTTAACTAGGTATGAGAGAGGTTCGTTCAAGATTAACTGATTCACTAGAATGCATCAGACATTTTAACTAGATATGAGAGAGAGAGGTTCGTTCAAGATGAACTGATTCACTAGAATGAATCAGACATTTAACTAGGTATGAGAGAGGTTCGTTCAAGATGAACTGATTCACTAGAATGAATCAGACATCTAACTAGGTATGAGAGAGGTTTGTTCAAGATTAACTGATTCACTAGAATGCATCAGACATTATAACTAGATATGAGAGAGAGGTTCGTTCAAGATGAACTGATTCACTAGAATAAATCAGACATTTTAACTAGATATGAGAGAGAGGTTCGTTCAAGATGAACTGATATTCACTAGAATGAATCAGACATTTAACTAGGTATGAGAGAGGTTCGTTCAAGATTAACTGATTCACTAGAATGCATCAGACATTATAACTAGATATGAGAGAGAGAGGTTCGTTCAAGATGAACTGATTCACTAGAATGAATCAGACATTTAACTAGGTGTGAGAGAGGTTCGTTCAAGATTAACTGATTCACTAGAATGCATCAGACATTTTAACTAGATATGAGAGAGAGAGGTTCGTTCAAGATGAACTGATTCACTAGAATGAATCAGACATTTAACTAGGTATGAGAGAGGTTCGTTCAAGATGAACTGATTCACTAGAATGAATCAGACATCTAACTAGGTATGAGAGAGGTTTGTTCAAGATTAACTGATTCACTAGAATGCATCAGACATTATAACTAGATATGAGAGAGAGGTTCGTTCAAGATGAACTGATTCACTAGAATAAATCAGACATTTTAACTAGATATGAGAGAGAGGTTCGTTCAAGATGAACTGATATTCACTAGAATGAATCAGACATTTTAACTAGATATGAGAGAGAGGTTCGTTCAAGATGAACTGATTCACTAGAATGAATCAGACATTTTAACTAGATATGAGAGAGAGGTTCGTTCAAGATGAACTGATTCACTAGAATGAATCAGACATTTTAACTAGATATGAGAGAGAGGTTCGTTCAAGATTAACTGATTCACTAGAATGAATCAGACATTATAACTAGATAGAGAGAGAGGTTCATTCAAGATGAACTGATTCACTAGAATGAATCAGACATTTTAACTAGGTATGAGAGAGGTTCGTTCAAGATGAACTGATTCACTAGAATGAATCAGACATTTTAACTAGATATGAGAGAAGTACATTCAGGCTGAACCGATTCACTAGAATGAATCAGACATTTTAACTCGATACGAGAGAGGTTCATTCAAGATTAACTGATTCACTAGAATGAATTTGACATTCTAAATTAAATATGAGGCAGAGAAGTTCATTCAGCATAAATCGATTCACTAGAATAAAATTTTATCTAAATATGAGAGAGAGGTCCATTCATAATGAACTGATTCACGAGAATGAACAGGACATTTTAACTAGAGAGGCCCATTCAGGATAAAACTATTCACTAGAATGAATCTGACATTTCAACTAGATATGAGAGATCTGTTCAGGATGAACTGATTCACTATAATTATAATTAAAGATTTTAACTAGATATGAGAGAAAAGTCTGTTCAGGATGAACTGATTCACTATAATTATAATTAAAGATTTTAACTAGATATGAGAGAGAGGTTTGTTCAGGATGAACTGATTCACTATAATGAATCAGACATTTTAACTAGATATGAGAAAAGGGTCTGTTTAGGAAAAACTGAAGCACAAATAGAATTGAATAAGTTACATGTCAAAGTTTAATAGGGTTAAGTGTTTGTTTAAATCCCTAACCTAAGGTGTGCATGTCTATTCGTTCAACAGGGATAGAATTACAGACTTTTCTCTGTCTGGACCTGAAGGTTGGATCTCATTCCAGCAGTCTCTATAGTGCTCATATAAGCTTTTCTGAGGAAAAGCGTGACAGAACTGGGTCTTATTCCACAGAGTGGATGGTGCTGGTGATTACCGCGCTCTGTCTCTCCCATCCTTTTGGTTTTTATTCTCTAATCTGTCACATAACACATGATTGACAGATCCAGGACAAACAAACAACGTGCCAAATAAACCCAAAAGATTGGGAGAGGAAAAAACCTCAAAGTTCTCAGAACTTCAGTACAGCAGAATTTCTGTTAAGCTCCACGTCTCAGCAGTGGCTGCCGATAAAGAATTTACCACACAGGGTCACTTCCCAAGTTTAACCACAATAGGATTTATCACTGAGTAATTTGGCAGAAACTGAGACTCAGTGATGCTTAGAATAGTGTCAAGAGTCATGGCATTGTTTTTCCACAAACACTTGAACTTTTCCGGGTCAGATTTCTACTGAATACTGATTCCAGGGATATGACATGCTGACAAATCTCATAATGTGCATCTTTAACTACGCATCACCTATACAACCACTCAGTAACTCACAGTTAGCTGTGATTAAGCTGCATGTGCTTGATTTACTAAAATACAGACTCAAATCACTCGTTCAGGAATCAAAAGCTACTACACTGGTTGCTTTGCATGTTTTTGTTTCACTAAAATGAACAGAATTACTAAAATGATTCATTAAACAATCCAACTACACTTGTTGTGCTGTATTTTTTGATTCACTAAAAGAACCGGTTCATCTCCATATTTTGCTGAGATAAAAGAAGCAACCATTTAGAAACACAGTTACTTGTATTTAAGTTGCAAATATTTGATTCACTAAAAAGAATCTTTAGACTCATTTGTTTAGGAATCATAGCCTACTGTGCTCGACGCGTTTGATTCACCAAATAGAACTGACTTATAAGATTGATTCCTATGGAAATTCCACTTCACTGGTTGTGCTGTTTTTAATTCACTAGAACAGAAACATTAAAATGATTCATTTAGAAGTCTGACTACACTGGTTGTGCTGTTTTTGATTAACGAAAAAAAAGTGATTCAAAAATTAAAAATTGATTAATTGCCGCACAGGTTGTGCTTTATGCATTTGATTCACTAAATAGAACCGACTCGTAGGACTGATTCCTTCGGAAATCCCACTACACTGGTTGTGCTGTTTTTGATTCACTAAAAAGAACCGAATCATTAAAATGATTAATTTAGAAATCCGACTACGCTGGATGTTCTGTATGTTTTGATTTCTAAAAAAAATTCATAAGAATCACTCATTCTGTAAATAGACTAGTGTGTAAATTGGGTAAATCGCGACAATTGAACTCATCACTGTTCTGAGGTTGTATTTTGCTGAGAATAATCATCAAAACCCACTCAGAAACACATTTGTAATTAAGCTGCAAATATTTAATTTACTAAAAAGTCATTTATTTGGGAATTGTAGCCTACTGCATCGTAGACTGATTCCTTCGGAAATCCTACTACACTTGTGCTATCTTTTATTCACAAAAAGGAAGTGAATCATTAAAATCATCATTAGGAATCAGACTACACTGGTTGTGCTGTATGTTTTGATTCACTAAAAAGAATTCATTATATAATTAGACTAGTGGGTAAGGCCGCGTTCACACTTGGCGTCTTTTTTGACCAGAAAAAGTTGACTAGGGCGTTTTTTTAGTAAAAAAAAAAAAAAAGCTGGCAGCGTTCTGTTACAAAAAGCAGCCGAGTGCGTCTTTAGTTGCTATAACAACAGCTGCAACAGTAGCGTAGTGCTGTGTGGTGAAGGAATGTCGAGAAAGAGCCTCTTTGTGATGTATATTATGATAGAGTTGTTTACTCATATCATACAACTCCTTGTGCTCCGAAACTAGTACGATAAGTTTATTTACCGGCAACTTCTCCAGTTTTTTTTTCTTGTTATTTTTGTTGTTATGGAAACGATAGGTCCCGTTACTCGCTTGTCATTGGTCAGCTGTCAAAAAAGCGCTTGACGTAGGGCGTTTTCTTCAAAAAAGTTCAAATTTTTTCAACTTAAAAAGACGCTCTGAGCTGCAGAAAAAGACGCCGGCGGTGGCGTTTAAAAAAGCGCTCAGGGCTTTTTTGAAAAGACGGTTTACTCCATAGGATTAGAATGTAAAACAGACGCTGGCAGTTTGGAAAAGGACGCCAAGTGTGAACACGGCCTAAGTTGGTTTAACTGCTACAGTTGAACTTGTCACTGTGTTGAGGTTGTATTTTGCTGAGAATCATAAATAGCCACTCAGAAACACAGTTAGTTCTAATTAAGCTGTTTGATATTTGATTTACTAAAAAGACTCATTAGAGTAGCCTACTGCTCAGGTTGAGCTTTTTATGTGATTCACTTAATAGAACCGACTTATATAGGACTGATTAATTCGTAAAATCCACTACACTGGTTGTTCTGTTTTGATTTTTTTAAGGCTTTAACCTCATCGTAAGAACACACATGCACAAATCATACACTGAATCATTAATAATCAATATTATGTGCATTCAGTTAAATAAATTATGTACTACTTTACTGCTACTGTATATTCAACAGGGACCGTGTTTGTAAGAATATGTGTAAATGAGTTTAACTGCTACAGTTCTCATCGCCATGCCGAGGTTGTATCTTGCACAGATATGAATGGATACGGAGCTCATCAGTTGTGTATATGAATATGTGTTGCAGGCAGATGGTCACAAAGACAAAGAAGGTCATATTAGGTGAAGAAAAGAGGCAGTTGTTCTGTTCTGAATACTAATGTGTGTAGCAGCCACAGCCTGAAGTGTTATATAACCATCTTTTCCAAATTGCGAAGCATGTGCTAATCTCAGGAGTTTTTTTGGCACTGAAAAAGTGTGTTTCACTTCCTCTTGTCAAAAACAAGCCAGAACACAGAAGGGGGTGTGGTTGGTCCTTGTGTTTTATTTTGTATTGGATGAACTCTGTGGCATGGAGGCACTCAGCACTGCAATTACATCACAGAGGAGGGCAGCCGGCACAGCACCCATTAATATTCATGCCAGAGCTGGAGGTAGAATGGACACCTTTGATTCGCCGGGATCTGAGCCTCGCGATGCATGACGGGCGGCTGCAGACACAGAGTGCATATAATGGCTTTCTGCTTCAGGACGGGACCCGTGTTTATCCTCCGATCGGCAAGGATCAAAGAGCTACACACACACCGCTAGCAGGCAGAATGTGATGCAAGTGATGGGGAGGCTTGTATGAAAAGAGAGTGAGGGGTTGCACTGGCAGTTAATGAGCAAAGCAGATGCAAGATGTGACGCTAACTAGAGTGTGTGTTTAAAGATGATATGCTGCATGATTTTATTAGCATGTCTGGGAATAAATGAAATAAGCTAATTGGCTAGCTCACCAATGTGGTCAAGGCCTTTTTAACCCAGATAACAGAAATAAAAATGTTGTTTAAGAACGTTCTTGGAATTATTCAGAATATTCCAAATTATTTAAAGGGATAGTTCAGCCAAAAATGAAAATTACTCCATGATTTACTCACCCTCAAGCCATCATAGGTGTATATGATTTTATTCCTTCAGGTGTATGATTTGAAGTTTATAAAAAAAGTGCTGGTTCTTCCAAGTTTGTAATGGCAGTGAATGGCTGCTGAGATTTTGAAGTCCAAGAAAGTGCATAGAATCATAAAAAGTGCTTCACATGGCTCTGATGGGTTAATAAAGGCCTTCTGAAGTGAACAATGCATTTATGTAAGAAAAATATAACTATATAAACTACATAACTATAACTATATAACTATATAAACGCATAATTTCCAGAATGTGTGTAAAACAGTTAGTGGAAGCTATTGATTATGGTTTAAAAATTTTTAAATATGGATATTTTTATTACACAAACGATGGAGTGGAGTACTTTTTATGATGGATTTAAACACTTTTTTGGGCCTCAAAATCACAACACCCATTTACTGCCATTATAAAGCTTGGAAGAGCCAGAACATTTTTATATATATCTCCGATTGTATTCATCTGACGAAAGACGAAAGTCATATACACCTAGGATGGCGTGAGTGTGAGTAAGTCATCGGGTAATTTTCATTTTCGGGTGAACTATCCCTTTAAAAACAGCTAAACAGATTTTTTTTTTATCACTGTCAAGTGATTATTTCTATGGCACTCAGAATTTGCATTTCAAATGAATGTTGACAAGTGCCAGTTTATTCCTCTCTCTGCAGTTGTGGTGTAAGTGCTGGATCTTGACCAATAGAGGTCCTCCTTGCTTTGAAGCCGGTTACTGAGCACTGTGTTTCTGCTCTCCAATAAGCACTCAAGGCCAGCTGTGATGCACCGACTCGATCACTAGAGGTGTATCCTTGATTCCAAGGCAACACTATTGTCTGATATAGTACCTCAACTGGTATATCCTCTTTAATAAAGAGCAGAAAAAGTGAAAAAAATAAAAAATAAAATACTATTTAATTGCACATTTACAGAGCTCTATACTTCATCAAATACAGGTCCGACAAAGTTGTTGTGAACAGAAGGGAAACAGAGTGTCATTTTATCCAGACATTGACATCACAACACATTGCAGTGATCAAATTGCACCGTGTGTGAGCAGATGAAGGGACGCTGCAGCACCACACAGTGTGTGTGTGTTTCATTAGTGATTCGTCTTGTCCTAATTACTGTAAAATGAACAAGACTCCATCTGGCTCCAATAACACTTAATAGCAAATATTTAATCTAATCAAAATATGCAGCGTGAGAGAGGGACATGTTTTAACAGACTGCTCGTTTCATGTTTTCATACAAGACTTGATGTACTTCAAGACCACATCTGCTTTTTGCCTCATTAATAAGGATAATTTCATCAGGCAAGGATCCTTTGAGAACCAGCTTAGACAAAATGACAAAATTAAATAAAAATGTTTTAAAATAAGAAAACTGGAACAGAATATAGTTGAATTTCAAAAGTTTACATACACCTTGCAGAATCTGCAAAATAAGAGGGATCATACAAAATGCAAATTTAGTTCAATACTACACTTTATTTAGTTCAAACGCTCACTGATGTTTCAGAAGGAAACACGATGCATTAAGAGTGAATGAAGATGTGTACATTTTTCTTATTTTGCCTAAATATCATATTTTTTTTCATTTAGTACTGCCCTTCAGAAGCTACAGAAGATACTTACATGTTTCCCAGAAGACAAAATAAGTTAAATTTACCCTGATTTTACATTGTGTTACTTCTGAAGCATCAATGTGCATTTGAATCTTTTGTAATAGTTGCATGAGAGTCTCTCAGTTGTCCTCAGTGAAAAAAGATGGATCTCAAAATCACAGTCATCGTTGGAAAGGGTTCAAATACACAAAAATGCTGAAAAACCAAAGAATTTGTGGGTCCCACAGGATTTTTCTGAAGAACAGCGGGCAGTTTAACTGTTCAGGACAAACAAGAGACTCATGAACAACTATCACTAAACAAAAAATAAAACAGCTGGGGGTCATTCAGGTAACAACACAGTATTAAGAATCAAGGGGATGTAAACTTTTGAACGGGATCATTTTTAATAAATTCAAGTATTTTTTTCTCTTGTGGGCTATATATATAAACATCTTTTATGTAAAATATCTTATTCAGGTTAGTACTAAAAAAAGAACATGCCTTTTGTATGATCCCTTATTTTGGTAAAAGTATTAACATTTTGCAGATTCTGCAAGGTGTATGCAAACTTTTGACTTCAACTGTATATATTAATATAATTCAAACTTTTCTCTTTAAATTCTGTGCAGAGTCGTTTATCTTTAGAATTAAGAATACTTTCAGTCCTTTAGAATTACATCAGTAATTATCTGTTAATTATCCCAGGAACTGTTTCTATTTTTTTTATTTCTCTTAAGAAATGTAAAAAAAGTGAAGTTGATACTTTACTGAAGCATATCTGAGAGCTTCATTAATTCCCATGAGCTATGAAAGAGCAACCTCTGATGCAATAAAATTGTCCTCTGACAATACATTTGTCAAATACCCAATATATAATTCGCCCAAAAGCCATTCAAAAGATTTTGGATTACCAATGTGGGAATACAACTATTAATATCCAAGGAGCTACCCTCATATTTACATTCACACACTCCGTCTGTTGTGGAAGCACTATACGCTGAGTCCTGATTTATAGCCACGCAAGAGAGTAAGAGGGTGAGTGTTTACAGAGGCTGTATCGATCCAGCGACAGGAAGATTCTGCACGCTTGTGGTTTCACAGCTTCCTGTGTGCTGGGGGTGAGTTGCCCACTGGAACATAGATCACGCTCTGTGGACTGAGCTTCTGCCTGGTCCATTGATCCCAGTCCCTTATTCAATTCATGTTCAGTATTAAAACCACCTATCTTAAATTACCAACACAGTCCATGCTCTTTATGAAGAGTGCTTGATTTGGAAGGCAAACCCTTGAGGGGCTTGCTTTCAATAAAAAGGACTACTGTCACAAACAGCTTTGCTGGATGAATAAAAAGGCTACTTTTAGTTTTGTGTGTTATAGTTTAGAAGAGAATGCTAATTTGAGTTTATTAACTCAAATGTCTGAGCTGCTCTCTTTAGTATAATGAAAGCGAATGGGGACTAGAGCCTGCAAGTTCAAAAAAGGATAAAAAAAAGCACTAAAAAATGTAGTATGTTTGACTTGTGTGAAGAAAATATTGTGGAATCATATAAAAGATTTGTGTGAAAAACTAGAAACCTTGTGGATATTGTGGATATAGAATGACATAAGAGTGAGTAAATGATAGCCGTATGTTTATCTTGGGTGTTCCTATAAGACAAAAAACATCCTATTTCATAACCAGCGATTATGTTTTACATGCTTAAATATTTAAAAACAAGGTTAAAAAAATACTGAAAATTACAACCAGTAATTGCAGCTGTTATCAGTTTATAGTCATTAACTATCAATCAAGAGAAATAAAATCATTGACCAAATCTCCTCCTCTGGACCATATAATACACACACACACACACACACACACAAACACACACACACACACACACACACACACACACACACACACACACACACACACACACACACACACACACACACACACACACACACACACACACACACTTATGCTTTAACAGCATATGAACACACAAAAACAACCATTTGCATATTGTCAGCAGCCATCTGCTGTAAATGATGGGCAATTAACTCAGTGGCTTTGTCTCTCCTCTTACTGTTTGGTTGACATGTATGGACGTTTTTAGGGATTATATATATATGGGATAATAAGCAAGATAAAATGATGGAAAGACAGAGACATGGGAGAGCAAATCATGGAGAGATACACAGGGGTCTGAAAGTCTGAGGGCACATTAAAAATCTGGCATTCTAATTTAAACCAAGAAAAACAGAAAATTTTAGATTTTTTAGAAGTTGTAAACAAATATTATGACATTAAATTAATGAAACACAATGTGTTGTGCACATGCATGTGTATTATTCTGATCTCTGATCTCATGACGAAAATGTACCTGTGGGAATTTTTTCCTAGTTTTTTCCAGTTTCCAACAGAAATGAACAAAAAACACTTGGTACATCTTGCGAAAAAGTTCTCAAAAGTCATTCTCATTTTCGTCATGTGATCAGCTTGGTATTATTCCCAAATGTTAACTAAATCTGTAAATGTGATATTTCTTTTGGGGATGTGTGACATCCACAAATGGAAAATAAGTTTATTAATAATAATTAATATAATAATTAATAATTATTAATAATATTAACATTTTCAAAACGCAAAATTTATTTATAATTAAGCAATGCTACACAATCGACTGTGCTGTTTGCCTCCCCAATGAAAATGATTCCAAATACAGCCAAAGTAGAATAAATCTACGGAGCAACACACAATAATGGTGTTTCTGAACGAATCAATGTTTTTGAATAAGTCGGCTGAGTAAATGATTTAAAGACTCACTTATAAAAACAGTAGCTGCATCCAAAAATCTGAGTATGTGATTTTTAGGGGGCTGTATGATTCTCAGGGGGGACTCATGGGGCTAACGTCCTCAGATTTTAACTGAAAGGATTATTGCCGCTTTCTTTACACACTAGTGCATTTACCGAACTCAAAAACAGTTTTATGTTAAAAAGACATTTGTAATTAATTTAAAAGACTGAAACATTATTTTTATTTGGTTGAAAATACTGAATATAGGCTAAAAGCACTGAGCGCGTCTATCTGGCTCAGCCCCCACAAGCCCCCCCCCCCTTGACGCCAGACCTGTTTGCGATTGAACCAAATAATTTAAAGAGTAAAGAATGAAACACCGTCATGTTGCTCAGAGACACAAAACAGTGGTGTGGCTGTAGGTGTTTTAAATGATTAAACTCGATAATGTCAAATCGAACATTGTTTAAACAACAATTACAATATTATTGTAAGACATACACATACATATACTAAATGCTTTTTAAATGAATCAGTCGTGTAAATGATTCAATGACTCACCCCTTATTTCATTATTTAATTTTTCATGAATTAGTGTTTGCGAACAAATCGAAATACGTACAAAATCTACATATCAATGCAGTTTCCAACAGAAATGTCTACTAAGTGGCGGTAAAAGAGTCTCTTTTTTTATCTCCAGAACAGAACGTACATATGACATGTTTTATGTGATGTTGGTTTCGTACTTGTCCCTGCAGTTCTGACTAGAAATGTCCATTGAGTGGCGCTATAACTCTAATGCCCTGGACGTTTTAAAATAACATACTATCTGCACTACACCTAAACCTACCCGATAGTATGAACAAAAGTTAATGTGACGTAAAACGCAATCGTAAGGATGCCATTTTAGCTTGTTTTTCGATCTCTCATCTTTCAGCTCTTTCATTGTGAGTGAGTTTTTCACGGGATTTGTACCCAAGGATTCCGCAAAATAAGTCCAATTCCGTGCCGGCTGTGCTACCGAGCAAGCTTGTTACGTCTGGAAAGTGAAACATATGGGGCTGTAATCGTAACAGTGTACAAAAATGATTACAAGTGCTCGCTGTTTTACCAGCACTAGTAGACATTTCTGTTGGAAACTGCAGTGATATGTACTGATTGGTAAGTATTTCACAGAAGTATGTTTTTGTTATGAGACCAGGTAGGCCAAAGTAAAATAAATCTTTGTACATCTCCAAGAAAGACAAAAATAGTGGAGTTCCTGAACGAATCAGTGTTTTGAGTAAATGATTCAAACACTCACTCAAAAAAACAGTAGCTGCATTTGAAAAGTAGTATTTTGGAAAAAAAACAACAGCTTTGCAACCTTTTAAAAAAAGTATGTAATCTCAGAATATACACTAAATTAATTTTGAATGAATCAGTTGTGTAAATGATTCAATGACTCACTCATAAAAACAGCTGTTTATTTAAATTCTAAATGAAGTAGTGTTTGTGAATGAATCTGTCACGTCCAGTGCTGGTTCGACGAGACGGGAGTCGTATTCAAAATAATAGATACTTTTAATTGTGAATTTCAAGAAGGAGAAAACAGGAGATTACCACACACGTAACACATCAACTTCAACATCAAGTGAAGTGAAGTGAAGTGAAGTGAAATGACCGACAAAGGATTGAAAACAGAGACTGACTTATAAAGCAAACTAATCAAGAAACACAGGTGAAAACGATAATGACTTAACAAGGACTAAACCAAATGATTACAAACTGACGGGGGGAGACAGAGGGAGAAACCAAATCAGAATAGTGAAAACACAAAGCAGAAGAAAAGAAACATAAGGAGACATGTGACAGAATCAGTTGGTTGAAAGACACAATGACACAATTTATCATGCAGATGGAGTCAGTAAACCCCCCCCCCCCCCGCCCCCCACCACAAATGCGGTATGATAAGCTTTATATTGTCTGTAGCATATCCCCATTTAGATCACTCATAGATTACAGTAACAACTCGCTGAATTATTTCTCCTCTCATTCACAGCGAAATACAATTAGCAAAGTTAGAGTAAGAGCAAGCGAAAAACAGATGGTGAGAATGACAGCCTAGACTCTATATTTCTCTAACCATGCTAGAGGTGTTTCCTGCTAGTTTTATGTGGTAATTATACAGTGTAGATGTCTCACCCCTGGGCAAAGTTGAGAGGAACTCACAAGATTAACCATCTTCATGGAGCTGCCCTCTCTCATTCACCTCACACAGCCAGTTTGCTGTCTAATAACACTCTCTCCGACATGGGTTGGAGAGAAGAGACCTGCCATGTAAAAGGAGGTCACCATCTACTAAAAGGCAGATGGAGGAAATTACCTGCCCAGAGATGCTGAAGAATCATAGATAGCGCATTAATCTTTTAGCAGTGGGACACAGCTCCAAAACGAGCAAGTGTAAACCCAAGGTAATTGAGCCAAGTAGGAAATATATTCCCGTATTTTTGATTGTGTGTCCTTGTGTTCCTTTTTTGATTTTCTGCATGTGTGTGTAATAGGTTGTGGGTTAGCAGGCAGCATAAATGTGTGCCACAGTCTGGGTTCCTGCTGTGAGGGCCACACAGAAAGAAACAAACACTGTAATACAACAGCCTAAAACAAACAAACAAACAACATTTTTGTGGTAATGGCTGTGATTAAGAGATAAGGGAAGTAAGAGGGAGATAAAGGCCACCCCCAGCGCTGACCTTCAGAAATGGCACAGCTCTTTCAGTCAGCTGCCGTTCACACACTCCCAGCATGCAGAGTCAGGATTAGAGGCAGGTGAGCGCTGCTCTCATTCTGTCATTATGCAGAAACAAACGTCAAACATCTCAATATATCTAGTTGGTCAGGATTTTTCACAAATTGACTTCTAAATTACAAATAAATGTTGGTGCCTGCATCTCTGATTTAGTGATTTCCTAAATTTCCACTGTAACAATCTGAAGAATTTTCATTATTTCCAGTGAATTTGTTCCCTCCTTTACGCTTCAAAAATATTTGCCTCATATTTTGCTATCCATTTATCATGTCACAATAATTTGTATTTATTTTACTTGATTTTATAAATGTTTCGAGTCACATTTTTCTGCAGTAATTAAATTCAAATGATCAAACACAGCCATAGAACTGACTTCTGCAGTTGTAACTAAGAATACTAAATCCCATAATACAATATGACAAATGAACATATGTTCAAAAATAAAAATATGTTCTCTGAATGACTAATTTGCTTTTTAAAACTACTCATATGAGTCTCTGCATGTATAAATCAGTTTTCGTGGTATGAATATGATCGCTGCGCAATGCTTGCGGAGTGAATGAGGCTTGAGAGAGTTGGGAGGGCATAGGCAAAGCCTCTGTGTTGCCAGATCCATGTATTATAAGTGTCTTTTCTCTCTTAATTTGACACTTTAGAAAGTTAATCAAGTGGGACGCTGCAGTTTATGTTTAGCGATATCTTTATCTTATTTACAAAAGATTAGTTTTTTCCTTAAAGTTTATTTCTTTTCATTTTTTATGGTTTCATAGCAATATCTGGCAACATTGCGATTGCCGGTACTTAAACTGACAAAAAAAAGGCTACTGACAGGACAAATATTCCTGACAGGATCCCACTTTCGGTAAGACAAACACAAAAAAACATCATGATATTATCTGTCAGAAATGTTATCAATGCTAGCATTTAAAGGGGTCATCGGATGCCCATTTTCCACAAGTTCACATGATTCTTTAGTTTCTTAATGAAAAGTCTATAATATACTTTGGTTAAAAATTCTCAATAGTAGTGTAAAAAAAACACCATTTTACCATGTCAAAATCAGCTCTGCAAAATTTTTTATTGCATGGTCCTTTAAATGCAAATGAGCTCTGCTTGCCCCGCCCCTCTCTGCTGTGGGATTATGAGCTGTAATGTTTACTTTAGCCGCATTTAGCGGCAAAACTAGCAGTATCTTATTTGCATACGATTTGAACAAATTTATCTTTATATTTTAATTTATTTTTCAGGTTTATATTTGTAACAATAGATGGCAACATCGCCGACACTTAAACTGACAGTAATCAAAAAAGCCCATGGGCAGGTTATTACTGACAGTAGTTGCCAGATCCACCTATTGTAAGTGTCTTTGGACTTGCCTTTTCCACTTCATTTGACACTTCACAAAGATAATGAAGTGGGAAGTTGCCATTTAGGGTTAGGAATATCTCTATCTTATCTTATTTACAAAAGATTTAAACTGGTTTTGCTTTATTTATTTGTTTGTTTTCATAGCAATATCTGGCAACACTGCATCGCCGGCACTTAAATTGACAGTAAATAAAAAACCCAACGGGCAGGTTATTGCTAACAGGATACCACATTCGGCAAGGCAAACATAAAAAACAATGATATTATCTGTCAGAAACATTATCAATGCTATCAAAAACAGCATTTAACATTAGTACACAGATCTGTAGAACAAGTAGGTTACAGAATTAAATGAAATATGCAAACACTAGCCATGTAGAAGTCTACTACTATGTTTCATTTAATTATTTTTAATATTTTTATTTTAGAAAGCAAAAAAAAGTTTGAATATAATTTTTGGTTAAAGTAAGCTTCTTTCAAAAATATGTAAAATAATAAAATAGTATGGGTTATAAACAGCAATTCATGTTGACATTAAACATGCTCATAATGAGGTCATATGACAAAAATGTATAGTATTTGAAACATAATACCTATTTTTTCCTCAAATGATTTTTTAAGATATAAGGCGGTGTGCAGTACGTTAGTATTCTATAGTCATTTCAACAGCCAATATCTTGAGTCAGATGTGCTATACATTGCACCGAATCTCTCTCTCTAAGCCTTGATTGTGAATTTTCGAAGCAGCTATTTCTCCTGTGATTATACTCCAATCAATATGCTTCCCATGCCAGCACTATTGATCCGCCCAGTCATGTGTGCTCACCACATCTGGAGTGGAAGCAGGCTGGATTGTTTCAGCATTGCAGCAGATATCAGAGATGCACAATGGATTCCACCTCCCTCTGCCAGTGGACAGATTACAGCAGGACTCAGAAACGCCCATGTGTGTCAGAAACAAATTCCACCTGCCATCGATTTGTGATAGCAGTGCTAAACAAGTCATGTTGCAATCATGTGAGATGTGGTGATGGCATGTGTCGAAATTAATATGTAATGTCAGGAGTCTGGCGGTTTGATTGACAGCTGGAGATATGTGGATATGAATGCGAGAAGGGGTTGCTCTTTCAGCTGAGAACAAAACATGGAAAGAAAAAAACCCGGATCGATTCATTAGCCAAGAGTCAGAGTTCCTGAGAGACAGCAATCTCAAGTGAGTTCTATTGATTTTCTTTTTCAATTATGTAGTGAAAGGTAAATCACAGTCAGTGGCGTTTAAAAATGAGCAGAATAAACACAAACACTGAGAGTGTGTGAACCTAAATTTACACCAGCAACTAGCACACAGCCATATCACACTCTTTGCAGGCCTGTTATCGATTCTGAGATATGGCTGGGCTTGTGTGCATTTGTTTGAATCATATGCGTGTTTAAATACAGGATCCGTCTAAATGTAGAAACTGTGGTTGTCAAATATGAAAATTTGCTTAAAATTTCTTCACCCTCAGGCCATCCAGTATGTAGATGAGTTTGCTTCTTCATCAAAAAAGATTTGGAGAAATTTAGTATTTAGTAGTGAATGGGTGCTGTCAGAACGAGTGTCCAAACTGCTGATAAAAACATCACAGTAATCCTTAATAAATGTAAGAAACAAATCCTTCAAGATGTTTTATTTTTCGACTGAAATACGAGTCATCAACCTATATTGGTGCTTTCCCCAGTGAAAAAGTCATCTTGTCTAAATCAGGAGAAACACCAAGCACTATTAACAAGCAAAAGCAGTTCCTAACAAATACAGTTGAAGTCCAAAATTTATATACACCTTGCAGAATCTGCAAAATGTTAATTATTTTACCAAAATAAGAGGGACCATATAAAATACATGCTATTTTTTTTATTTAGTACTGACCTGAATAAGATATTTCACATAAAATATGTCTAGTCTTAGACCTAAATGATCCAAAGCGGTATTATAGTTGATATGTTGTTCATAAGTGATAGTTGTTCATAAGACCCTTGTTTGTCCTGAACGGTTAAACTGCCCGCTATTCTTTTTTTTTTTTTTTTTTTTTTTTTTAGCATTTTTGTGTATTTTAACCCTTTCCAACAATGACTATATGATTTTGAGATCCATCTTTTCACACTGAGGACAACTGAGGGACTCATATGCAACTATTACAGAAGGTTCAAGAGCTCACTGATGCTTCAGAAGGAAAAACGATACATTGAGAGCCGGGGTGTAAACTTTTGAACAGAATGAACGTGTAAATTTTTCTTATTTTGCCTAAATGTCATATTTTTTCATTTAGTACTGCCCTTCAGAAGCTACTTACAAATTTACCCTGATCTTCACAAAACATACACAAAAATGCAGAAAAAACAAAGAATTTGTGGGATCTAACGGATTTTTGTTTAAGAACAGCAGACAGACAACTATCACTAAACAAAAAAAGGAAGAAAAAAAATCTTATTAAAAATCAAGTGTATGTAAATTTTGAACGGGGTCATTTTTTATAAATTCAACTACTATTTTATCTTGTGGACTGTATGTAAATGACTTTTATGTGGATCATCTTATTCAAGTCACTGCAAAATAAAAAGTAACATGTATTTTGTATAATCCCTCTTATTTTGGTCAAATAATTTACATCTTGCAGATTCTGCATGTATGTAAACCTTTGACTTCAACTATACATTGCAGTGTATTTTGATGTGAGTGAACAACAGGAGATGGACTTCCACTGGAGAAAGCATTGTTGTGGATTACGGACTGGTATTTTGGCCAGAAGTTATAATGCCTTAATGATAGATTTGCTTCTTACAAACATGAAGCTTTTCCTTTTACATAAAGATTAACTAATGGACTGGAGTCGTGTTGATTACTTGGGGGTTATTGTGATGATTTTATCAGCTGTTTGGACTCTCATAATGACGGCACCCATTCACTACAGAGAGTCCATCGGTGAGCAAGTAACGTAATGCTAAGTTTTTCCAAATCTGTTATGATGAAGAAACAAACTCATCTATATCTTAGATGGCCTGAGGGTGAGTATATTTTCAGCAAATTTCCATTTTTGGGTGAACTGTTCCTTTAAGAATAAAAAGGCTTAACTTAAACATTTAACTATTTTTTTGATTCATGCCCAAAAACTAGCCCTAAATTACCAGACAATATTAAGGTTCCCCTCTGGGTCACATTGTTCCTCAAAATTATTTGGTAAGGTCTTCCTAATGCATTCATTTTATGTGACTTGTGAGAGGTAATAATGGAAAATAGCCTGCCACAAATATCACTGAAGCATCAGCATTGTTGTGGCAACATTAGAGTGAAAAGAATTGCTCTAAAATGAAGCACTTCATTATGAATTAAACTGCTTTTAATGCTTTTAATGCCAGCATTCTAATGGGTTCATTTATGTGTCAGAACGTGTGGGTGGATTCAATAAACAGGTACAGAAAAATGAAAGGAAAATACGCTGAGTGTTTGCGAGATGCTAATGAGAATTAAATGAAGACTTCTAGTAATTTTGATAATGATAATAGGTAACACTCAGCCTTTCGTTTTTTTTCCATTCGTGAGTCAAATAAACACACACTATTAGAAGAATCACTGATTGTTGTCAGGTTGATTATGAAATTATGTGTATTTGAAGACTAGGATGATTTTTAGGGTCAGAATTTAGAGGTTTGCTGGATGCATGGCTTTCTAGTACCAGCTGATGGCGCTGTTTTCTCTAACCTGGCTAGAATAGGCTTTCCTATACACTACTTTAGTAAAGGAACTAACACAAACACACACTTATTGCATCACAGTGTGTATATTTTTTAAAGATAATTTTACTACAGTAACAAATACACTAAATTACTCTAAAATTATGCTCAAGTTAGTAACAATTTACATTATGTTTACCCTGGATTTTTTTGTTTGTTTATTTGTGACCCTGGACCACAAGGTATATTTGTAGAAATAGCTAAAAAATACAGTGTATGGATCAAAATTATACATTTTTCTTTTATGGCAAAAATCATTAGGATATTGAGTAAAGATCATGTTCCATGTAGATATATTGGATATCCTACTGTAAATATATCAAAAACCTAATTTTTGATTAGTAATATGCATTGCTAAGGACTTAATTTGGACAACTTTAAAGGCATTTTTCTCAATATTTACATTTTTTTCACCCTCCGGTTCCAAATTTTTAAAATGTTGTATCTCCGACAAATACTGTCCTATCCTAAAAAACCATGCATCAATGGAAAGCTTATTTATTGCAAAAAAGTATTGCTTTCAGAAGATGTATAAATCTCAAATTCAGAGAACTGACCCTAATGACTGGTTTTGTGGTCCAGAGTCACATTAATTATAGTATTTAGGGTATTTATTATTTAAATGTGTGTGTGTGTATAATAACTCAGGGAAATTATGCTCAAATTTACAATAATTCATGAATTAGATATTCATAATTTATCGATTTTGTGACTTTTTAAAAAATATATTTTATATATTCCCTGTATACACAACTAATTACTACATCATTTTAAATTTAAAAAAAACATTTATAAATCTTTTTTTTCAATTAAGAATTTTTAACCTGGGTTTAGCTCACTTTTAGGGACAATTTTGTCCTTAAACTATAAGTAAACCCAGTCACACACACTAACCTGAGTTGAAAAATGATCACATGTAATTAACACATGCATTCATGAAAAAAAAAGAGAACATTAAAATGCTCCCCTATCCACTTTGACAAAAAACCTTGTACCTCGTCCCATTTGTGTGTGAGATGAACTGTCTTGTGGTTCAGACTGCCGCTCGTGCCCTCGTTTTTTCCCCAAAGACAGAGGCCTAGCCTTCCACGTGATCACGCCACGCTCAGTTAATTCCTGCAACCGACACTGTAGCCTTCATGCTGGATGGATCCCCGCAGAGGCCTTGGCCCCAACGAGCCACAGGAGCCTTGTGCCGAATACAGCGACAGCACGGCGCATGCCTCTTTTCCAAGGTCACAGGGAGGACAGTGCAGAACGGACGACGACATACGACCACCGTTTCCCTGACTCAAGACAGAAATGGATAAAAAGAGGCAAACAAGATGAGAAAGTGAAAGAGGAAAATGCTTTGCAAACATGTAACCAGAAAGCAAAAAAGCACTACTGGGGAAGCCCAGAAATAGACTGGCTAATGTTTCAGTGCAGTGGCCTGACCCCTGCATTGCAAGTGAAATTCATGAAAGCAGCAGGAGGAGAATATCAGTTTCTCTGCTTCTGTCTCACGTCGATACGCTCATGTCTGGGGAAGAGGAAAGAAGAGGCAGGGTTTCTAAAACGCACCTAGATTTCCTGTGATTTCCATTACAGGGTGATATTTAGTAAACATGTATGCGAATGATATCTGAAATGTATGCGGGGAGTGTATGGCTGTGTTTCAGATCCAGACAGGATTTGTATGTGCATCTGTGGATTTCAGCACCTGCTGTTGGACAGCTCCCTCCCCCTTACTAGAGTTATTATAGGCATCTCACTCACTCTCTCTCTCTCTCACACACACACACACACACACACACACACACACACACACACACACACACACACACACAGTCAAACATAGCAAAACTCTATCAGCACAACAGATGCAAATTTGTTAATATACTGCAAATGGCATGTGTGTGTGCTTGTGTGTGTGTGTGTGTTCGCTTGTTGCTTTGATGGATAACGGTGCGTTTTTTCTCCCAGGTTCGGACATCTGTCCACACAGCTGCTGTAGCTGTTCTACTGTACTCCATTATCAAAGTTTAATAGTGTTTGTCAAATCTCTCCCGGTCTCATTTTCAAAGCCAGCATGCTGAAAGGCACTGCATCAACCTTTAAATGACAATAAATGCCTCAGATTTACAGAGTATTATGCCTTATTACAGGGCTCTCTGAAATACTTGATTCTAATTGGTCAGTCGCAGCATTCAGCGGGCTATTTCTCTGTCGTTCTAACTATATGGATCTAATGTTTAATGTAGGAGCGAGTGGACGTGGCAATTTGTAACTTGTATGTGCGAGACTTCATCCGCTTGCAGTTATTTTTGACTCTGCTAAACAGCTTGTTATCCTGCTTGATATTGGTAACTGGTATTTCTTATCATATTATTTTAACGTATTGACATATAGAGGGTTTTCACTTACGTCATGATTTGGTCAGTTACCCGGATGCACGGCCATATTGGCGATACTCGGTTGTAAATAACAGCATGGATTGCACAGTAAATGTACTACTGAAAATGTTGTTCCGCTAATTTATGCTGTCTAAACCATGGAAAAACAATTTGGAAGCTGGTAAAGATACGTACAAGCAGTATTAATTAAGATATTGGCCTAATATTACCTACCTGAGCAGAAATGATAAGAACAAACACAAATGTTGTCAAGATTCTTGCCCTGGAAATCCTGGTTCAGTTTGGCCAACCACAAACGCCTTTTGCTCCTCAGACAGTTTTTTTGCACTCTTCTCCTTGATTTGTTATAACTTTTGGCAGTCTATAGTACTCCAAATGTTTTTCCCGGTCTGACCGATTAGTACAGCCCAAAACATGACAACAATTGACTTTTTTTAGCTACAATAATTAGCAAAATATGTGAGTTTTGAGTCTTTCAACGGTTGAAACAAGACATTTCTGATGTTCATTCATGTTTAATTAATGCTTGAACTAATAAAGAGGAAGAGATGATTGGTTAACACGCAGCTTGGGACACATTGAAGAGCCTCAAAACGGTATTTATTATTTGAATTTCTTTAAAAAACCTTCTTAAAAAAACGCTTTAGGTATAACTAGAAAAATATCAGTATAAACGATGCAATAAACGGTGAAACTATTTTCATTACAAACTAGTGTGTTTATAAATAGAGTGTTTTGGTCATATTGGTGTCACTAACGTTAAAAGTAAACAATGCTAATAAACCGAACAAAACACACAATTTTTTAAGTTCAAGTTATGAGGTAGCTGTTGTGTTAATTGGCTTTTTATCCAATACAAATGCTCCTGAATTTATCAACAGTACTAACAGACAAATGAAATAGATAACTCATGTTTACTTACTATATGAACATGTGTTTATTTACATAACATTAATCTAAAGCAGTGTTGACAACAGAATTCTACATAAACTCACATAACGTCCATCACTCATTTAGATGTCTGTTTCGTGTTGTGATGTGCTCATTTAATTCTCTTAGAACATTTTCCTGTCAGTTGATAAATAGACATAGTAATCATCTTTAAGATGTATATGGTCGCTATACGTAATAAAACGTGTTTTACAGCGAAATCACAAATATACTTTAACGTTACTGTCTAACGTCTTGACACCTTATGCAAATCTGCAGTTTACGATACAGCAAATTAAGTATACATTCGTCCGAATCTCGCGAGAATTAATGCATTCGCCTACTAATTCTCGCCTACTCTTTTATGAATACTGAAGATTCAAACATACTTATTCACTCGCCTACTGCTTTTTGCCTACTATATAGTATGGAAGTATGCGGTTTCAAACGCAGCCAGAGTCAAATTTGACATTATGATTGGTCAGATTGCCTGTCAATCAAACTCAACGTGAAGCGTCAATTGGCGCTCTCTTGTGTCTATTTTATCGATTGCAGTGACATTTACCTAAAATAATTTTAACACAATACTCCGGCAGTGTTTGTCTTGTTGGACTACTTTTTCTTAGCGGAAGCCTTAAAGAAGTAGTTCACTTTCAGAACAAAAATTTACAGATAATGTACTCACCCCCTTGTCATCCAAGATATTTCTTTCTTCAGTCGTAAAGAAATGGTGTTTTTTGAGGAAAACATTTCAGGATTTCTCTCCATATAATGGACTTTTATGGTGCCCCCGAGTTTGAACTTCTAAAATGCAGTTTAAACGCAGCTTCAAAGGGCTCTGAATGATCCCAGCCGAGGAAGAAGGGTCTTATCTAGCAAAACGTTTCTAAAAACATTTACAATTTATATACTTTTTAATCTCAAACGCTTGTCTTGCCGAGCTAGACAAGACGAGAATTTGAGGTTAAAAAGTTTATAAATTGTATTTTTTTTCTTTTTTTTAGAAAATAATCTATGGTTTATGTTTTAGTCCAAAAAAAAAAAAATTCCTTACGACTGAAGAAAGAAAGACATGAACATCTTGGATGACAAGGGGGTGAGTAGGCTACATTATCTGTAAATTTTTGTTTTAAAAGTAAACTACTCCTTTAAGATAAAGTAAAGGCAAAAATACAAATTAAATCAATACTTAAAGGAAACGTATGTAGGATTGTGGCCAAAACTGGTACTGCAATCACTTTCAAAATACTGTAGAACAGTGTATCCCCTCCCCCTCCCCCCTGACTCGAGGTTGCCAGCTAAGCTGCAGGATCCAGCAGGAACCTAGGCTGCTACAAGGAGCTTCCAATGGCAAGTGACGAGTCCTACACAGTAATTTTTTTTTCTTCTGTTAATTATGTTTATGCTTCATGAGAGATATTTTGCGAAGTAATTATGTATCGCAAAAATTTACTAATGGCGATTAGCCAAATATTTCGTAAAGATGTACTGTAATACCACATTTCAGTCGGAACATGTTTTCATACCCTGCTAGTGGTGCGATATAAAGCTTTTTATGAACGCATTTAGCACGGGCGACCGTGGAAAATCCACTGTGTACAGAAGTAAAATTAGCCAAACATAGATGAATCTTACCTGTCCAGCAACATTGGCGTCTGTCTTCAAATTCTTCTCCGTTTTCAGCCATCTCCATCTTTCAAAGGCATCTCCGATACAAATCCATGTTTTATTTCGGACTTTGTCAGGACGTATTTCGGATTCATAACGAGGTCTTTTAGGTTTCATAACGTTATACATGTTTTATCCGACACGTTCGTAGCTGCAGCTGTAACTAGAGCAGAGCTGGCAACCCGGATGACGAAACTCTACTGACTTCGTGATTAGTAGATAGCTGGAGGGTGGAGCCTCAAACCAAAACACAAAATGACAACATCAACATCAGTTGTGGGCTGCAACTTTCACTTTTAAATGACAATATCCTGGCCGGACCACTGTTGTCAGTGAGTACGTTTACATGGACAACAATATTCCGATTTTAACACGATTAAGTGTAAACATGTAAATGATGTAAACTGATATTTTTGATTAATTTAATCCGACTAAAGTCACGGGTTTGACTGCCTTTCCAGTGCACTTTCACGGGTAAACACGGGTTGCCTGGAACGCGGCACAACGCTCTCAGTTGGTCGCACGTGCATATGCTTTGGTTTCATTTTTATTTATTTATTTTTTGCTACAACATGGGATTAATCAATGCTCATTGCTGATAAATAGTTTGTTATCATAATTTATAGTTTTATGGAAACATATTTAACATTCAACCCGTTCTTTTTCATTAGTATTATTTGTGATTTTAATTTTGTGAACGGGATTTCCGCTATTGGAATGTCTTAGGATGCTTTTCACTTTTACTTTCGAATTCATGATCTTGGTTTTGCTTACATATATAGGCTACACCTAACAATATTAAGATTAAAACAAATTCTTGAAAGATGGATTTGTTATTTTTAATTAAACAGCATAACAACAATAAAATAAAACTAGCTTATATAGCATTTATTAACAAAAACTAATAAGACGAGCATGGACTCCATCACATGCTGTGTTATATGCCGACTAAACAATTTAGGCCTATTACAGGACGCGCAAACACTGAGCAATCAAATTAATCAATACAAAATAAATAAAAGAAAGCCTCCAAAACGTAATGTGAGGTAAACGGCAAAGATAGCAGGGTTTTCAAAATGAAAACAAACAAAAAAAGTAAAACTAAACAGTTTTTTTTTCTTCCTAAAGACTGATTGGCTCTGAAACGCTCGCTGTATGGAGCAGACGCTTTGGAGCAGCACAGCATACACTCGCACAAATGCGACCACGGCAAATTTTAACTCACACATTCTAAAAAATTGCATATGTCCAGAGCCACTTCAAGCTTTTGGAAAATTAAATCCGAAACATCCAAAAGTCTATAACGAAGATGAACTGATAACGTCGCGTGTGGACGTAATGATGTCATTAATCGATCTACGCACTATAACATGTAAAACGGGAACATGAAAGGAATATTCTAAAAGCAACTCATGTAAACAGCTTAATCATATTATTGTCTTATTCAGAATAAGGTCATTATTACTGGTGTCCATGTAAACGTAGTCAGTGATATAAGTATTTGAAATGAACATGATTTCTTAATGTCTAGTGACATGTCAGGGCCATTTTATGATTAACTGAAATAAATTTCTTACATACGGTTCCTTTAATGTTTATGTTTTTATTTATTTGCAAAATTATCACTCATGTGTTACAGAGGGCATGCAACTTGAATACAGCTTTGTAATAATAAAATTAACAAAAACGTCAAAAGTTGACAGAGCTCCTTGATGTATGATTAGAACTACCCCTGAATAAGAAACAGGCCTTTGCCGCTCCTTTTGTAAGTGCATGATCCTGAATGGATGCTATCTAATCCGTTTAGAGCTATCTGTGTGTCTCGCTGAAATTAAGTGATCACCAACTGCTGCAGTAGAGATATATCCAGGCATAAAAGATGGTTATCCTGGTTTATGACTGGCATCTTGCTTGGTGGGCCTTTGGAGATCCCTTCAACAAATAACACACATATAATTTATGATGTAGATAATAAAAGCAATCAATCAATAAATAGATAAATGACAGCTTAAAAAAATATCTATAAAATGAGACAATGGACCAATAAAACCAGTCATAAGGGGTCAACTTTTTGAATAAATAAGCTTTCCATTGATGTATGGTTTGTTAGGATATGTCCATATTTGGCAGAGATACAACTATTTGAAAATCTGGAATCTGAGGGTGCAAAAAAATCAAAATATTGAGAAAATCGCCTTTAAAGTTGTCCAAATGAAGTCTTTAGCAATGCATATACTGTTTTGATTTGTTTATGGTAAAATATCTTCATGAAACATGATTTTTTACTTAATATCCTAATGATTTTTGGCATGAAAGAAAGTGTACAGTGTATTTTTGACTATTGCTACAAATATACCCGTGCTACTTAAGACTGGTTTTGTGGTCCAGCGTCACATATGAATCAACATAGCAACTTTCACAACACAACACTAATGTCATTATAAAGCAAAGTCAAACAAAAGCTAATGAGAATCTCCACACACATTTATGACTTTCTCTGATAAATAAAACTTATTTTAACAAGACCACAGGCAAAATGAAGATGCAGCAAAAAAACAAAACAAAAAAACAACAACAACAATGCAATAAAACGATGCAGAAAATGTTTAGTTTAGCTGTGGGTTTCCATATATACATTCCAATTATGCACATAGAGAAAGTGCAAACTATTTGGTATTTAATGATTAGTTATGTCTAAAATCTTCTTTCTATAAAAAGCATAGCAAGCCCAGCTTCCCCAGCTGAGCAGTTAATTGGCACCAAACAGTTCTTCCAGTGTTCTTGTTTGTGAAGGAAATGCAGAAACATCCTGATATTAAGAACAAATCATTTATGAAAAGAAATGAAACAGGTCAGATTTGTTCATCCAATAGTATAGATCTGATATTCAAATGCTGCTCATATACATCAAAATGCTCTCTTCACCCTGAAAGTGTGAGATACTCTTGAAGGACACACTTTAAAGTCTGCTGAAATTCCACTCTAATCTAGCCTTTTTAAAACACCATTGTAACATTCTCTTGTACATCAAAACATAATAATTAAAATCTGCCGGAAGGTAAAACTTAATGAATCAAAAATAAAGGACAAGTAGGTTTCCATAGAAACATGTATAATTATGATAATTAGTCCGCCATGAATGTTGAATTCAACCGAATTAGGTAAATATCCAGACAAAGGCAGATAAAGAAGAACAGTCCTCTTTGACGTTTTCAGTGTACACTTAAAGCTGTACCTGTTTATGGAATCTATCTGATAGACGCAAGCTCTTCGGCTTTCACACATTATAAGAACAAAGGACCCTAGAATTATCATAGCCTACTCTAATTTTTCTCTCATGAATATTCATGCCACCATGTCATTATGCTGCCATAAATCTTTTTTTTTTTTTTTTTCAGTATAAGTCTACAGTTCTGACCTCTCCAAATCACCAGCGCTCCCAATCATGAGTAATACATTATTCAGGACCTACACTGATTGTCTAAACAACATCATCTAAGCAAAAAAAAGCCATTTAATGAAAAAGTTTTTTGTATCAACATGATGAATGAGTACATAGCACAACTTGCAGACTTTGTTTCTTAATTCAAGCATGACGAATGATGAAAAATTAGTTAAATTGGGCTATTTAAACCAGAACGGAAGTCAAAATAAGTTTTTGTTGTCATTGCATTAAAATGCCATTTAAGATTTACTTTGTGATTGACACCAAATCTGTGTACTGCAGAATCTGTATATTGTTGAAGGCTAATACAAAAATGTACTATTCATAAAACCAAAACATTGGTGTGGTATGCCTGTTTTTCCTAAACAGTTAAGGTAATTGCACACTGAGTCTGAAATTTTTGTATGCGTTTTTTCATAATCATCCTTTCCTATCAAAATCCTAACCTCCTAACCCTAACCCTAACCCTAACCCTAAGGGGAGCTGTTGTAATTTTTTTAACCCTAACCCTAGCCTACTAACCCTAACCTAACCCTAAACTTTCCTAGACGGGTGCTAGGTTGGGGGGAGCTGTTGTAATTTTTCTAACCTAACCCTAACCCTAACCCTATCAAAATACTTGCTACGGATGTGAAAAACCTGATCCGAATAGTTTTTACAGCGGACGAAAGTTTCGTGACTGACACAACGTGATTCATTTAGTGCAAAAATTTCAGACTCAGTGTGCAATGACTTTTAGACTCCCCCAAAATTCTCCAGATTATGCAAATAATTTGGGTTTTCAGCATCTTTTACATATTTGACCCTTTCTAGAAGTGACTGTATGATTTTGAGATCCTCTCTTTTCACACTGATGACAAATGAGTGACTCACGAATATTACGGAAGGTGAAAACAGATGCATTAAGAGCTGGGGGTGAAAACTTTTGAAACATAATGAAGATGTGTAAATTTACCTTATTTTGTTTAAATATTAGGGCTGGGTAAAAAATATATTTTCTCGATTTTAATTGATTCTCTTTTTTTTCAACTGATTAGTCCAGCCTGTTTTCAGTTAATGAACGGAACATAGAACATATAGCGTCACCTCCCATCCAATAAATCGCAATAAGCTTTGTGCTTTGCTACTTTTGATATGAAACAAAGTCTTGGATTTAAAATTCTGTTATGTAAAGTCACATTTACCTCAGAAAAAACATATTCAGTGATCATAAACTTGTTAGTCAGCTAGAAAAAGAAATGAACTTTAGAGAGGAACATTTTGTTAAATATAACATACGCTACCTGTCAAAAGTTTTTGAACAGGAAGATTTTTTGTTTTTTGAAAATATAAAATAATGTTTGTTGAAGTATTTTTACTATTTAACATTTAAAAACTGCTTTCTATTTGAATATACTTTAAAATGTAATTTATTTCTGTGGTCAAAGCTGAATTTTCAGCATCATTACTCCAGTCTTCAGTCTCACGCGATCCTTCAGAAATCATTCTAATATGCTATTTTTTAATATTAATATTATTATTATCAATATTTGAAACAAAAAAAGGATTATTTGAAGAATAGAAAGATCTAAAGATCAGCATTTCTCTGAAAAAAGGCTTTTGTAACATATATACCATTCAAAAGCTTGGAGTCAGCATAATTCTTTTTGTATTGTTTTTGGGAAAGAAATTAGTACTTTTATTAAATTTAATCTAAAGTGATAATAAAGGCATTTATAATGTTACAAAAGATCAGATTTCAGATAAATGCTGTTTTTCTGAAATTTCTGTTCATCAAAGAAACCTGATAAACTAAACTTAGGTGTTTTCAACATAATAATAATAGTAAATGTTTTTTAGCAGCAATTCAGAATATTAGAATGATTTCTGAAGGATCATGTGACTGGATTAATTCAGCTAAAATTTTAGCTTTGAAATCTTAAAAATCTTTGAAATTTTTAAATATATTAAATTATTGTTAAACAGTATTTTTTTTAATTGTTCTGTTTTTGCTATACTTTGGATCAAATAAATGCAGGCTTGGTGAACAGAAGAGACTTCTTTAAAAAACAATACAAATCTTACTGTTCAAAAACTTTTGACTAGTAGTGTATTCATAGTTCTTCAATATTTAACGTGTGTTTGAATAAATGAGTCAGCATTTAAATGTTTATATTTAAATGAATTGGAGTAGAATTGTGTAATTGTAAAGTTAGTACTGTGAATTTATTACTGTAAAAACGTCATTGAGTGCAATTTAAGAATTTGTGTACAAATCAGTTCATTTTAACCTTCAATATGTACTAACTGACTCTCATGTGCATTTTTTTGTCCTTGAGAAAATTTTACTTGTACTGTACCTGATATATATCCAAAATAATCGATATTGAATCGAATTGTAATCAGAATCTAATCGAATTGCAAGCTTGTGAATAGAACTAGAATCAAATCGTGAAATTAGTTTTAAAACCCAGCCCTATTAAATATTATATTTTTTCATTTAGTACTGGCCTTTAGAAGCTATAGAATATACTTACAATCTGTGTCCCTCAGTTGTCAAATAATAATCAACCATTAAAAAAATAAATAAATAAAGTACAATAGATGTGGATCTAGGTAACACGTTAGGAATCAGGCATATGAAAGCATGTCTTGTAGACTATATGTAAACATTTTATATGTAAATATTTTTATGTGATATCTTATTCAGGACATATGTTTCTACCATAACTAGCATTTCAGGTGAAGGCACACTGCAAAATGCCTGGCTTTAATTTTTTCGGTGGTTATTTCTGGCACTTATCAAAGGTTATTTTAAGCTATTACTCTGAAGTACTGATCAATACTCTATTCACATAAAATGTGAAAAGACACCCTCAAAAGGACCAATTTCACCAGCCGATGGGGAAAACTAAATGGTTTTGTGACTATTGGAAAATGGACTTGCACAATTGACAGCCACCAAGCAATTTTAAAATCAGGAGGGCTTGAAAAACAAGACAATCCATTAACATTAATGCCAACGGATTCAAATACAAATACAAGGATATAATGAAATTGCAAATCATCATATCATGTTGTTATGAGAACCAGCACTTCCTATTGTGCAAAGTGTTGTTAGCAGACTAATATTCCACTCCAGCTTCTTTAAGGAGTATATGTAGATATCGGTGCTTAATTGAAAGCTATTATCATAATGCACCACACCTTGTGTTATTCATATTCAAATAGCCTCATTTGAACAGAGTACGACGTACACCCCCCTGAGTGATTGCAAATTGAGGCAGGAACAGGGGATCACTGCTTTAAATTACAGCTGTGATGACACAGGGGTCCATCTCACATATAAGTTCCCATTGTTTGATTTGCAAATGAATGTGGCGAGTATTTAAGATTTAAATTTAGATGAAGAGATTGCTTGTTTCAGGCCAAACAAATGGGCACTGCATTTGTGGAGTTTTCCAGAGAACATTTGACAAATTAGAGGTGAATGATAAAACTACTGGGGGAAAATAAATCAGAAATTAAAACACAGGTTCCACATAATTGGATACAAAATCCTCAGTTGGCAGAAGATGTGTCATCTACTGGCTTCATATTACATAAACGAAACAAGAAGATAAACTTCTAAGAACAAGCTCATGGATCTCCAGGAAATCCCACACTTTGGTACAACTCACAGCTGGCTGTAGCTGTGTCTGATTAGCTCAGTTCTCCAGGCTAATTTCTTCCAGAGAGTCTTTTTTGTACCTTATGAAGCGCTCCACCACATCTTCAAGTGATTTCACCTGCTCCTCAAGTGTTCCTGAAATCCAAATGACTGCTTATTTGTTCTTTGTATAACCAAGATGGGCCTTAAAATATGTGAAAACCTCATATTGACTGACTGATTGATTGATTAATTGAAAGTAATAGCACATCTCTCCTCAAAAAGCCTCACAATTTGAGATCATTCATGTTGCAAGGCAAGTTCTGCACCGAAATGTTTTATTTACTTGTTTAAAGGTTGTATCAGCGATTTCTAGCCTAAAACATAAAGTGTCAATTTCAGCTGACCTTTCTTCACGATCCGCTCGCTGCTTGCCCCATAAATTGTCTGTGAAAAAACCGCGTCTCTCTGGTCAGCCTAGGGTCCGAGATATGCCAAAAAAACAATCGGCACTACCAACCTTTCCACAGATAAACAAACAGTGTTCCAACCAATCAGCGTCAGGGGTTTGGTGTTGTGGACTTTCCTACTGGTGCAGGGATGTGAGGGAGGCGGAGCGAAAAACCTTTAAATACATAACCCAAAGTGTTATGATAAATAGCAATAATTCACAATTTAAATATATGACATGAAGTCTGAAATCAGTCTTTTATTTGATTTTTTATTATCCAAATAATCCAAAGGTATGTCACCCTTTAAAATTTATCACTAAACATAAAAAAAAATGAAAAAAGACGTTCTAACCCAATTAGAAAACGTCTCGGGTTACTATTGTAACCTTAGTTCCCTGAGGGAACGAGACGCCGCGTCAGGAACGCTATGGGGAACGCCATTGGCGGGCCGCACTCTGAACTATGTCTAACAACCAATGAATGACGGGGGTGACGTCACAGGCGCGGTGACGTCACCAACCAGGAAGTATAAAGCACGTGCGTTTGAAGCCGGCGGCAGCTCTTTTAGGAATGAAGCGAGCGCCGCAGGGTGCGGGAATTATGGTCCGAGACGCGGCGTCTCGTTCCCTCAGGGAACTAAGGTTACATACGTAACCCGAGACGTTCCCTTCCGGGAACTCGAGCCGCGTCAGGAACGCTATGGGGAACGAGACTACCAACGCCCCCATAATTACCGAGCCCTGCGAGTGTCTGCTCAACCAGGGTGGAAAAAGAGAGAGCCCTTGTCTAGCATTACGCGGACAAGAAGGCCCTGTAGTCCTCGGCCCTCGGGCACACGAGGAATGGTAGTCTTCCTCTGTCTGGTCGCCAGCCAGAACGAGAGGTACTCCACGGCCCTCAGGCACACGCAGAGTCTTAGTCCTTTGTCTGGGAGTTAGCCAGAACAAGAGGGACCGAATGACCACTGTCTAGCACTCGGCGGACAGATGGTGTGGGAAGTCCTCGGTCCGCAGACCCACGAGGACGGTGAGCTCGACCTCAAGGCTCCTCGGCCCTCGGGCACACGAGGAGAGGGTGATCCTTTGTCTGGGGGTTCAGCCAGAACAAGAGGGATCCAAGGCTCGGCCTGGAGCTCCGCCAGGACGCGAGGGAATAAGCCATTGTCTAGCATTACGCGGACAAGAGGGCACTGCAATCCCCGGCCCTCGGGCTCACGGGGAAGACAGTAGGTGCCTCTGCCTGGTAGCCAGCCAGTGCATGAGGCACTCCTCGGCCTTCTGTGAAGGCAGACGAGGAGTCTTAGTCCTTGGTCTGGGGAAAGCCAGAAACCAGAGGGACCGGAGTACACTCGGTCTGATAGCATCCTGCGTCAGAACACGAGGAGAATTAAGCCATTGTCTAGCATTCCGCGGACAAGAGGGCTGTACAGTTCTCGGCCCTCGGGCACACGAGAACCGTGACCTCTGCCTGGTTCGCCAGCCAGTGCGAGAGGCACCCCTCGGCCCTCGGGCTCACGAGGGGTCTTAGTCCTTTGTCTGGGGGTTCTGCCAGGACAAGAGGGACTGAAAGGGCTTTTGTCTAGCTTTCACGGACAAAAGGGGTAAAGTTTTGCAGATCTCTTATGAGTGGCGAAACGACTTCTCTTCTTTCCGCAGAAAGAATGCGCCTTGAGAAGTCTCCTCCTGGCTAGGGAGGTGGCTGCCCCTCTAGGCCTAGCGCACTAGGCCGAGAGTACAGCCGAGCCTGGAGCGGCTCTGAGGTCGAGCTCGTAATACCTAACGAATGTTAGGGGCGTGGACCAACCCGCAGCATTGCAGATGTCTTGTATTGGGACACCTGCCGTCAGAGCTCTCGAGGCACTCATGCCCCGAGTAGAGTGAGCCTTGAGTCCCAACGGTGAGGGGAGATCAGAGGACTCGTAAGCAGTAGTTATGGCATCGATGATCCATCTACTAATAGTGGGTTTTGAAGCTGGGCTCCCCCTCTTAGGGGGGCCGTAACAGACAAACAGTTGCTCTGTTTTACGCCACGTGGCAGCTCTGTGGACGTATGCGTCTAAAGCTCTGACTGGGCACATGCAGTTTAACTTCCTGTGACCTGGCTCCACGTATGGAGGAGGATAGAACGCCTGCAGCGTTACTGGCTGCGGTGCTAGGGAGGGGACCTTCGGGACGTACCCGACCCTGGGATATAGAAAGGCCTTGGCCATCCCTGGGGCAAACTCTAAATGAGATGGGGCCACTGAAAGGGCCTGCAGATCGCCTACTCTCTTGAGGGAGGTGAGTGCTAACAGGAGCGCCGTCTTAACTGTGAGGGCGCGATCCGTAGACTCCTCTAAGGGCTCGAATGGAGGCTTGCAGAGAGCTTCTAGCACCACAGCGAGGTCCCACGTGGGGACCCTGGGTGTCACTCGAGGCCTCAGCCTGAGCGCACCGCGGAGGAACCGTATGACCAAGGGCTCTCTACCTACTGAGAGGCCACCTAAAGGGGCGTGGTAGGCACTTATGGCCGCCACGTATACCTTTAGAGTGGAGTGAGCTAGCCCTGCGGATAGGCGAGACTGTAGGAACTCCAGAACTGTACCGACCGGGCAGTTGACTGGGTCCAGGTGGCGCTCGCGGCACCATCTCGCGAATAAGTTCCACTTAAGGCCATACAGTTTCCTCGTAGAGGGAGCTCTGGATTGGAGAAGGGTCTCAACAACCTCGGTTGAGAGACCCGCTCCTATGAGTTGTGCCCCCTCAGGGGCCACACCCATAACCTCCACCTCTCTGGGTGGGGGTGGCATATTGCGCCCCCAGCCTGAGACAGGAGGTCCCTCCTGACGGGAATCTCCCACGGAGAGCCGTCTAGGAGAGATACCAGGTCCGAGAACCATACTCGTGCCGGCCAGTACGGGGCTACTAGTAGCAGCCGCACTTGAAACCGACGGACCCGTTCCAGAACTCCCGGGAGCAGAGCGATCGGGGGAAAGGCGTACAGACGCAGCCTCGGCCACGTCTGTGCCATGGCATCCAGCCCCAGTGGAGCTGGATGAACTAGAGAGTACCAGAGGGGACAGTGCGATGTCTCCTGAGTCGCAAACAGGTCCACCTGAGCCTGGCCAAACACTCTCCAGATCTGCTTCACCACCTCTGGGTGAAGCATCCATTCCCCGGGCCTCGGCCCCTGCCTTGACAGGACGTCTGCTCCCACATTCAGATGTCCAGGAATATGGACTGCTCTCAGGGAGAGGAATTTCTCTTGAGACCAAAGGAGTATCCGGTACGCCAGCTTGTACAAGGGGCGTGAGCGGAGTCCTCCTTGGTGGTTTATGTAGTAAACCACCGCAGTGCTGTCTGTACGGACCAGCACATGTTTGTTTCTTAGGTCTGGGAGAAACCTCTTTAGGGCCAGGAATACTGCCAGCATCTCTAAGCGGTTTATGTGCCACGAGAGATGGTGGGCACTCCATAGGCCTTGGGCTGAGCGGCCACGCATGACCGCTCCCCAACCGGTAAGGGAAGCGTCGGTCGCTAGCGTGATGCGGCGACCGGGCGCTCCCAGAACCGGTCCCTGAGAGAGGAACCAGGGTTTCCTCCACATGGCCAAGGCACGTAGGCAGCGCCGCGTGACCTTGATCTTGCGGAATGGGTTTCCCCTCGGGGAGAACCCCTTGGTCCTGAGCCACCACTGTAGTGGTCTCATGTGCAGCAGTCCAAAAGGTATCACGTTGGAAGCGGCTGCCATAAGACCTAACAGTACTTGAAACTGTTTGACAGTGAGTGACTGGCCTAGCTTTACTGCATTCACTGCAGTCAGTATGGAATCGACTCGTGCAGGAGACATGCGTGCCTGCATGGAGACCGAGTCCCACACTACGCCTAAGTAAGTGGTCTTCTGTAGTGGAGAGAGCACACTCTTCTTGGCGTTGAGTCTCAACCCCAATTCTTTCATGTGAGCGAGAACAGCACCTCGATGCTGAACCGCTAACTGCTCCGAGCTGGCTAGGATGAGCCAGTCGTCTATGTAGTTGAGTATGCGGATGCCCTGGAGTCGCAGCGGAGCCAGAGCAGCATCCACACACTTCGTGAAAGTGCGGGGTGAGAGAGCTAGGCCGAAAGGAAGCACCCTGTATTGGTAAGCTTTGCCCCTGAAAGCGAACCTGAGATACTTCCTGTGCTGAGGAAGGATGGAGACGTGAAAATAAGCGTCTTTTAGATCTATCGTGACAAACCAGTCCTCGGACCTGATTTGAGACACGACCTGCCTGACAGTAAGCATCTTGAATTTCAGCTTCCTGACTGAACGATTTAGCAGCCTGAGATCTAAGATGGGCCGAAGCCCCCCATCCTTCTTCGGAACAATGAAGTACCGGCTGTAGAACCCGGATTCCCTGTCTTGAGGAGGGACCACCTCGATGGCCTCCTTCCTCAGAAGAGTTTCTACCTCTTGTTCCATCACCAGACCCTGCTCGGGGCTTACTAAAGTTGGAAAAACCCCACTGAAAGGTGGCGGCGTGGCGCCGAACTGGATAGCATAACCTTTCTCTACAGTACGCAGGACCCAATCTGAGACTCTTGGCAGTAGTTTCCACGCTGCCAGAAAGTTCACTAAGGGTACCAGCCTCTCGAGACTGGTGTCTGGATTTGCTCGAGGAGCTAACTCGGAGACCTGTAACAGCGAACTGGCAGGAAGCTCCTGAACTAGCTCTTCGAGAGACCCCCGCGGGGGCTGCGAACTCTCCAGGGCCGCTACGTTTCCGGGCGGAACAGCTAGAGGATGCTCGCGGGAGATAGCCGCGCCCTGTAACACTGGCAGGGTTAGCTGACTCATCTCCTGAGGGCCACGAAGGGGTCTGAAACCCGCACCTGGAGGTACGGTGCAGACCCCCTCGAGAGGGGCTGCCCTCAACGGCCCTGAACCACAACCGTCAGGGCCGCTTAGCCGAGGACTTCCTTGACTGGAGGACGACCCTCAGGTCAGGCCTCTTGGTCTTGGAAGCCCCCGACTTAGAGCGTCGCTTTCCGGGTCCCCTAGGCTGGGCCGGGGGAGCACGGGCAGCAACGCTCTGTTTCTGTGCCTCACGATGGGAGCTCGTACACGGCTGAGGCTGCTTCTTAGATGGTGCAGCAGCCTCAGAGGAGAACACGCGGCGAGGAAGGAATGTTCTGAATGCCGCCGCCTGCTTGCGGGCCTCCTGGTGCCTAGCCACAACGGTATCAACCGCGGCACCAAAGAGGCCAGATGGTTGCAGGGGGGCGTCCAGAAGCGTGACCCTGTCCTTTTCTTTTACGTCGGACAGGGTCAGCCAGAGATGCCTCTCCGCGGCCACCAGGGCTGCCATAGACCGCCCAACAGCACGGGCGGCCTCCCTGGTGGCGCGGAGAGCGAGATCTGCGGTTCTTTGCATCTCTGTGACGCTTACTTCCTCGCCGCTGCTGAACTCCTTCAGTAGGTCAGCCTGGTAGGCTTGCAGGATGCCCATAGTGTGGAGGCAAGACCCTGCTTGACCTGCTGCCGTGTATGCCTTACCCATCAGGCCGGAAGTAACTTTAAGAGGCCTGGTGGGCAAGGACGGAGCCTTCAAGGACGATGCCGAACCGGGGGACAGATAGCCCGCAAGCGTCTGTTCGACCCGTGGCATCGCCCTATAGCCATACTCCTCTGCCCCCCCCACATTTCCATAATTTTCGGCAGGGGAGAAGAGACGGGAAGAGTATGGCTTTTCCCACGATCTCGCTAGCTCTTGGTGGAGATCGGGGAAAAAGGGAAGGCTCCGTTTTGGAGGTGCTGACTTCGTCCGCAGGAAGCGGTCATCTAACCGGCTTCGCTGCGGCTCATGAGGGGGATTTTGTTCTGCGGGCCATGTAATGTGCAGTTTGGCTACCGCATTAGTCAGCACCTCGACGAGCTCCTCATAGTGAGGCGAGCGTGATGGCGGTTGTGGTTCCTCTGTTATACTTTCAATGTCAACCTCCTCGGAGGAAGACAAGAGGAACTCGGGGACCTCCTCCCGGGGGGAAGAAACCGCAGCGCGGGCTTCCACATCCAGGAGGAGATCGCTCGATCCGCTGAGTGAGGGCGGAGATAGGGGGTCACCCGTCTCCATACCCTCCAGCAGATCGAGCTGCGAGCCCCACGAGTGCAGCCGCCGCTCCGCCTCGGCGGCAGCGGGGCCAGACCCACGGGGCACGCTAGTGAAAGCCCCCTCCTCAAAGAGGGCTTTCCGGGAACGAAGCACACGCACCGGCAAGCGATCACAGTGCGTACAGCCAGCCTTTTCGAGGGCTGACTGTGCGTGCTCCGCTCCCAAGCAAACCACACATAGGCTGTGTGTATCCCCACCAACAATGAAGCGTTGGCAAGGAGGGACACACTGCCTATGCGGGCGCTTAACCGCCATCAAACTCTCTTTTTTGCTAGGTTGTTGTGTAGCCATACTACTCAAATAAAATTGTGTCAAACTGGACACGAAAAACAGCAGTATGATACAGACAGACACAGACACAGAGCGCTCTCGCTGAATGACAAAAGCTGCCGCCGGCTTCAAACGCACGTGCTTTATACTTCCTGGTTGGTGACGTCACCGCGCCTGTGACGTCACCCCCGTCATTCATTGGTTGTTAGACATAGTTCAGAGTGCGGCCCGCCAATGGCGTTCCCCATAGCGTTCCTGACGCGGCTCGAGTTCCCGGAAGGGAACTCTTTTTTCCCCTGTTTTAATTATAATTTAAGACAATTTAGTGAGGTTTATGCTGAAAACAAGAATTTTAATTGTAATGTTTATACAAAGCTGAATAAATAAGCTTTCCATTGATGTATGGTTTGTTAGAAAAGGACAATATTTGGCAGAGATACAACTATTTGAAAATCAGGAATCTGAGGGTACAAAAAAATCGAAATATTGAGAAAATTGCCTTTAAAGTTAAAATCACCTTTAAAGTTGTCTAAATGAAATACCTAGCAATGCATTTTACTAATAAAAGATTAAGTTTTGATATATTTATGATATAATATTTTCATGGAACATGATCACAAAACACACTTTAAGTGCATGATTTTTTAAATGGGCCAGGATAAGCATATATAAAAGAAATATTAAATACTGTATATTCAAACTGAGCTCCTTGTAGTGCACATGCGTCAAAAGACTGATAGTGACAACAGCTGAATATGTAGAGGAAGCTCTTTTGTGCCCTGCAATTGTGCAAAGGCAGGACGAAGGATCTTGTCTTTGCTTGGAAGAGAGTGAGAAGTAAGGCACAGAGAACTTCAAACAGTAAACGTGAGAACATCAAATGTCAAGGGATTATGGCTCTGCAAAACCAAGAGTCTAACAGAGAGAGAGAGAGAGAGAGAAAGAGAGAGAGAGAGAGAGAGAGAGAGAGAGAAATGAAGAGAGGGAGTGACACGACGAGCAGAACAACAGAGGAAATATCAGCCTCCACATGATGCCAAACCATCGATTGAAATTCAGGTGCTGCTTTCTATCGCTTCTTGGGATTCTATCCTCATTCCCTCAAATATTAAAACAAGAGTGATCAAAATTATATATTTAAATGAAAAAGACCAACGACAGCATGAATTTCTGCAAGATATCTATACACGATTTAGACAGTTGAAGTCAAAAGTTTACATACACCTTGGAGAATCTGCTAAATGGTAATTATTTTTACAAAAGAAAAGGGATCATACAAAATGCATGTTATTTTTTTATTTAGTACTGACCTGAAAAAGATATTCCACACTTTAAGATGTTTACAATTAGTCCACAAGAGAAAATAATAGTTGAATTTATAAAAATGACCCCGTTCAAAAGTTTACATACGCTTGATTCTTGAAACTGCTGCTACCTGAATGATACACAGCTCTTTTTTTTGTTTTGTTTTGTTTAATGATAGTTTGTCCTGAACAGTTAAACTGCCTGCTGTTCCTCAGAAATATCCTTCAGGTCCTACAAATTCTTTGGTTTTTCAGCATTTTTCTGTATTTAAATCCAACAATGACTGTATGATTTTGAAATTAATCTTTTCACACTGAGGACTGGGCTGAAAACTGTTTGAATTTGAAGATCAGGGTAAATGTAACTTATTTTGTGTTCTGTGGAACATGTAAGTATCTTCTGTAGCTTCTGAAGGGCAGTACCACATAAAAAGCTAAAATTATATTTATGCAAAATAAGAAAAATGTACACATCTCCATTCCATTCAAAAGTTTACACCCCTGGCTCTTAATGTATTATTATTTTTTGTTTCTGAAGCATCAGTGAGCGTTTGAACCTTCTGTAATAGTTGCATATGAGTCTCTCAGTTGTCCTCTATTAAAAAAGATAGATCTCAAAATCCTAGTTATTGTTGGAAAGGGAAACAAAATGCTGAAGAACCAAAGAATTTGTGGGACCTGAAGGATTTTTCTGAAGAACAGCAGACAGTTTAACTGTTCAGGACAAACAAGGGACTCATAACTATCACTAAGCAAAAAAAAAAAAAAAAAAAAAAAACAGCTGTGGATCATTCAGGTAACAAAACAGTATTAAGAATCAAGAGTATGTAATCTTTTGAACAGGGTCATTTTTATAAATTCAACTATTATTTTCTCTTGTGGACTATATGTAAATGTATTTTATGTGAAATATCTTATTCAGGTCAGTACTAAATAAAAAAAGCCATGCATTTTGTATTATCTTATTTTGGTGAAATAATTTAGCAGATTCTGCAAAGTGTATGTAAATTTTTTACTTCAACTGTTTATGAGAAAACTGGGGCAAGTTGTCACAATGGTTTCTCTTACATGTACACAGTCTGCTTGTGCCTTGACCTGGTTTATGGTTACCTGTGGTTATTTTAATCAAACTGCTGTTTCACAGCTCTCTTCCGCCCTCTCCAGATGTGAATCCAGGCTAAATTTATCCGCCTACTACTACCTTGCCGGAGGACATGTTCTGCTCTGCCCAGAGATATTAACACAACTTCACTCCGCAAACACAGATGAAGAGCACACACACTCACTCACTGACAAACATTATGTGTTTCGGCCATCCTCTCAGGTAAAGAGGCTAGCTAGCATGTAAGAAGTCGTCGTGGGTGTTCGTTGTTTTCTGCTCTAGACTGAACGTGTATGAAATGCTTGTGTTAAAGTCAAAAAAATGATTTGGGTTTGAAAGACAGGATGTTTGTCTCTGGACAGATTGAAGATGGAGTGATCAGGCACAACAGTGTTAGTTTTTATCAGCAACCTTATATTTGCAGACATACAGTTGAAGTCAAAAGTTTACATACTCCTTGCAGAATCTGCAAAATGTTAATTATTTTACCAAAATAAAAAGGGATTTCATATGAAAGACGTTTACATATAGTCCACAAGAGAAAATAATTGCATTTTTGTTTTTTTTTGTTTGGAGATAGTTTTTCATGAGTCCATTGTTTGTCCTGAACAGCTGTTCTTCAGAAAAGTCCCTCAGGTCATACAGATTATTTGGTTTTTCAGCACTTTTGTGTATTTGAACCCTTTCCAATGATGACTGTATGGTTTTGAGATCCATCTTTTCACACTGAGGACAACTGAGGGACTCATTTGCAACTATTACAAAAAGTTCAAACACCCATTGATGCTCCAGAAGGAAAAATGATGCAATAAGAGCATGGGGGTGAATACTTTTGAACAGAATTCAGTGGAGCATCAGTGAGAGTTTGAACCTTCTGTAATAGTTGCATATGAGTCCCACAGTTGTCTTCAGTGTGAAAAGATGGTTGTCCTAGTTGGAAAGGGCTCAAATACACAAAAATGCTATAAAAAAAAGAACTTGTGGTACCCAAAGGATTTTTTTCTGACAAACAAAAGACTCATAGACAACTATCACTAAAAATACAGCTGTGGATCATTCAGTTAACAACATAGTATTAGGAATCACTTTTAAACAGGGTAATTTTTTATAGATCCAACTATTATTTTCTCTTGTGGATTGTATGTAAACATCTTTTATGTGAAATATTGTATTCAAGTCAGTACTTCTTCTCTTATTTTGGTAAAATAATTAACATTTCCCAGATTTTGCAAGGTGTATGTAACCTTTTGACTTCAACTGTATAAGCTCAGTTCAAATTCTAGTGAGCTTCCTCGCTCCCTATATAGACAGCTGCCTTCTTCACCCTTACAAGCTTTCTGGTCCTTCAACGTTTTAGTTGTGTTGCTGTCTATGCAGGGTCAGAAAGCTCTCGGATTTCATCAAAAATATCTTAATTTGTGCTCCAAAAATGAACAAAGGTCTTACAGGTTTGGAACGGCATGAGGGTGAGTACTTAATGATAAAATGAAAATAAATTTTCATTTTGGAGTAAACTGTCACTTTAAGATGCCTGCATAAATGCTGAAATTCAGCTTTGCCATTACTGGAATCAATTTTGAAATATATTAAAACAGTTATTTTAAATTGTAATAATGTTTAACTGTATTTTTTCCCAATTAAAAGCAGACGTAATGAGCATAATCCACTGCTTCCAAAAACATTTAAAAATCTTGACTCTGAACTTTTGAATGGCAATTTTTTTAATTATCCCCTCAACACAATTTTTTTTTTTTTCACAAATTGCATGCATTAGATTTGCTGCATTGCCGTCCATGCATCTCGCCTCCACTCTTTCTCTCCCCTCACCAAGCTCAGCTCCCTCCATTACAAATTCTCAGCGCTGTGCGGGAAAATGGCCGCCCTGCCTTTGCTGATGTCACAGGGAACTGAGGCGATCGGGGGTCAGGGCTCCGTAATGCAAACGCTTACAGATTAAGATTAAATCTGTGCGGGCGCGGTCGCTGGCAGAGCGGCTCTTCGTTATTAATAGTGTGTTTTAATCAGGCACTGTCCCAGGGCTCTGGATCCTGCAGGACCTCCGGCATCTGTCGGCTCCATAGAGATGTGCAGTGGAAATGAGAACACCGTCCTGAGGGGCAAAAAAAAAACCGACTGCGGCCCAACACCCTGTGCTGTATCTAATCTCCCAACACTTGAAACTACACCGTTTGCTTTGTTGCGTACATATTATTGTTATTTGAGTTTAAACACATGGGTTATGGTTTATCAGAGCCGGGCGGAAGTATCACAGCTCTCTCTCTCGCTCTCTCAATCTGTGACAGGCTGGAGAAGGAGGTGAATGAATTATTAAACTGACTATGAAGTGCTGGGACATTTTCACATTCGCTGTAATGCATGTTGTCCCATTGAGCCCTAGAGATAAACAGTCACCCGGGCTGGCTTGACAAAAATCGACTGTGACTTCCACCTCCCCAGTCAAAACCGGTTTTAGCCTGATTGCAGACACTGCTGCAGCTGGCAATTTCTAGAATAATCTGCAGCTAAGGCTCAGCCCCACCCCCACCAATCCAGAGGCCCCACCCCCACCACCCCTTCTGCATCCTTTACCCCTCCACACCTCCCCCTCTTTCCCCTCTTTCTCTTTTGGCATCAATATTATAGACCGGAGCATGCCTCTTTCTGCTGAATCAAAGCTCTTCTGACCACTGCTGACAGAACATGCAAATGAATGGTGACACAGGGGGAGAGAGCACTACACACAGATTTTTTTGCATCGATTTTGCAATTTCGAAATGATTTCATATATTCGTCTAGAATTCGATGTAGACAGGGGAAGTGATGCATCACATAAAAAGCAATAATTGTTTTAAAAGGAGAGAAGTTTTTGTATTTGCCTCAAAAACAGCTTATTTCCTTGGTAAAAATTTCGCTTAGGATTAGCTAGCACAGCATATCTGCAGTTTGCGACAGTGTTATTTTAATATCATTGAAATACTATTATAGTTTTTATGGTAACAGTTTACAATGAGGTTCATTAGTTAATATTAGTTAACTACACTAGTTAACATGAGCTAAGAATAAAAAATACTTCTACAGCATTTAAGAATGCATTATTAAAATCACAAGTTGTGTTTGTTAACATTAGTTAATGCACTGTGAACTAACATGAACAATGAACGACTGTATTTTTTATTAACTAACATTAACAATGTTTAATAAATAGTGTAATAAATGCATTGTTCATTGTAGTTAATACATTAACTAATGTTAACTTATTGTATATTTAGATTTTTTTCTGTTTTTATAGTCATTTTCAGAGTTGAGTAATTTAGTTGTATTTTTGACTTTTTTTCTTTTTTTTATATATATTATATATATTATATTACATGTTTATGGTTTTAGATTTAGTTAATTATAATAAATGTGATTTGCATGTCACATAAAGAGATAGATAGATAGATAGATAGATAGATAGATAGATAGATAGATAGATAGATAGATAGATAGATAGATGATAGATAGATATAGATAGATAGATAGATAGATAGATAGATAGACAGACAAACATATTTCTATATACAACTTAAACAATAAAATGTATTAAAATCTATATCCATCTATATTATTATTATTATTATTATTATTATTACAGTTAATACCACTTAAGACTTCCTAAAATCTCTGAAGAAAGAATGGAAGAAACAGAAAGAAAGAAAGAAAGAAAGAAAGAAAGAAAGAAAGAAAAAGAATTTTGTGTCTAAATGTTTGAAATGAAATATATTACAGAATTAAAATGTAACAAAATGCTAATTATCAACATTTAATATATTTTTTTAAATATATAATTTTATGATTATGATCACTATCTTCTTCTCTTTCCTTGTAAAGCTGAATAAATAAGCTTTCTACTGATGTATGGTTTGTTAGGCTAGGACAATATTCGGCTGAGACACAACTGTTTTAAAATCTGGAATCTGAGAATGCAAAAAATGCAAAATATTGAGAAAAACGCCTTTAAAGTCGTCCAAATGAAGTTCTTAGCAATGCATATTACTAATCAAAAATAAAGTTTTGATATATTTACAGTAGGAAATTTACAAAATATCTTAATGAAATATCATAATGATTTTTGGCATTGAAAAATTTATAATTTGGACCCATACAGTGTATTGTTGGCCATTGGTACAAATGTGCCTGTGCTACTTATGACTGGTTTTGTGTTCCAGTGTCACAAATGCACATATTTTTTGGTATGAAAGTCACCTAACTGAAATGTTCCTGCTGGATTTCTTGCAAGGGATTTTTCATGTTTTAATCATTACAAAAAAGTCAAACTCATCTTGCATTAGAATGAGCAAACTCAAAACAGCATATCCGTGCGGCGTGAAGCTGGCTGCACTTTCCTTGGGTTTTCATGTATTTTTGTAGGCTTAGCACGGTGACGGATCAATATTCAGTGCTGATAAAATCCTGACCTCTTTAACAGATTCTCTTGTGTCAGTCACCACTGACCATGTGTGTGCGGATGGCCAACACGTGATGAGGAAACCTTCATTACACTTAATATTATAGCCAAGTCAGTCTTGTTATCTAATGGCTTTGTGTTTTGTTTATTTCCTTTCAGGGTTAGTGGATTGTAGGAATTCAATTTCAAGGAACAATAGACTTCCGCGAGATGCTGTTTACGCCTGCGTAAAAAAGTAAAATAGTTATTTTGCTGTAAATAAAGAAGAAAGGCTACTGCCGGTGTGCATGGATGAATTTGACACATACATTATGCAGTTTACATTCAGGCTCACATTATAACAGACGCAATTTTCCTTTAGCACAAAGAGAAAGACAGCAGCAGAAAAACTAACAATACGCTCTCTAATTAAAAGGAACCTCTTTAGGGAAATGAGGGAACGTAGTGTTAACAACCTTATGCCTGCGCTAATCACCGTAGGTTATGCATGCGACTAATTATGAACTTGTTATAAGGGCCTCTGCTCACGCCACACGAGAGGGAGCATAACGAGAAGATTTTCAATCCTACTGATGTCTTCATATTATTTTTATCCCACTATTTATCAAAACGAGGTGCTTGTTGTAGAATAAACAGCTTTGTTTGTCATCATTGTTCAGCAAGGAAAGACATATCACGCAAATGAATGTGTAATGCGCAAATGAATGTGTTAAGCTTAAAGTGGGCCCTGCTGCGGTGTCACATTTGTGATGGGTTGTAAATTCGTAGTACAAAAATAAAACTATAAACAAAATGTAGCATTATAAAGTGTATAAATTACTCAAACTTCTAGCAGTGTGCGGTGGGTTTGGTGGGGGGTAATTGAGAATGAATGGGGGAAAGTCACACCTCCATCGTGATATGATTGGATATGACTGGATATGATTGACTGTGATTGGTTCATGCGATAAATCCAACCTCTTGTGTTTGTGTGTGTTCTGTGCCCACTAATCATTCTAAATGAACAATTCATGGAAAGTCTCATTTAAAAAGTAAGTAAACAACTAACACACTTAGATATAACCACTTTGTTATGTCAAAATAAGACATAAAATAGCATGAAAACATGATCTGGGAGTTTTTAATGAGTTATTAGCTTGGTGAAATTTAAAGTAAATCTCCATGTCCTTCAATTATATTTACAGAGCTTTGATGACTGATGACCCGGAAATAATAAATAGTTAAATGTTAACTTTAGAAAAAAATTAAATAGATTGTTTAAATGGTTACTGCCTCCAGTTATTATTTTGGAATAAATGTAAAATGCTTAAAAAACACTAACTTGATGAGATTCACACTTGGCTTTAATAAACAGAATATTGATTACATTGTAAATGTGAAAATTTAAAATAGATTTTTTTTCTTGTTCTAAGAGTAATGTTTATTTAACCAAAAAGAAAAGTGACTGGTACATGTAGTCAAAAGTTTACATACACCTTGCAGAATCTACAAAATGTTAATTATTTTACCAAAATAAGAGGGATCATACATAATTCATGTTATTTTTTATTTAGTACTGACCTGAATAAGATGTTTCAAATAAAAAATGTTTGCATATAGTTCACAAGTGAAAATAATAGTTGAATTTATAAAAATGACCCTGTTCAAAAGTTTACACACACACACACACACACACACACACACACACACACACACACACACACACACACACACACACACACACACTTGATTCTTAACACTGTGTTGTTACCTGAGTGATCCACAGCTGTTTTTTTTTTTTTTGTTCTTTTTAGTTATAGTTGTTCATAAATCCCTTGTTTGTAAGGAACAGTTAAACTGCCCGCTGTTCTTCAGAAAAGTCCTTCAGGTCCCAAAGATTCTTTGGTTTTTCAGTATTATTGTGTATTTGAACCCTTTCCAAAAATGACTGTATGATTTTGAGATCCATCTTTTCACACTGAGGACAACTGAGGGACTCATATATGACTATTATGAAAGGTTCAAACGCTCACTGATGCTTCAGAAGGAAAAATTATGCATTAAGAGCCAGGGGTGTATACTTTTGAACAGAATAAAAATGTGTACATTTTTCTTATTTTGCATAAATATCTTTTTTTTTTTCTGCTCTTCAGAAGCTACAGAAGATACATGTTTCCCAAAAGACAAAATTAGTAAAAATGTATCCTGATCTTCAAATTCTCTTAATGCATCACTCCTTCTGAAGCATCAGTGAGTGTTCAAACCTTCTGTAATAGTTGCATATGAGTCCCTCAGTTGTCCTCAGTGTGAAAAGATGGATCTCAAAACCATACCATCATTGTTGGAAAGGTTTCAAATGCTGAAAAACCAAAGAATCTGTGGGACCTGAAGGATTCTTCTGAAGAACCGGGCAGTTTGACTATTCAGGACTAACAAGGGACTTATGAACAACTATCACTAAGTAAAAAAAAAAAAAAAAAAAAAAACAGCTGTGGATCATTCAGGTAGCAACACAGTATTGAATATCAAGTGTATGTAAACTTTTGAACAGGGTCATTTTTATAAATTCAACTATTTTTTTCTCTTGTGGACATAAATAAATGTCTTTTATGTGAAATATCTTACTCAGGTCAGTACTAAATAAAAAATAAAATGCAGTTTGTATTATCCCTCTTAATTTGGTAAAATAATGAACATTTTGCAGATTCTGCAAGGTGTATGTAAACTTTTGACTTCAACTGTAAATTTCAGAACATCACCACACACCACTGATTGCATTGTAGAAAAGACACAAATTCCCTAACACAGTGTCTATCACACCTTTTCCATACTGTGTTGCAAAAACAGCAGATATGAAAACATGCTGTCCTAAAGTCGTAAAGCTGCTTCTTTAATACATTAGCATCTTGGGGTTCCTCGGTTGTTAGAGGGAAAAGTGCCAAATCCTTTTCTCACATATATTCTCTTAAAGGCTGGAAGGTAGGTTTATCATTCCTCTGAGGTGATCACATTTTTATGAGTCAGACTCAATAAGATGAAAATATAATAATACCTAGCAGCACGCAGCATCTCTGCAGCACGGTGTACAGTAGTTACGCAGCACGAGAGACTGTGTGAATGTGTTTGTGTGTGTAAGAACCAAAAAGACAGTAATCAATAGTGCGCTGGTTAAAGCTGGGCATATTTACTAATTCACTTGCACTTTCTTGGTTTTATCTTTACCTGGTGAATGGATGATGTTAATTAATATATAACAGCCAACCAAATTCTGTCTTTTACTGTCTTTTTTTTTGTTTGTTGAATTTCCTCTTTCACATCACATTGTCGAAGTAAAATAATAATGTTCAAACAACAAATCATGTTGACCTCAAATATGAAAATATTCTTGCTGTTCTTCCCTCTGTTCTTCAGAAAAATTGTACAGGTCCCACAAATTCTTTGGTTTTTCAGCATTTTTGTGTATTTGAACCCTTTCCAACAATGACTGAATGATTTTGAGATCTATCTTTTCACACTGAGGACAACTGAGGGACTCAAATGCAACTATTACTGAAAGTGGTCACTGATGTGTCAGAAGGAAAAATTATGCATTAGGAGCCGGGGGTGAAAACCTTTTGAATTTGAAGATCAGGGTAAATTTAACTTATTTTGTCTTCTGTATCTTCTGAAGGGCAGTAATAAATGAAAAAAAAAAAAAAAAAAAAAAGATATTTAGGCAAAATAAGAAAAATGTACACATTTTAATTCTGTTCAAAAGTTTTCACCCCCCAGCTCCTAATGCATCGTGTTTCCTTCTGGAGCATTTGAACCTTCTGTAATAGTTGCTTATGAGTCCCTCAGTTGTCCTCAGTGTAAAAAAATGAATCTCAAAATCATACAGTCATTGTTGAAAAGAGATTAAATACACAAAAATGCTGAAGAACCACAGAAGGTGCAAGGTGTATGTAATCATTTGACTTCAACTGTGGAGGAGAAGAATGTGGCTAAAGGAGATAGAAACAGTGCTGGAACATTTTCTCAATAGTAAAATGATCAGCACAAATATTAATTATAAAGGGCAAAGGACCTTTTTTAAACATTGATAGCTGCTCTAAATTTGGTTGACTCATTATCTGTGGACTTATTTTGTCAGTTTTACCAAACCAATGTAGATTAAGCATTATTTTAATGCTTTTCATTAAAGGCTGTGCAATTATGAGAATTCTATTAATTTGCAGACAGTAGACAGGAATAAAAATGGTCTGATTTATATTTAAAATGAAAAAGTGTTAAAAAGCAATGCCCTGTTGACTTCATCCTCTCTATTCATACTCCGCTTTGTTCTTATACTTCTTAGATTTCATCCACCTATCCATTTAAGCTTTTATGTTTCTAATTATTAATGTTATTTAAGAATGTTATAGGCCACTAATCAAATCTTTTCTCTTGGCTCTACTAAACTGTACAGGAACATGTTCAAAGAATGTTAAAGGGGAACAGTTCTCTCAAAAATTCTTCTACAGAGCACAAAAGATGATATTTTGAATCAAGTTTCAACTGCTTTTGTACAATGAAAGTATGGCACCCAAAACAACAATATACAAATAAATTAAATAAAATTAAACATTTTCATTGACACTGGCACTGGCATTAACCGTGTTGATTAACTAAACTGGATTCATTCTTTGTTAAATACGACTGCTTACAAAAACAATGCATTATTTTGATCCCTAAAGACCTTCTGTTCAGTTGCAGGCCAAAATAAGCACACAAAAAAATCATCTCTGTTTCACCATCTGCATGAATGATGCATAATGGGAGTGTGTGGGTTTGTGGCCTTTGGCTTTAATTAAGGTTGCGCTGTTGGCCTAATGCACACGTGCCAGACACGTTCCCTCCACTTGATCGGGGTGAAATCTCACAATTCTGAGGCTTAAGATGTTAGTGGCCTGTGGGTGCCAAAGTTAATGCCCGTGATGTTTACAAATTGGCTGGAGAATTAATGGAGGCTTGGTTAGTCAATTGGTTCTTTGTAGGGTCTGCTGGAAGCCGGACAGGCGTGTTTGGTTTACTTTTAGGCACTTGTCCCAGTAATTGGCGACAGCCTGACAGGACCATTCTTGCGGCGTGGGGCCGAGTATAATACTGGGGTCTGCCTTCTGCCTTTCAATGGGGTTTTGGTAGCGGATGCCATGACTCAAAGAGCAAATTCACTCACTCCAAAGTAACAGCACACACTTGGCTTGTAACACCATTTGTTGGATCTCCACTGATTGAATTCATCAGGAGAATTACTTGACGCTTGTTGTACTATGTGTGCAGCTTAAAGTCACAGGCGTCAGCTTGGAAGCAAGACATGTTCTAAAATCACTGATTTAATTTTCCTTAAGTCCACAACAAATTTAAAATTATATATATTTATACAACAGTTCTTTCTGGTTCTTAAATCTGATTGGCTGATGAGAGTTTCACTCTTTGTGAATGAACTGTCATGGCGGACAATTCAACTATAATTTTATAAATAATATTGTTTTTGTCATGGAATGTAGTTTTAAGAGTTTTTTATGCGAGAATGTACTTGTTTAGACTTAAGCGGTTTGTTAACAAAAATTCGCTTTGTGTTTTCGGAGGAGCTCTAGGTTGTCTGCTGGCTTTACGTGCTCATGAACCCACCTAGAACAGTCTCACCTTGTCCAGTTCTTCTGGAATTTGCCGCTGGCTCTGATGTCTCTATAGTGGTTAAACATAAGATATAATTTGTTTTGGGTAAATCTAACAGGCAGTCTTTGGTCTCATTAATCTATTATTTGTTCCAGAGCAAACAGTTTAGGAGGATTTAATGTAATTTCAATGCTGTATATCAGAGAGCTGCCTGTGTACTTTTGACTGAATTGCCAGCCAAATGGCTGTTGTTTATTAAATATTATTATTTAATAAATAATATTTTATATAAATAATAGTAGTATTTAACAATAGTATTTAGTATTGGGAAACAGTGTGTGTGTTCGTGATTGTGATTAGTTTCATTGTTCCGCCATTACATGTCGACTGTTTTTACAAGTCAGCAGTAAATACTTTTATATTAAAAAAGATTAAGACTACAGAGGCTTCAATGCTGTTTTAAATAAGGATGCTATTTTTACTTTCAACACTTTCAACCAACAAATGCACTGAGCAGCACTGCCATCAGAAATCACCCTTAACAGATGAAAGATATTAATGTTACGACAAAGATAACGCTTTCTTCAGCTGACATTCAAACTAATGTTTTATTGTGAATATGAGATTAAGCTGAAGAATTAATGCTGTATCAGATGCAGGTAATCACACTTGCTCAGACTATCTCTTTCTCTTTTCTTATGTATTTACACACGTGTGCTGTTGAACTGTTGTATGAATGCAATATCATACTCGTAGTTGTAAGATATGGCTGTATATTGGGACGCACGAATGACAGCCGTGCCGACATACAGCCATATCTCATGATTACGAGTGTGATATTTATGGCTAAATTCCAATTTCTTATCTTGAATTTGAGCAAAAGTAAGCACCAAATCAGCATGATAGAATAATTTCTGAACGATCGTGTACTTTAACAGTTCGAGAAACCTACTGTTTCAAACTCATCCTAGACAGTTTGTCTGATTTTCACCAAAATTGGCTCAGATAATTTTTGGACCATGCTGGCAAAAAATTATGGAATTTAAGTTTATTAGTGAAACCGTTCTCGAATAATGTGCGGACGAATCCGATGAAAAGCACGCAAAATTGATGTGAGGCTATATCTCCGCAATGGTTTGGCGTATTGAGACCAAACGTGGTGTGTATTATAACAAGCATAACATGAGGCTACCTGTGCAGTTTTGGTGCAGCGCCACCTAATGGTCAGTTGTTATGAAAAATGGCTATTTTTGCTTACAGTATACAGTATTTTACGAACACATTGGCATATTGTTAAGAAACTCGGCATGTGTCTTCGGCACCATGCCCTGACAGTAAATTTTTTTTAAAAGAAATGTTAAAAAACAAAACCTTTTAAATAAATTGGTCTACTGTAATGAAAAATATTCCTTGGATCATGCAGAGAATATAGATACCAATTTTGCCATAGTCAACCGATCTTCCCGTCCACCATTTTGATTTATGCTGGAAACCAACTTTTTCAAACTCCTCCTAGTTTAGCTTGTTGTAATTAAGTTAAGGTCTCAAAATATGCCTTGGGTCACAGAACATAGATACCAATTTTGCCATAGTCAGTCAAACTTCCTGCCAAACTTCCTGTTTGTCTGATTTTCCCCAAAATCAAGTCAGATCATCTTCAGACTGTGCTGACAAAAAGTTATAGATTTCGTGTTGATATACAAAACTGCTTTTGTATAGCTCGGCAACAACTTTGAGGCATGATGCCAGATTACGTCTGAGGCTGTATCTCTGCAAAGCTTTGACATATTGCCATTACCACCTCACACAGAACACACCCACATCGATTTGATAATAGCGCCACCTATTGGTCAAAAGTGATAACCCATTAAATCATATTACTAGACTAACTAGAGGTTGTATTTATGATTTTTCAGCCATTTTGGCTTTCAAAAACATTAACAAAATCGTAATTATACTAAACTTTTGAACAGTAGAGTTTGTATAAGTATGACTATGCACTGGTTGAAAAATAGAAATGCTTCAACAAAAATATAATCCACATGTACACAGCATCTCTAAATCAACTCCATTAGTAGGCTGCACACATAGGCGAATATCACATCCCACAGGAAGAAGGCAGAAAGATCGCACACCGAGAGAGATTGGCCCATTTCAGATTTCACGGATGGCCTCACAGGACACATTTCATGTTCCAACTCTATGTGAGTCACACTTTATCAAAATTACATCTAAATGGTAGTATTACCTTGATACATCCTTTACATGTGAATACTCAAAGATCAGTGATACAAAAAGTACATTTTTAGAGCTATGTTGAAGGGGGAAAAACTGTTTTCCAATCTAAAGAAGCTGGACACAGGAAGTCTGTAATTACTTCCCGTCTCAATAGCCTGCCTTAGATCACCGAACCAACCTTCCTGTCAAGGTCTCCATCCTTCAGTTTCCAATCACCCTGCTGTATACTAGTGAGGGTGAAGATCACGTCCTTGGCTAGACGTATTTGTGCAGGCATGTCTTTCTGCTATATAGAGGACAAAAATCTTCAGCGGAGAAATCCCGAAACAGACCAGACAGTCGGCCTATAGGGCATATGCCATGCTATTTCGTGCATTAAGGTGGATGGATGGATTGTAGCTAATCTGACTGAGTGCTGGCACATGCAAAAACAACACCTGCTGCTCCACAGCGGATGCATGCATGCGTCTGCGTGCAAACGCTCGAGCCTAATGCAATTAAATCCCCGGCACTCAATGAGCTAAAATTGCATTATGGCATTTTCTTACATTTAATCTAGCGAGCATGAAATGAAATGGAGTCAACTCCAAGGAAATAATGAGTCCTGGCTCATTTGGAAACAGGCTGTATCGGAATCCAATCAAGGTAAGTGTGGCAGCAGCTGACATGGACAAACCCAACCAGAGGCGGATCAATCTGTTCTTCAGCGTGCCGTCCTACTGTATAGCTGCAGTGGAGTATTTCGAGAGGATGTAATTAATGAAAGACATCGGTCTGTGTCATTAAAATGTGCCGTGCGTGATCTTGAGTGTGATGATGTTCATCTTTGCCTTGTTAGATAATTTACGCTTGAGTGAAAAGGGGGAATGACTGAGAGGCAGCAAGAGAAATGAACCACTGCAGTGACTTCTCCGAGGCCTTTGATAAATAATTTACAACCCTGCTGCTCGTACAATGGCCCTTAGACCCTCTGCAAAACCACACCAGCTGATCTCTCTCTTTTTCTCTCTCTCACACACAGACACACTTCACATGACCAAGACAATCACTTCATTATTAAGATAAAGTAAATCCTCACTGTCTGAAAGCATATGGACTTATTAAATAGCACCATTATTTAATGAAAGCATTTGCTACTTTTAAAGCTCTGCATAATGCATGCAAAATAAACTGAATTTGAAATGATAATTTAATGAGATTATAATATCATAAAATGTTCCATAAACTATTATGATCATA
>NC_133384.1:24463169-24479972 GCF_049309525.1 Garra rufa | reverse complement strand
AAAGAAAATTAACAATAATTTTAAAATATATAAACCTTAACCACCATACAAAATAAAAAAAAAATGCCTCCTGCTTCTTTTGAGAAAGGAAAACCTTGTTTGAGATTTTTAATACAATAAATAATATAAATTCTTTATTATTAAATAAAACTGAAATCATATATAAAAGTTTAAGTTCCATTTCCAACAATATATGCCAAAGATGAATCACGCTTCAAAATTTTACACTTGTTTTAATAATGATTAACTGGTCAGTGATCTATTATAAAGTAATGAATTTCCCGCTGTAAGAGAGGAGTAGAGCGCGATTGAAGTCTGTTCTCCAGAGATGGGTGTTATTGTTGAGTGATGCAGTGCTGATCTCAGTGTAGCTTTAAACCCAACGCAGCATTAATAAATAGGTCATAGAGCTTTTTTACCCCCTGAATTTTTCAGGCTCGGCTTGGCAAATTGAACATAATTAAAGCCCAAGGCAAAGGTTGCACTTTCCTTGAAATAACAGGCTGTGTTGCAGCACAGAGAGGGACAGACAGATACGAAAGATGCTCCAAGGATCTGTGCAGCTAGGCAAGGCAGCGTCCTTTAAGGACAAAAGAGGATGAGAAGAAAACAGGCAGCCATTACGCCAAAGCCGACAGCTACAAAGCGCTGAGCGTTCCCGCACGCCTTCACAGCAATTATACGTTTTAATATGGTGTATATTTGTAAAAAATATTTTTCACCAAAGCAGTGTAATTGGAAAGTGTATGCATAGGCTTTGGAGATTTTTTTGTGTGTGCAATGTATCTGTGTGTGTACCTTTAACAGGAAGGGCATGGGGGGATGTGTGTGTCAGAAGACATTAGTGTCAGTACCCTTTCTGAGGACTGTACCTGGGCCAGGCCGGGTCATGCCAGCATCACGCCTGCTTTTAGCCAATAAAGAGGCAAGCAGATTATACTCAAGCAGGATAAAAGCTTCCTCATTTGCACCAATCAACCGGCTCCACTAATCAGCTGAGAAGAAGCAAGAAGACTTTTCTCTGCACCTGGTCATGCTTAACCTGGTCATGGACCTAGACGATATAAAAAAAAAACCCATGAGCTTAATGAATGGTTTGCGATTTAAACTGCATGTTTTTAGCAACTAAAAATAATGAACACAAAATTAGCAGCTTAAGACAGAAGAAATATGAGCAACTTAAGAAAACAACTTTATTTAAAAAAAAAATTAAAGCATTTTTTATTATTATTTTGTCAGAGCTCAAACAATTAATTTAAATTTAAATTAAATAATTAAAAAAAAGGAAAATAAATGCATTTACATTTTTTAAAGGCATTTTAAAATTACTTTGGCAAAGCTGTACCAAACAGTACAAGGTAAAAAAAAAAAAAAAAAAAAAAACAGATCAAAAATCTTGTTGTAGAAAAATAAACAAAACAATAATTAAAAAAAAAATTAATAAAATAAAATAAAACATTTGTTTATTTAAAAAAGGAAATTTAATGCATTTAAATTTTTTAAAGGCATTTTAAAATAATTTTGGACAAATATATATAAAAAAACAAAAATCCCTTGCCTTGTTAAAAGTATAAAATGAAGTAAAATGAAAATGAAAATTAAATAAAATTTAAAAAAATTAATTATCATTTTAAAAAGGAAATTAAATGTATTTACATTTTTAAAGGCGTTTTTAAAATTATTTTGGCAAAGCTCTACCAAACAGTACAAGGTACAACAAACAGATCAAAAATCTCTTGCCTTGTTTGAGAAAAAAAATAAATAAATAAATAAAAAAAAATCATTATTTATAACGGAAATTAAATGCATTTACATTTTTACAGGCATTTTTAAATTAATTTAGCAAAGCTCTACCAAACAGTACAAGGTACAAAAAACAGATAAAAAACCTCTTGTCTTGTTTGAGAAAAAATAAAATGTATAAATAAATAAACAAACAAACAAACAATACATAAATAATCATTATTTTTAAAAAGGTACTTGAATGCATTTATATTTTTTAAAGGCATTTTTAAATAATTTTTGGCCAAAAAATTTAAAAGACCAAAAATTAAATAAAATTAAAGCTTTACCAAACAGTACAAGGTAAAAACAGATCAATATCTTGCTTTGTTAGAGGAAAATGCATTTACATTTTTTTTTTCAATTGCATTTTTAAATAACTTTGGCCAAAAAAATTAAAAGGCCAAAAATCTCTTGCCTTGTTTGAGGAAAAAATAAAAAAATAAAATAAATAATCTTTATTTTAAAAAGGAAATGTAATGCATTTACAAAAAGTAAAAGAGCAAATATATAATGCCTTGTTTGAGGAAAATAAAATAAAATAAAATAAAGTAAAATGAAATAACAAATAAAATAAAATAAAATAATCATCATTTAAAAAAGGAAATTAAATGCATTTACATTTTAAGGCATTTTTAAATAAATTTGGCCAAAAGTATCAAAAGACCAAAAATCTCTTGCCTTGTTTGAGGAAAAAAAAAAAAAAAAAAAACATTATTTTAAAAAGGAAATGTAATGCATTTACAAAAAATTTAAAAGGTCAAATATATCATGCCTTTTTTGAGGAAAATGAAATAAAATTAAGTAAAATGAAATAACAAATAAAATAAAATAATCATCATTTAAAAAAGGAAATTAAATGTATTTAGATTTTTTTAAAGGCATTTTTTAATTATTTTGGCAGAGCTCACCAAACAGTAAATGGTTCAACAAACAGACCAAAAATCTCGTGGATTGTTTTAAGAAATAATAAAAAAATACATGAATAAAAAAATAAATAAAATAAAATAAATTTACAAAATGAAATTAAATGCATTTAAAAACATTTCTGGATTCAATATGGGTTAAAACACATTAACAAATTAAAAAGTAATGCATAATTAATTTTTTGGTTTGGCTAAAAATGCATTTTCATATTTTTGGCCAACATAATTCAATAATGTCAACAGCTTGAATGAATGCTATAGACATTTTAAAGGGATTATCATACTCTTTAAAAAAAGCTCTTTTTAAAAAACCTGACTTACATTCATCCAAGGAACGCAAACAGAAATGCTCTTTTCCATTAAATGTAAGTAAACGGTGACTGTCAAGAAAGGATTTTAACGGTTTCCAGTGAATAAAGACTTTTAGTTTGTTTCTCACATTAAAAAAAATCAAATGGCTTGAGAGGACTTGTACATTTTAGGTGTTATTTTGTTCTTTTTACACCTGGTCCCCATTTACTTTCATTATACGGAGCAGCTCAGACATTCTTCTAAACTCCTCACTCTGTGTTTCACAAAGGAAGGTCATACTGGTTTGCAATGACTAGGATCATTTTTTTTATTTATTTAATTTTTGGGGGGAGAACTGTCCCTTTAAGCCGCATTTAAGGTTTTTAGTAGAATGTAATGGGAAGGACATTGAACGATTTGCTCTCTATTTGGCAGCCCCAGCTGGGTTAAATGCCTCTTCCACATCCTCAGAAAATTAATGGCAGAAAATCTCAACCTGAAGGCTTTGATCCGCCATAGGGCGCCTGGGCCCTGATTAATATGCAACATTATTAACTGTCTGTGAGAGCCAGTGAGCACACAAACACACACACATGCACACACACAAAAGCACGTACATGCACAAGCACTGCGTATTTCTACATACCGTTACAAAGATATGTAACAGTATTTGTACACACTATTGTTCACCTCAGTTAATTACTTTAGATCTCTTCTATTCCAAATCATCTTCTACTCTAGGTGCGCGTGGAAACACAGTCAAGGAGAGATTAATTGAAGCTTTGGTGCAGTTTAGGCTGAACGCATTTTGCCAAACAGAGATATTATTTGCCTTTCATTATCCATTGTGTGTCAGTGTGTATGGAACGAACAGGAGATGAATGACAAAGAGAGCACGAAAGATGGAAAATTGGAGTGAAACCTAATGAAGAAATGGAATAAGAGGAAATAGAGGGAGTGACAAGGACAGAGAAAAGGCAAAGAAAGAAAGACGCCATCGTGTTCCACCCCTCCTCCCCTCTGTCTCTACAGCTCACATGCCGCATGTGTGCAGGGGTCATGATAGCGGCACAAAATAATGACTGTGTGTTTAAGCGCACGACTACGAGTGAGTGAAGCACTGGAAATAGATGGGGAAATATAGTGTATTTTATTGTATTTTATCTAAACCTATTAAAACTGTATAAAAAACGATAATAATAAAACATATAGCTATGTGTGTGTGTGTGTGTGTGTGTGTGTGTATATATATATATATATATATATATATATATATATATAAACATCAAGCCAAATAAAATCTAAATATATGACAATAAAAAATACATATTCTACAAAATAGATGGGGAAATATAGTAAAATTGTATAATATAAAAAATTGTTATTTAATTATCGGCAGAAAATATTTTTTTTATTTCAGCAATTTTTTTATTTCTGAATTTTTCTCACTCATTTAGTTTAAAACTAAACCTGAAATAATAATAATAAAAACTACAAAGATTAAAAAAAAAGAAACTAATAAAAATGACAAAACACACAAAAAAATTGCAAAAACTTTAACTAAATAAAAAAAAGTAACAACAAAACGATAATAATAATAGATATAGCTGTGTGTGTGTGTGTGTGTGTGTGTGTGTGTGTGTGTGTGTGTGTGTGTGTGTGTGTGTGTGTGTGTGTGTGTGTGTGTGTGTGTGTGTGTGTGTACCTGGTATTCATCACGTTGTGGGGACCAAACATTTCTCAGGTCCCCATGAGGAAACAGGCTTATAAATCATGCACAATGAGTTTTTTTGATGAAGTAAAAGTGTGCACAATCTCCTGTGAGGGCTAGGTTTAGGTGTAGGGTAGGTGTAGGGCGATAGAAAGTACGGTTTGTACAGTATAAAAACCATTACGCCTATGGAATGTCCCCATAAAACATGTAAACCCAACATGTGTGTGTGTGTGTATGTGTGTGTGTGTGTGTGTGTGTGTGTATATATATATATATATATATATATATATATATAAACATCAAGTCAAATAAAATCTAAATATATGACAATAAAAATTACATATTCTGCAGTAGTCAGTTATTTCTCATTTTCATTTAGTTTAGTTTATATTGTCTGTTTTCAATTTAGTTAAAGTTTTTGACATTTTGTTGTGTTTTTTGTGTCATTTTTATTTATTTTTTTAAAGTGAGTGAAACACTGAAAATAGATGGGGAAATATAGTGTATTTTATTTAGTGGTGGGCCGTTATCGGCGTTAACGTGCTGCGTTAACGTGAGACTCTTATCGGGCGATAAAAAAAATATCGCCGTTAATCTATTCTCAAAGTTGGGTTGGGAGCTGGGTCTAAACTATGCAAGATATGATGACTTTCACCTTGATATTTTAGCGCGGATGACGTATACCTAGTCGAATTGCACTGTAGGGGGCGAGAACGAGTCTTCAACTTCTGTGAAATTACCACATCAAATGAGACGTGCAAACATGGATGCAGCTATGAAGCCGCTTCAGGGCAGGTGCGTTGCTAGACCCTTTTTACTGGGGCACGTGCCCCAGTGAAAATCTGCTGTGCCCCAGTAAAATCTCAAATTTGAGTTATAATTTACTTTGATAATCCCGAAATAAAGACATTAAACTATATGCAACAACTGAATTGACGCTTCTAAAAGCAACGCAGTTTAATGGAAGACTATGGACGCAGAAATCCATGCCCGTGCGCGTCTGTGTATTTAACGGCAACGCGTACGTCGTGCAGCCTTTTACGCAGAAGTACTTGGTTTCACAAGTTTGTATAGGTATTTATGTTGTAAATGCAATTGTCAAGCAGTTTGTGATGCATTTTGGAAACAGGAGATGAGCCCCTGATCTAATGCGCCACCTGGCCCGTTCTCGAAGACTTACTTTTAGTCATTATTTGGGTAGCACACATATTCTGAATGCCTTCATCAGAATTCAAATTAGCCATTTTAATCTAGATTAATCTAGATTAATTCCAAGATTTAATCTAGATTAATCTAGATTAAAAAAATTAATCTATGCCCACCCCTAATTTTATTGTATTTTATCTAAAACTATATAAAATAATTGTTATTTGAAATATTTATTTTATTATTTGAATTTTTTGTAATTTCATAGTGTGTTTGGTAATTTTTTAAATATGTCTAAATAGTTTTCATTATTTTTATTTCAGCATTAATTTTATTTCATTTATGTATTTTTCAATGTCATATATTTAGATTTTATTTGATTTGATGTTTATATATAGTTCATATTTTCTGATATTGTTTTTATTATTATTTAAAAAATGTTTTTAATTTTTTACATTTTTCTTTTATATTTTCTGGTTTCAATTTAGTTTTTTATTTTGTTTTGTCATTTTTATTAGTTTCTCTTTTTAATTGTCTAATATTTTTTATTATTTTTATTTCAGATTTAGTTTAAACTAAATGAAAATGAGAAATATTGGCTATTGATTTTATGTTTATATATAGTTCATATTTTCTGATGTTGTTTTTATTATTATGTTTAGTTTGTTGTTACTTTTCTTTTATATTTTCTGGTTTCAACGTAAAGTTTTTGTAACTTTGTTGTGTGTTTGGTAATTTTTATTAGTTTCTCTTTTTAAATATGACTATATAGTTTTTATTATTTTTATTTCAGCTTTAATTTTAAACTAAATGAAAATGAGAAATATTGGCTATTGTGGAAATATTTTTTTTAATTGTCATATATTTTTATTTTATTTGATTTGATGTTTATATATAGTTCATATACAGTATAGTTCATATTTTCTTATATTGTTTTAATCATTTTTTTTATTTTGTTGGGTGTTTTGCCATTTTTATTAGTTTTTCTTTTTAAATATTTCTATATAGTTTTCATTATTTTTATTTCAGCTTTAGTTTAAACTAAATGAAAATTGCTAATATTTGCTATTGCGGAATATATATATTTTTTATTTTCATATATTTAGATTTTTTTTTATTTGATGTTTATATATAGTTCATATATACTGCTATAGTTTTTATTATTATTTTCAAGTTGTTGCTACTTTTATGTTTTCTGTTTAGTTTTTGTAATGCTTTTGTGTGTTTTGTTATTTTTATTAGTTTCTTTTTTTAAAATATGTTTATATAGTTTAATTCTTTTTCAGATTTGATTTTAAACAAAATGAAAATTAAGAAATATTGGCTGTTGCAGAACATGTATTTTTCATTGTCATTATTTTTTTTATTGTCATGTGTTATTTGATTTAATATTTATATATAGTTCATATATACTGCTATAGTTTTTTTTATTATTATTTTCAATTTGTTATTCATTTGATATTCTCTGGTTAAAATTTTGTTGTGCGTTTTGCTCTTTTTAAATATGTCTATTTGGTTTTCATTATTTTTATTTCAGCTTTAATTTTAAACTAAATAAAAATGAAACAAAAATAGTCTATTGCAGAATATGTATTTTTTATTGTCAATTGTCATTGTAACTTAAGTTGAAACCAGAAAATATAAAAGTAACAGCAAATTGAAAATAACAATAAAATCTACAGCAGTAAATATATATAAACAAAACTGCATACAATCTAAACATATAACTATAAAAATGCATATTCTGCAATAGACAATATTTCTATTTTCTATTTTCATTTAATAACTGCTTAACTGCCTCTTCAAAATCAAAAAGTAATTAGTTACTTTCATCTTTAAATAAAATGATCTACGTTTAGGTAGGCACTTGTCGCAGTCTTTTCTGTTCTTTATTATAATACTCTCAATATAAACATTTTCTGCAAATGCCTCCACAATATGTTTTATGATATGTGATAAATCTGTATTAAAATATAAAAATTCTGCAATGTGCAGAAAATGACAGCTAATCTTTATTTCCAGATAACCGCCATGATTAGAAGAGGAAAAACGAGCCAATCCTGCATAAATTATCTGGCATTATTATGTGGGTGAGCATCGTTTCAGCTTCAGTTATCTAGGTCATCCCACGACGGCTTAGTGAGTTTTCATACGCCACGGCTATGTTTAGGTAAACCACACACATGCAGAATCTTGCATAACCGTAAAATAATTCAGCATGGATCAAAAAACGAGAAAAACAAGCTGCTGATCTGCACCATATTGACAACGTAATTGCATCAAATTAACATATAGCACAAACAAAAACTGATTTAGAGATTGGGGGACAGTGGCAGAGAGGTCGGCCCCTGAGGTTCAGGCCCACGGCGCCGCTACTGATGATATTGCTTGGTTCTGTGCCTGCTGAGTTTGACCTCTGTCTGCTGTCACAATGTCATACGCTATCTGCCCTATACTGCCTGCTATTGCTCTCCTTCTCACCATCTCTCTTTTTCTCTCTCTGTCCTTCCCTTGGCAGCAGATGCACCGCATGCATGCCAAGACTAGGGGCAGGCGCCATGATGGACAGATGGAAAGGGGACGTTCAACAAGTGTAAAGTGCAGAGGAAGTTAGCTGGAGCAGCGCTGCTGAGAGAGAGAGAGAGAGAGAGAGAGAGAGAGAGAGAGAGAGAGAGAGAGAGAGAGAGAGAGAGAGAGAGAGAGAGGTGGAAGTGTGTGTACCTGTACCTGCAGATGGCTGGCAGGCCCAAAGGGCCCTACTGTCATTATGCTCTCTCTGCATGGAAGAAAAACAGTTTTATCCAGAGCCCTGAAACTCAGGCAGCTGCTCTCCGTGCCATGGGAATCTAGCCAGCCTCACCACAGACCCAAAGCTGCATCGCTCGCTGAGGAGGACAGCAATGCAAAATTAACATCAAAACTTGTTTACCCTAATTAAAACTCAAAATTAAAAAAGGTCGCATATTACAGTGAACATATTTAAAACAAATTCCTTGAACTAATATGAATTATTAATATGTGACCCTGGACCATAAAACCAGTCGTAAGTAGTAACAGCCAACAATACATTGTATGGGTCAACATTATCGATTTTTCTTTTATGCCAAAAATCATTAGGAGATTAAGTAAAGATCATGTTTCACAAAGAAATGTAAATTTTCTACTGTAAATATATTAAAATGTAATTTTAAATTTGTAATATGCATGGCTAAGAACTTCATTTGCACAACTTTAAAGGTGATTTTCTCAGTATTTATTTATTTTTTTTGCACCCTAAGGTTTCAATAGTTGTATCTCGATCAAAGATTGTCCTATCCTAACAAACCATACATCAATGGAAAGCTTATTTATTTATTACTAATTATGTATGTCAATTTCAAAAACCACAATTGACCCTTGTGACTGGTTTTGTGGTCCAGGATCACATATGCAGTGATGGGTTGTATCTGATTACATGTAATCTGGATTAAGTAATCAGATTCGAAAAAATTACGTAATTGTAATTAGAGTATGTTACATTGTAAAATACTCATAATCAGATTACAGTTACTTTTTTATATAGATTACATGATTGCATATTATTCACACAATGTCAGTGAATTATTCATAATTTACTGATTCTCCCTAATTCTTCTTTTTCTCTTTTACATTTTTCTTTCTAAAAATTCTACAGTGCCATACCATTTAAACTACCAGTCAAAAGTTTTTGAACACTAAGATTTTAATGTTTTTTTTTTAAAGAAGCCTCTTCTGCTCACCAAGCCTGCATTTGTTTGATCCAAAGTACAGCAAAAACAGTACATTTATGAAATGTTTTTACTATTTAAAATAACTGTTTTCTATTTGAATGTATTTTAAAATGTAATTTATTCCTGATTTCAAAGCTGATTTTTTAGCATCATTACTCCAGTCTTCAGTGTCACATGATCCTTCAGAAATCTTTCTAATATTCTGATTTGCTGCTCAAAAAACATTTATCATTATTATTATGTTAAAAACAGCTGTGTAGAATTTTTCAGGTTTTTTTTTTGATTAATAGAAAGTTCAGAAGAACAGCATTTATCTGAAATAAAAACTTTTGTAACATTATAAATGCCTTTATAATTACTTTTGATGTATAATTACTTAATACTGCATATAGTAAAAAAATAAAATAAAAAATAAAACCTTTTTATTTTATATAAATGCTGATTTTTGGATCTATTCACTGAAGAAGCCTGGAAAAAATATTGTAAATATATCAAATATTGACAATAATAACAACAACAATAATAATAATAATAAATGATTTCTGAAGGATTTTGTGACATTGAGGACTGGAGTAATGATGCTAAAAGTTTAGCTTTGATCACAGGAATAAACTATGTTTTAAAATTTATTCAAACAGAAAGCAGCTACTTTAAATTGTAAAAATATTACAGCTTTTTCTGTATTTTGGATCAAATAAATTCAGGCTTTCTGAGCAGAAGAGTCTTCTTTTAAAAACATTAAAATACTGTTCAAAAACTTCTGACTGGTATTGACTGTATTCACAAATGTTGTATAAGGTTGACTTTGGCCATGCAATGTCATTGTTTTCATGTTTATTGTTTATTCATATAATGCCTTTTTTCAAGTAAACCCTTTGAAAATATCTCTGAGGAAGTTAATATTTCAATAATTTAACAGGACATTCACGTTTTCAATTCTCTAATGGATAATAGTCACATTAACATGAAAGAAATAAAACATTTCTATGTTTAGTGTTTGAGAGTTTAAATAATTTTTATTTTACATTTTTATGATTTATGATTTAATTAATTGTTTGCTTTTTATAAACTCACAAACCCAATGTAGTTCTTACATTATGCCCAGTTTGTGAAACACTGGTTTAATGTAATGTTTAATGAATTTTATGATGGTATACATACAAAGGAATTTATTTATTTTGTTAACTTTTTTTAATATCAGTATTGTACATTTGATGGCAAGTAACCTAAAAGTAATCTAAAAAGTAGTCAGAATACACAACCCATGCCCTGTTGTTGCAAGCACCATTTCTCTGTTTGAGCTAGTTTTTTTTAATGTTTTAAACAAAAATCTTAATAAATTGAGTTAGAAAAAAATATATAAAGGCAGCTTAAAATACAATAAAATAAATGTAATTCAAGATATATTTTTACCTACAGTTTAGAATTTTTTCTGAAAAACAAGACAGAAAAAAAAGATTATAATTAAAGTTTAATAAGTTAACTTTCTTTACAGTCTTACTCTCCAGTAAAAGCGTCAAAAAATATATATTCACTTTCAAGCTAAATTAAGCCAAAGCAGATTTGTTTAAAGAGAAGGGCTGATGTTTCACTCATTTTACACACAAGCCTTACTAAATTAATTACTATTTCTTTTTTTTTATTACAGTCAATGTAGCAGCATATGTGTAGCTGTCGTAACTATATCATGGCAGTTATTTCTGTACACCAATCGTGTATCCAAACAAAATGTCAATACAAACCTTGTACATGTAAGATCATCAAACACCATGAATCACTTCAGTGCTCTATTGTTGTGCATAAAGCACTGACGAATTGCTGCAGACAGAGAAATATCAATATTTCTCTGTATACCTGTAAACCTACACACAAATGATGACTGTACACTTTTATTCTGATAAAAATGACCACATGTGAATCAGAAATATCAGAAGAGAAGATTATGAATGGAGTTCTATTTGCTAAACTAGGTGGTTGATGTATATACTCAGTGTCTCCGATTACATACACACAGCTGGGAGGCAGCAGCATTTTCCACGCCACCTTTGAATTACTCTGAAACAATTAGAGCAAAAGCAAACTGGCTAACAGACTCCTAAAACCTAGCGCTTTAACCTAAATCAAATCTCAAAGCATACAAAAGTCCATTACAGGAAATTAGAAAGAGCGAACATCTAGGAGAGGGCATCATTCACTTTTATCGAGTCAGAGCACTTGCCTTTGGTGCATTGTGTACCTGTCAATGAACTGCAATTCAGAGAAGACTGCTGTCCTGACAAATTGCTGCGTGTTAACGCACTTTCTCCCTCGCTCAGCTAGGGCCCTAGGGCATGCTGGGATGCACGGACAGACTCCATCCCGCCCTAGGGAACAATGCAAAGAAAATGTCACAGGCCTGGTTGGAGTTTAATGCATTGCAGAGCCTGTATAGATGTAATCGAATAGAATTCAGATCTGTGTTCGAGCTGCGGGGGGCTTTGTTAGCTATCTGCTTTTATGGTCTGATTAAATTTGCAATTTGCATTCATTTATTACATTAGAAAGAGGACAGAAGAGCAGTCATTTCAATCCCACCCCCTCCAAAAATCTATTTTCCGCATGCCGACAAAGTAAAGACAGACATTATCTTGCGCCCAAATGGTTCATAGGCAAAATAAACAGATATGGAGCGTGCCGTCAGCACTTTCTTTCCGAAAAAGGAGGAAAAATGCGAGAAAAGAACAAAGCACGTGCGTTACACAATCAGCCATGTGTGAAGTATGCAAGCACACCTCTCTAATTCACCGTTCAGTCTGGCAGCATGGGCAGCGCCAGTGATTTCTCTGAGCCGCCGCTCGGGCTTCCTTGTTATCTGCCGTTTGAATGCAAACAAAGCCGGCGAGCTCCGCCACCCCCCTCTATCCCCCCAGGCTTTCCTCGGCAGATAAATGGGGACGGGTACATCCTTAGGCCTAGACCACGTCCACAGACCTCACCCTGACAAATCCTTCATGGGGAGCCGGACCCGCAACCTCCATATGCACCTCGAAAGATAATTTGTGCGGCGAGCGAATCAATAATGCAACAGTAAATTCATTTAAACACACATTACTGATCCCGTTTAATTAATGGCGCCTCAACTGCAATTTGTCAGTGTCGCACACAGTCGTCCCTTTGATATTTATACCAATATTCCGTTTTTTTTTTCTCTGCAGGACGACCCTGACTAATGCTAATCCTTAGCATGAGCTCCCACATCCCAGAATTAGATAGCGCAGCCTGAAAAAGACAGCGTGCTTCTGTGTAGCCCAAACAGTGGAAAATAATTTACAATGTAAATCACATTACGAATCATAAAAGGAAGGGAAATATGGGGGAATAAAGGTAAATGGTGAATATCTAATTAATGCAAACACATACGAGCCACCCAGTCAAATGCTACAGGGACTTTAAAAACAGCAATCGGTTGTGCCTATGCTTTAAAACAGCACAACACTGCAAATAGCTCTTTACTGTATGTATCTATATTCTTAAAGGGACAGTTCACACAAAATTTAAAATACATTTGTTCATCTTTATATTATGAAAGTCTATTTCCACCACTTAAAAAAAATGCTTTGGTATTTAAGACATAAAGTCATAATCATGAGATTGAGAAAAAACTAAATCATTCAAAAGTCATAATTATTAAATAAGAAGTTATTTCTATTTATCTCATAAATAAGACTTAGTATGTCATCAACTTTTTAGCACATATTATTACTTGGTAACCATAATTACAACTTTTTGAGATTAAGTTGAAATTGATATAAACAGCCAAAATTGTGAAAGGTCATAATTATGACAAAAGTTTGACTTTTCATGTCATTAAAGTTTAGCCAATAATTTTGAATTATATCTCAGTATGTCATTTTTTTTTTACTTTTTTCTCATAAATTGAAATTATGACATACCAAGTGGTAAGTATGAGATAAAGTCAAAATTGACATAAAAAGTCAAAATGGACAAAAAAGTCAAAATTATGACAAAAATGCAACTTTTCATGTTATTATTTTTGATCTCACAATTTAGAATTTTCATAGTTATGTCTCAGTATGTCATAATTTTGACTTTTTATCTCATAAATTAAAATTATGACATACCAAATGGTCGAAATTGACATAAATTCAAAATTATTACAAAAATTCAACTTTTCATGTCATTACTGTTTATCTCATAAATTGAAATTATGACATAGCAAGTGGTAATTACGAGATAGAGTCGAAATTGATATAAAAAGCCAAAATTGAAATAAGTCATAATTATGGCGAAAATTGGAGTTTTCATGTCATTAATTTTTATTTCATACCAAGTGGTATTAATGCGATAAAGTCTAAATTGACAAAAAAGTCAAACTTATGACAAAAACTTAACTTTTCATGTCATTACCTTTTATCTCATAATTTTGAATTTTCATAATTATGTCTCAGTATGTCATCATTTTGAATTTTATCTCATAAATTAAAAAATTATGACACACCAAGTGGTAATTATGCGATAAAGTTGAAATTCACGTAAAAAAAAAAAAAAAAAATTGACATAAAAGTCATAATTGTGAGTTAAAGTAAAAAATAAAATATCAAACTTGAGATAATAAGTCATAATTATCACAAAACTTAAAGGTGCCATAGAATATTTTAAACTGTTCTCTGATATCTACATAGAAGGTATATGGCTTGGGTAAGGGCAAAAATTCCCCAGAAATGGTTTTACAGGTCCATTTACAGTACAACCCTAGGATTTGTCCCTAGAATGAAATGGTCTGTTATTACCTTATTTTGAAGGCTCCTGAATAATAATGAGGAGCTCTGTTCTGATTGGCTGTTTCACAGAGCGGCTCGCTCTCACACAGAAACACATGGAGGAAAATATATATTTAATTACGGAGCTCGAGCCGCTATTAATATGCGGGGCATTGAAACTGCCGCTTTGAATGCACGATAACGTTTTAGTTTCACTTTTAAGATCTTACCACATTAAGCTGTCAGCAGTGATCAGGAAATTGACAAAAAAATTATGACAAAAATTCTACTTTTCATGTAATTTCTTTTGATCTCATAATTAATATAATTGTCTCAGGATGTCATCATATGGACTTTTTATCTCATAAATTGAAATTATGACATACCAAGTGGTCGAAATTGACATAAATTGACATAAAAAGTAAAAATTTGCATTAAAAGTCATATTTTCATAATTATGTCTCAGTTTGTCATTATTTTGACATTTTATTTCATAATTTGAAATCATGACATACCAAGTAGTAAATTGACATAAAAAGTCATAATTATAGCAAAAAATTTACTTTTCATGTCATTACTTTGGATCTCATAATTTAGAATTTTCATAATTATGTCATAGTATGTCATGACTCAGTATGTCATCATTTTGACGTTTTATTTTAATAAATTGAAATTACGACATACCAAGTGGTTGAAATTGACAAATTCAACATTTCATGTCATTACTGTTTTCTCATAATTTAAAGTTTTCATAATTATAACTCAATATGTCACCATTTGGACTTTTTATCTCATAAAATAAAAAAATGCACCATGTGGTCATTGAGATAATCTTAATAATTATGTCTCAGTATGTCATCATTTTGACTTTTATTTCATAAACTGAAAATATGACATTCCAAGTATTAATTATGAGGGTTGAAATAGATTTTTTTTTTAAAAGCCAAAATTGAGATTTTTTAACTTTTATCTCATAAATTGAAATTATGATTATAAGATACTACGTCATAATAAAATATAAAAAGTAAAAAATATATATTTTTTGTCTCATAATTACGTCTTGGTATATATATATTTTTACTTTTTTAATCTCAAATTATGATCTAAAATGCACAAATAAATATTGTTCATTGTACAGATGAACATAGTTTAAAAAACTGTATATTCTTTAAAATATTACATTCCACAGAACAAGTAGGTCATACAGTTTTGGAAAGACATGATGGTGAGTAAATGATGACAGAATTTATATTTTTGGGTGAACTATACTTTTAAATACTCAAAATATGGAATCAATATGCAGATTAATAGTACAATTAATGGGGAAAACTGAAACCACATGCTTTAAACACATGATAAAAGCATATTGTTAAGAACAGAGAAAACTGTAGCAAACTCTCAAAAAAACATGAATTTTAGGTTTACGCCAAAAGTCAATTTTGGCAAAAAACTATTGCAGCTTTGTTCTTCTCAGAACAGAGAATGTGCCAACAATGAGCACAATAGCAGAACTAACTGCTTAACTATGCTTAGAAAGTACTACTTATAGTATGTCAATCATTATTGGTAACACTGAACATACAATATGTTGTGTCAGAGTTATTTTTAGCGAGACAGAAATGTGACACTAAGAAAAACACCCAAAGCTACTCTCACACATGCTGTTCCATCAGTTCTGTGGCTACAAAGCTTGCAAGAGGGTTCGAACAGCCTTAAGTATGCTATCATGGCGTCTCTTGTGTGGGGCTTTTTATTTGCCGTCGTCAGGTTAATGAGCCCGCCAGCCCACTTGATGTCGAGAGGCCTGCCACAAAGACGCGTCTCATTAGAGGCTGTCTGGCACTGCGCGCAGAGACAAAAAGCACATTCACCCACTCTGAATACCGTCATGCTCCCCATTGCTGCCAGCCTGTAGCGTTGCACCCATGGCATGCATCCCGCAAGCACACGTCCTGGCTCTCGGCCAGTACCACCTCATCCCTCTTCTGCATGAGAGAGTGCCCGGCGGGGCTTGGCCGAGCAGTGGCTGCACGAGAACGTAGCGGGCACACGGCAGAGCTGGCACTGCGCCAGCGGCTGCAGCCCAGCCCGGTTCGCTGCAGCGACAGCTTAAGCCGCACGTGCATTAACTCCCCCTTCAGTGCCAGAGAGAGGGTTCGCTATTGTGTTCTCATACACACACTGGGCAGTGTGTGTGTGTGAGAGAGAGGGAAGGAATCAAGTGACTATAATCAGTCAGTTACTCAGGTCTAAGAGCCATTATCTCCTGAGAGGGGATCAATAGTGAAAGATAGGAAAGTTGGCCTATCCACTGTACTGCTGCAGCGTTATCAGCCTGCAAGCAGGTGCGCCCCTTCACCAAGCCGCACAGTGGCATGCTGGGAAAATAGTGGATATTCTGAATCTTGCCTGATGGGTCCAGTGGCTGAGATTTT